>NW_025920216.1:0-320095 GCF_902686445.1 Sciurus carolinensis
AACTTGCCTGATCTTGACTTTAGTAAGACTGCTTTTTAAGAATGTTTGCTAAAGTTTTGTGGCAGCTTCCTATTATTAAAGGTGTTCTCTTTCTATTTTGAGTTTTGTCATTATTTAGTGTTTTTATTTTGCAAAATGTCTTTTCTAGTTTTTTGAGATAATAATGTTTGTTATCTTTTGTTAGTTTGATGTGTTCTGTAACTAGATTTTTTAATGTTGAACTGTCTTGTATTTTCAGAATAAACATTAGCTAACAATGCTTTATATTTATTTTATTTCTCATTTTTCAGATGATTTTAGGTTAGGTTTACTTAATAGTTCTGGAAATTAAGATTGTGAAGATGAGAGACCTTTATAAGTAGTACTGATTTAACCTCAGATGACAAACTAATGGCTAATAGCTTATTAGTTTAAAATAAGAATGACTTGTGTATAAGATATTTATTTTTCACTCAACAGGGATTTTTAAAAGCACTTAACTAAAAATAGGTCCAGAAACTGTGAATCTTAGTATATAAACATTATGGCATTTTGGAATTTGTAATCTAATGGTAATTTGGGTGTATTTATATATGGGGGGGTGGTTAAAGGAGGTAATTTGTGACTCCAAAACAGTGGGAAATTCTTATCTAATTAATAATTTAGTAAAGATCATAATTTGATGCATATTTTATTTGGTGTTTTGAATAGAATTTTTTTTAAGTTTTACTTTCTGTTTTTTGTTTTTATTGCTTAACGCTTTCTTTGGTTGTTACATTAGAGTGTTCTTGAGAAACCAACATTATTGTCTTTCTGAACTTCTCTTTTCCTTGTCTATTCTCATTATAGTCATGGATCACTTAACAACAAGGATAGATTTTGGTAAATACATAGTAAAGTGATTTGTTCATTGTGTGAACTTCATAGATTGTATTTACATAAACTAAGATAGATATGACATCACTAGGCAATATCATTTATAGGACCACCATGGTAAATGCGGTCTGTTACTGAAGGAAATGATATTACACTGGGCATATGACCTTACTTAGGTTTTAAAATCAAACTTTCTTAACACATTTTTGAAGATTAATATGTTGAAAATAATTATTTAGTAAAAAGAGATATGATACAAAGAAGTTTGTCTCTCATGTAACCTAAGAGAAATCAGTGAATTTAAAATAATTATTATTACATTTAAAATGAAATAAGAGAAATAACATAAATTCTAAATTTGAGAAAAATACAGTAAATAATTATCAGATATAATGTATAAAAATTAGAAAATAGCTATTATGTAAAGTGCTTACATCTTATAAAAAACTAATAATTTGTAGAATTATTTGTAAGGTATATTAGTTTATATTTTCTCTTCGTAAAATATATGTTGATCTATCCATAGCACTTCCAATCACTTCTAAATTTCTTTGCCAACCAACACTGCAGTTTTATTCTTCTTTATGACTTGTGTTTTATCATGTATGTGTACCACATTTTCTTTGTTTGTTCATCTGTTGAGGGGCACCTAGGTTGGTTCCATAGCTACTCTTGTGAACTGAGCTGCTATACACATTGATGTGACCAAGTCACTATAGTAGGCTGATTTTGAGTCTTTGGATATATGCCAAGAAGTGGGATGGCTGAGTCAAATGGTGGTTCCATTCTGAGTTTTCTGAGGAATCTCCCTACTGTTTTCCAGAGTGCTTGTACCGATTTGCAGACCCACCAGCAACATGTGAGTGTACCTTTTCCCCACATCCTTGTCAACATTTATTGTTGCTTGCATTCTTGACAGTTGCCATTCTGACTGGGGTAAGATGCAACCTCAGTGTAGTTCTGATTTGCATTTCTCTAGTTGCTTGTGATGTTGAACACTTTTTCATATATTTGCTGACATCATGTTTCTGCTTCTGTGAAATGCCTTTTTAGTTCCTTTGCCCATTTGTTGATTGGGTCATTTGGAGTTTTTGGTGTAGAGATTTTTGAGTTCTTTATATACCTGGAGATTACTACTCTATCTGAGGTGCAGGTGGCAGAGAATTTTTCCCCATTTTATGGAATCTCTGTTCGTGTTCTTGATTGTTTACTCTGCTGTGATACTGTCCCATTGAGTCTTGATTTTACTTCTTGCACTTTAGAAGGTGTTTCATTATTTTGTTTCTTGGTGGAGGTGCTGGGGATCAAACCCTGGGCTTTGTACATGCTAGGCAAGCACTCACTCTACCAACTAGCTATGTCCCCAGCCCTACTTTAGGAATCTTGATGAAGAATTTGGTTCTTAGGCCGACATGATGGGGAGTTGGGCCTACTTTTTCTTCTAATATGTGGTGAATCTCTGGTCTAATGCCTAGGTTCTTGATCCACTTTGATTGGGTTTTGTGCAGGGTGAGAGATGGGTTTCATTTTGTTGCAAATGAATTTCCAGTTTTCCCAGCATCATTTGTGGAGCAGGCTCTGTTTTCTCCAGTGTATGTTTTTGGCACCTTTGTCTAGTATGAGAATCTGTATTTATGTGGGTTCATCTCTGTGTCTTCTGTTCTGTACCATTGATCTCCTTGTCTATATTGGTGCCAATGCCATGCTGTTTTTGTTACTATAGCTCTGCAGTATAATTTAAGGTCTGGTTCACTTTTCTCCCTAAGAATTTCTTTGGCTATTCTGGGCCTTTTGTTTTGTTTTGTTTTGTTTCAGATGGATTTCATGACTGCTTTTTCTATTTCTATGAAGAACATCAGAACCTTATAGGAATTGCATTGAATCTGTGTGGTGCTTTTGGTAGTATGGCTATTTTAACAGTGTTGATTCTGCCTATCCAAGAACATGGGAGATCTTTCCATCTTCTGAGGTGTTCTTCAATTTCTTTCTTTGGAGTTCTGTAGTTTTCATTGTAGAAGTGATTTCACTTCTTGTTGGATTGCTTTGCAACCATTTTATTTTCTTTGAGGCTATTGTGAATGGGATAGTTTTCCTATTTTTTGCTTTCAGTTGATTCAGTACTGATGTATGAGGATGCAATTGATTTATGAGTGTCAATTTTGTGTCCTGTCACTTTGCTGGATTCGTTTACGAGTTCTGGAAGTTTTCTGGTGCAGTTTTTTGGGTATTCTAAATATAGATAATGTGCTCAGCAAAATGGGGATGGTTTGTGTTGTTGTTTTCCTATTCATATTCCTTTGATTTCTTTCTTTGTCTAATTGTTCTGGCTAGAATTTTTAGGACTATGTTGAGTAGAGGTGGTGAAGAAGAGCATCCCTGTCTTGTTTACTTTCTACAGGGAATGCTTTAGGTTTTTCTCCATTTAGAATGTTAGCCTTGTGTTTCACATATATGACATTTGTAATGCTGAGGTATGTTCCTACTATCCCTAGTTTTTCTGGTGTTTTGAACATGAATAGATGCTTATTTGTTTGAATGCTTTTTCTGCCTCTTTCGAGATGATCATGTGATTCTTGTCTTTAAGTCTACTGATATCTTGAATTAAACTTATTGATTTCCATATGTCGAACCAACCTTGTATCTCTGGATGAACCCCACTTGATTCTGGTGCACTATCTTTTGAACGTGTATTTGTATGCAGTTTGCCTAGTATTTTTACATCTGTGTTCATTGGGGATATTGGTCCTGAAATTTTCTTTCCTGGATGTGTCTTTGTCTAGTTTTGGTATCAGGGTGATAGAAATTTCATGGAAAGTTTGGAAGGGTTTTCTCCTTTTCTAGTTCATGGAATAATTTGAGAAGGATTTGTGTGAGTTCTTCTTGAAGTTCTGGTAGAGCTTGGCTGAGAAATCACCTGGTCCTGGGACTTTTCTTGTTTGGTGGGCTTTTGATAGCATCTTCAATTTCATTGTTTGAAATTGATCTGTTTAAATTTTGTGTGTCCTCCTGATTTGATTCAATTTGGGTAGGTCATGTCTCTCTAGAAGTTTGTTGTTATCTTCAAGATATTTTATTAGAATATAAACTTACAAAATCAGTTCTGATTATAATCTGTATTTTAGTAGAACCCATTGTGATATTTCCTTTTTCATCATGGATTTTGGCGATTTGAGTTTTCTCTTTCTCTTTGTTGGCTTGGCTGAGGGTTTATCAATTTTGTTGGTTTTTTTTCAAAAAACCAACTTTTTGTTTTGTCACTTTTTTCAGTTGATCTTTTGTTTCAATTTCATTGATTTTGGCTCTGGTTTTGATTGTTTCCTGTCTTCTACTGTGTTTGGTGTTGATTTGTTCTTTTTCTAGGGCTTTGAGAATGTGGTGTTAGGTTTTCTATTTGTTGACTTTGTATTCTTTTGGTGAATGAGTTCAATACAGTGAACTTTCCTCTTAGCATTTCCTTCATAGTGTCCTAGAGATTTTGATATGGTTTCTTTGTTTAGTTTCCATTTGAAGTAGCTGTCAGTGATGAGAGGGTTGTGTTGGAGTCACATAGTGTTATTGTGTTGTGGTGCATTTGACTTTTGGAGTTGGGAATAGTTGGTTTGATGTATGTATATGCTCCATTGTCTGGGGCATAGATGTTTGTGATTGCTATGTCTTGTTGAGATACGATTCCCTTGAGCAGTGTGAGGTATTTTTTGTCCCTTCTGATTAACTTTTGCTTGAGGTCCACTTTGTCTGATATGAGGATGGAAACCCCTGCTTGTTTATGTGATCCTGGGAATATGTTTTCCCCATCCTTTTACCTTCATTCTGTGAATATCGTTGCCTATGAGGTGAGTCTCTTGGAAACAGCATATCGTTGGATCTTGTTTTTTGATCCAATCCACCAGTTGTATTTTGATTGATGCGTTTATGCCATTTATATTCAATGTTATTGTTTAGGTATGGTTTCTATTCCCTGTCATTTTGATTTATTTCTGGTTCAAATTGGTTGCTCCATTGATTTGCTCTTCTTTTAGTGTACTTCCTGCCTTTGTTGGTTTTCACTTTTATTTTTGGTTTCTTCATGAAATATCTTATTTGGTATGTTTTGTAGTTCAGGCTTTCTAGTTGTGAGTTCTTTAACTTTTGTTTATCATGTAGAGTTTTTATTTTGTCATCATTTCTAAAGCTTACCTTTGCTGGATATGGTATTCTTGGCTGGTATCCGTTTTCTTTCGAAGTTGGAATATGTTGTTCTGACACCTCCTAGCTTCATGGGTCTGGGTTGAGAGATCAGCTGTGATCAGGATTTGTTTCCCTCTAAATGTTACCTGTCATTTTTATCTGGTAATTTTTAAAATTCTGTTCTTATTCTGAAGGTAAGGCGTTCTGAAGGTATGTTGGATTTGGTCTGTTGTGATGTTGCGTATTTGAGGTCCTGTTGGCCTCCTGTATTTCATTTTCCATTTTATTTTTCGGGTTTGGGAGATTTTCAGATATTGTTTCATTGAAAAGGTGGTACATTCCTTTTGTTTGTATATCTGAGCATTCATCTATACCAATGAATATTGAATTTGGTCTTTTCAGAGTTTCCCATGTTTCTTGCAGATTCTGTTCATGGTCTCTTAATATCTTTTCTCCATGGTCAACTTTGTTTTCAAGACTGTATATTTTGTTTTCATTGCCTGAAACTCTGTCTTCCAAACGATATAGTCTGCTGGTGGTGCTTTCAGTGAATTTTTAATTTGGTTTATTGATTTCTTCATTTTTAGGATTTCTGATGGATTTTGTTGTTGTTATTGTTGTTGTTTTCAGAATCTCTGCCTCCTTATTGAAGTAATATTTCACTTACTGTATTTTCTCTATGATTTCAATCCTTATACCATCCTTTACTTTGCAGATCAATTTAAATATGTAAATTCAAAACTCCTTCTCTAACATTTCTTCCACTGTGGTGTCAATGGATTCTATTACTGGATATCTTGGTTGGTTTGGGACAAATATTGTTTGTGTGTCTACCCATCTAACAGTATAGATCTGAGGCAGTAGAGTGTCTACCTTGTGGATGTGTAGTATCCCTGAAGGTTTCCAGGACCTCACTTGTGGAAAAGCTGCCTGTCTGCTTTCTTGGTTTCATGCCATGGAGAAGCCAGCAAGGCAACCCCCTCTATTCCACCATCTTGAAAACCATTTAATTTTAAAGCACAGATTAAATACTATTTTGTTCAAAGGAACATTTTAGTGTTTCTAAGTGTAGTATTTTAAGAAATTTTTATATCAGTGTTATTTGATTTTACTGCCATACTATTATAGCTATAATTTGCTGTTTTCACTGTCTATTTGATTCAGGTGAATTTAGCTTTGCTTCTGTTTTTCAACCATAATTTCTTTTTACGTTTCAAAGTTAAATACATTTTTGAATATAATTGCATTATGGAATACAAATCCATAGGACTTTCATTTATATACATTTTGTTCAGTTCTGCAAATTGTTTTAAATATTTTGTGCAGAATAAAACATTTTAAATTCATAAAAGCACTTATCTATTTTTAATATGTAATATAACAATGTTTTATAATTTGAAGTGTGCAAAACAGTATGCAGTTTTGATATCTAGAGTAAACAATACCACCAATGTCTTTAAATCCTTTTGGAGACTTTGCATATCTAAGAAAACATTTTATTTTCTTCTTCTTCTTCTTCTTCTTCTTCTTCTTATTTATTTATTTATTTATTTATTTATTTTGACACTACAGGGATTAAACCAAGGACCTTGCACATGCTAGGCAAGCACTCCACCACAGATCCACATTCCCCATCCGTAGCTCCTCAGTGGCTGACATCTTACCAAGTATTCCTCATATATTATACAGCATGTCCAGTGTCAGGTAGCAGGATGGGGACGTCCAGAGTGCAGCACACAGCACGTTGACAGTGATGTGCAGGAGGTGCTTTGGCACAGTCCTGCTGTTCAGATGGATGAGAGCTGCCCCTGCCCAGGATGGAACAGGCAGCCCTCTGTGGTGACAGACGCCATAGTGCATTCCTCTGTAGTAAGGCCTTGATCGTACCTACGCCTTCTCTAACACGTTATGTGCCTGGACGTAACCCAGCTAGGAGGGTCAGCAGTGACTGCAGAGGGCCGTCCAGGAGAGAACCAGGCTGTGGTGGAAGCCATGGTGCCCTGGGTGTGTGGCACGATCATACATAGCTGCCCATCACAGGGTTTCCTGGGGCCGCTGGACACAGGTGCCTGGTCATGGTGGTTGTGGCACTTCAGCTGCCCTCCAGGTTTTCAGCCCTATGTTTCCCAGGTCTCTGGTTGCCCAGGAAGGTTACCCTCCTCCACCCTGGCTCTCTCAGCAGAACAAGGCCTTGAGCCAAATACGGCTGCACAAAAGGGACTTTCAGACATGGAGTACCTGAAGTCCAAGATGGTCGCCGCCGAGTCGTCCTCAGAGGAGGAGAGTGAGGACGAAGCAGTGAACTTTGATGAAGGGAGTGAGGCAGAGGAGTCCTCTGCCACTGAGACCCAGCAGGTGCGAGGGAGCACAGGGGCCCTGCCTGGGAATAGGAGGCCACAGGAACCCAGAGCCTAGGTGTGTGCCTCTGGGGAACAGGGAGGGGTTCTGTGCATGTCCACGTGGTCCTGCGGCCCCATTGCTGGGGTGCCACATGGAGGAAAGACTGCCCCCTCTGAGCTCACTGCCTGCCATACCTGGAGGGGCCACCTCCCACCTGTCAGGGCTCTGGGAGGAGTGAGGGTGGTGGCCGTGTTGCACGTGGTGTTCAGTAACAAGGTATATGGACTTGAACAGGCCGTCGTTGATAGGTGAGTTTAGTCAAGCCCTGACTATGTGCCTGGTGATGAACCCGCCATCACGGAATGTCCTCAGAGTCTCTGGGGCCATTCTTCTTCCATTTCATAGGTGAGGAAACTGAGGCCCGGAGAAGGGAAGTGACAGGCTCCCATGATGGGGTCAGGCCCCAGCCCAGGTCTTCCAGGCTTTGAAGTTGAGAGTATACAGGTGGACACAACCCTTGAGGATGGCCACCTTGTCCCCCAACAGAGTCCTCTGCTCCAGACACAGGGCACTTGGACATGTGTGTGTCCCCATTCTTGAGTTGGAAGCAACCAGTCTTTTGCTTCCCAATGAGAGGAAGAGGCTCCCTCTGCCTCCTCTTCTCTTTCCTCTTCCTCCTCCCTCCTTCCTAGTTACTGTGCCCTGCAGGGAGTCTGGGAGTTCAAGGCCTAGTCTCATCTCTGACCCTTGGGGGCTCCTGAGCCTGGGGGGATGCTTCAGCCCACAGGCCTCTCTGATCCTCGTCTGCAGAAGACATCCTGGTAGTGCCCGGCCTTCCAGCCATCTCCTGAACCCCTGTACTCAGGGTGGCCCTGGGGGTCACCATGTCCAGCAGGGTTGGGGCAGCAACCTTCCCAGCACATCGATGTTTCTCTGGTGGGAATAGAAATGACCTTGCTCTGCACCTGTTGGCTCATGGCAGTCTCTGCTGGGGAGTGAGTGCTAACTGGGCAGGTTTTAGCACCAAAGGATCTACCAAAAACTTAGGTTGTGCAGAGCTATCTGGAGTCCAGAATTATAGGAAAAGGTGCTGAATTCAGAATCCATGTGGAATTAGAGGCTCAGTAGGAGGCTGGCCTCTGCATGTAGCATGGAGCCAGCTGAAATCAGCGGCTGCAAGGTAGGTGCCTCGGCTCCTACCTCTGCCCTGGCCCTCTGCTGGCCAGTGGCCTGCTCACCTGTCCATGGTGTGCTGACCTGGCTGCAGCTCTCACTTCAGAGGCAAATGCGGACCCTGCATCCACTGCCTCTGCACTGGCCAGACCCTTAGTCTGGCAGGCACAGGCGCCAGCACTTCCTGCACCCTGGCTGCAGCTGCTCCTGGAGCTGCGATGTCCTGGTCTGTCCCCTGCTCCCGCCACCTCAGGGAACCCACTGTGGCCTTTTCTCTTTGTTCTCAGACAGAGAAACCAGCGAACGAGAAGGAGCCCACCACCTCCCACACCATGAAGCTGCAGGGAGCCCCGTTCAGTGTCACAGAGGTATGTGCTCTGAGGACAGGGTGAGGAGGGGGCCACTCAGGTTGAGAGCTGGAAGGAGTCACAGACCAAAAAGGCTGACCGATGGCATCTTGGGCATCACCAAGGAGGGACTGCGATGGCTGCTTCGAGCAGGAGGAGGCCTGTTCTGCTCCCTCACCTACAGCAGGGCTGGCCTGTGGTCAGACGGTCCCTGTGGAGAGTCCTTCCCCATTTTGCAGTGGGTGGCTGCTATAGGTGCTTGTGAGTGTGGAGGTGTTGCTGTCTTCAGAAACAGGCCACAGTCCAGCTGGCACCATGGCTGCAGCTGACTGGCCCTAGAGCTGCCTTAGCAGAGGACCCTGTTCTCATGCCCGCCTCGTGACAGCCATAGAGGTTCCCCATATGAGATCCTAGAAGACACAGCTAAATAAAAAGAATGAAAGTCACCTATAACCAGGATGGCCGTGTGAGTGACTGTGAGTGGGCGTAGCCAGAGGGGGTGCCAGGATGCAGGTGTGATCGCTGCAGGTCTGACGACAGGAGGTGATCCGCAGGTGCCCACTGTCCTCAGCACACTGGGCTGTCCCGCCCCAATTCCTGGGTCCCACCCAGTGACAATCCCTGACATTTGGGACAGACCTTCTTAAGTGTCCTTTTCTTTGTGCACTGATGCTGACCTCTGCCATTGGTTTGCTTTTTCCACATCCCTCTGTGAGGACTGGCTTGCGACACCGCCATTTTCCTTCTTGCATGTTCTTCCATGCTCGGGGACACTTTGATACATTTTCCTGGTCTCCTAAATGGGGATATGGGACTTAGAATTTTTTGCTATTAGAAATACTGAAGCAGTTCCTTGAGATCGAAGTCAGTTGGGTTTTGTTTTTTTTTGTTTGTTTGTTTGTTTTAAATTTGGTACCCAGGATCGAACCCAGGGTATATAACCACTGAGCCACATCCCCAGCCCTTTTTATGTTTTATTTTGAGACAGGGTCTCATTCAGTGGCTTAGGATCTCACTAAGTTGCTGAGGCTGGGTTTGAATTCATGATCCTCCTGCCTCAGCCTCCCAAGCTGCTGGGAAGAGTGGCGTGCACCACGCCCATCCTAGTTAACATTTTTTTAGGGAAAAATACTCCTCATAATGAGAAAAGTTTCAGAAACATCAAGGATTTGAGCTGAACAAATTTCTTTCTATGGAATTTGCAAACTTTGATGGAAAAACAGAAAATGAACGTGTTGACTGCCTACCAGCTAGAAACCCTGTAAGGCCACAGCTGCCATGGGTTCAGAAGGTGGACTGCAGAATCCATAGCCTGAACAGCAGGCAAGAGGCGCCAATTTCTCTAATTTACACAGATTCTTATGAAGGATATATGACCTGCCCAACAGAAAAATGGAGAAAGGACAAGAGGTTTTTGAAGAAAAAGAATTCAGGTGGCCTGTACAGATGCTTGAATTTATTCATAATTATTAAAAACAAAATTGAAACTGCAAGTTCAGGTTTTTCACTTGCCAAAGTGGCATACATTTTTCACATTTGGCAATAAACATTTTCATGCCTTTTGAAGGACAACATAGAAGTGTCAGGCAGAATTTGGAACATCCAGGCCTTTGCCGAGCTGGTGCTGAGCTTCGCCCCACAGGTGGATCCCCTGAGCACACCAGAGTCTGAACTCAAGAAAATTCTTTGTAACCTTCCTTTTATTATTTAGACTTAATGTGTTGATTTATAGTCATCATTAAGAACAGAAAAGCAAAGCTCCTGGGGATGCATTGTGTCAGTGTAGACGGGGTCCCCGGGAGTCCTGCTGGCAGGTCGGTGGAAGGTATCCATCAAGCTCTGGCGGTGTGGGTGGAGGCAGGCCATCCCTGTGGCCTTGTTAGGCACATAGGGTGGTTTTTGCAACCTGCTCACCAGCAGGTGATTGTTCAGGGTCCGGCTGTCACATGAGACCTTTCCCAAGGCAGAGCCGCCAGCAGTGCCAGAGTAGGCTCAGAGTTCAGAGGACCTGTCTCTTGGCCTGGGACAGTGGGAGCAGACGCCAAGGGACGAGGCCATGCTGGCAGACCGGGTGAGGTCCCATGGGCTCAGGTTGCTGCCCCGCTACAGAGCCTGCTGCGGGGCCCATTGCTTTTCCCAGCTGGAGCATCTGGCAGCCTGCAGCCAGGGCCTGGGTCCCCAGCCAGGTGTGTTAAGTCCCAGGCTCCCCAGAGCCCTGACTCTCTCCTCCTGCAGGTGGACGCTACATCAAGGTGTTCAGAGAGAAGCATGTGCCCACAGCCAAGGGGCCCCTGTAGAACAGTGTGCAGCCTTGACAAGGCCGGACACTCGGGAAGAACGAGGAGGAGGAGGACCTGGCTGACTCCAGGAGGCTCTTTGTGTGCAACCTGCCCTACACCAGCACCGAGGAGGACCTGGAGGGGCTCTTCTCCTCCTATGGTAGGGATCCGCTCCTGGCCATGCACCCCTGCTGTGCCTGGCTCCCACTTGGCTGGGTCTGCTCCATCTGCCTCCCACTTGCTTTTGACCTTGGGCAGTGACTCCAGCTGGTCTCATCTGAAAACAGGACTTGCTGTTCCCAGTGCAGAACCAGTGGCATCTTTTGCTTTCTGTACTTGAACTTGGATTCCTTTGTTTTTTTAATGGCGCTGGGCATTGAACCCAGGGTCGCTCTGCCACCCAGCTACATCCCAAGATTTTTTTATCTTTTAATTTGAGACTGTCTTGGTAAGTCCATAAGGCTAGCCTTGATCCTTCTGCCTCAGCCTTCCAAGTTGCTGGGATCGCAGGCATAGCCAGCACGCCCAGCAGAAGCAGGAGCAATGGAGGCATTTTCCTGAGATTCCTTGGCTTCTGGTGTTGGAATTCAGCAGCCATCTAGCCCTCCCCTCCCACTGTGCTCCTGCCTGGGAATGCTTTTCTTTCTCAAGTCTTCCCAAGCAAACCCAGCTTCCGAGAAGAGGCAACAGCCAGGGCTGTCTTTGGTTTTGTTGCTGTTTCTTCTTGGGCTGGGAACTTGCAGGCCTGTAGTTGAGCTTGGTCACAGGGACTGTTTGTCGAGGGGAGGAAGGTGGGCTCACAGTGCAGGTGATCCTGTGCTGTGGAGATGCTACTGGTGCCCTTATCTCCCGGGAGGCTGGCCTGGGTGTGGAGGATCAGCGAGGCTGTGTGAGTGTGGCTTGGGCAAGGACAGCTCAGAGGTCTCAAGTGGAACCTGCTTCAGGCCAGGTGATGGGACCTGAAGGTCTCTCCATGCTGTTCTGCTCCCCAGGTCCTCCTATGGACTGGTGCCCTGGCCACATGGCAGTGCTGAGTGGATGGGAGGGGGCTTGACCATAGACTGCAGGTATCCATTTGGGATGTGGCCACACCTGGTGTTCAGAGTGGAACCACTGCAGACAGTGTCCTCTGAGAGGGACAGTGTCACAAACACTTACATGGTACTAACTGCAGCAGGCCTTGGGTAGTGACTGCACACTAACTTTTGGACCCTTGAGGCCACTGTGTGTGTGGCAACTGTTGTGCCATTCACAGGTGAGAGGAGGAGGCCTGTGTGGGTGAGGCCAATGTGCAGGACAGGCTGTGCACAGCAGGCCTTGGAGCCAGGTACAGCCTGGCACCTTCCTCCTTGTTTCTTAGGGTGGGCGCGAGGGGATTGGGAAATGGCACCTTTTACATGGAGGTGGACCTTGTGGCTGGCAGTCGCCCTCCTTCCCTCGGACTGAGTGGGCGTAGCCGGTGCACAGCAGCTGTTCTGTGTTCCTGTGTCTGACCCTTAGTGCCTGGCACTTTCCTCTGAGCTTGGGCCCAGCTCCAACCCAGGCGACTGACACTCTCCTGTCCTCAGGTCCCCTGTCAGAGCTCCACTACCCCATCAACAGCCTGACCAAGGAACCCAAGGACTTTGCCTTCGTCACCTTCTGTTCCCTGAGCATGCATTGAAGGCCTACACGGCCATGGGTGGACAGGTGTTCCAGGTGAGGTTGCTCATAGGCCCGCCGGGGTCACCAAACCTGGTGACAGAGGAGGGATGACCCTTTGGAATGCAGGGAGCTCTGCTCTTCAGGGTCACCTTGCAATGTGTCCAGGCCACCTCCCCTCCAGTGCACCTTCATTCACAGTGTATGGACCTTGTGGGCTCTAGGCCAGACCTGGCCCACCCACGGCCGCTCATGTTCTCCCTATGCAGGGTCTGGGGGCACAGTGTGAGGGGTTGTGGGGTGTCACAGAGGGGCACATTTCCCTTGGTATGGCCGTGTTGGGGACCCCAGTACCAGCTGGTCCGAGAGTAACCATGCGTCTGCTCCGGCTGCTGTCCCTGTTTTTCTGCAGTTCTAGCCCTGGGTCCAACTTGTTTAGGACAGGAGGCCCCACTAGACAGGAGGCCCCACTAGAGGGCGGGGCTGGAGGGCGGGCGGGCAGCTCACCCACTTCCTCCCCTGTCCCCACAGGGCAGGATGCTACACATCCTGCCATCCGCCATCAGGAAGGAAGCCAGTGAGGATGCCGACACCCCCGGCTCATCCTATAAGAAGAAGGCGGCGTCCAAGGACAAAGCCAGCAGCTCCAGGTCCTTGCCAGCCCCGCCCAGGCTCTGCTGCCCTCTCTGCCTTTCCCGACCACCTGTATAGGGTTTGCTGTATAGCTTGAGGTTCATCCTCACCTCTGAGCTGGCTTCCCCACTGTGGATGGGGAGAGCGGTGCTGAGCTCACTTACACTCTGAGGTATCGTGTCCACTACGAGTGGATGGTTGCCACCTGCTGGGCCCTGGCACAGGCCAGCTGCTGGCACTGCCAGAGGTTGGATCTGTCAGCCCCGCTGCCTGTGGGTAGGGAGTCCACCCAGGTCAGGCGAGGTGGCGGGAGGGCTAGGAAGGCAGGGAGGCTTATGACAGGCTATGTGTCTGCGAGAGAGCACCCGTGGGTCCCAGCGTGGCCTGTCCTGCTTTGCCCCTGCCCACAGCTCCCACAACTGGAACACGCTGTTCATGGGGCCCAACACTGTGGCTGATGCCATCGTACAGAAGTATAGTGTCACCAAGAGCCAAGTGTTGGACCACGTGAGTGACCCATGACTTGCAAACTTCATGTCCGCAGATCCTCTTGGCAAATCTGTCCAGGACTGGACCCCTGCGGAGTTCTTTCTGGGCAAAACCAGGAGCACATTTCAGCCACGTGTCAAGGGACATCCCTTGATTCTGCCCATTGGCTGCTTTCTCCATGGTCCTCTGCCCTTCAAGACACTGGATGCCAGCCTGTCTGTGGAGGTGGACGGCAAGCCCATGTGTAACTGAATGGCCTGGTGGCCATGCTTTTAAAAGAAGCAGAAAAATTAATTCTAACAGACGCCGTCTTCAGCTAATGCGTCTGAGGGAACATCGCTTCGCTGCACCCAGCGTAGCCACAAGGTGTTTCTCCTCCCTAGTTCCCACCTAGGCTGTTGAATTCCATGCGTAGCAGGACGTGGGTTCTCAGGTGCCCAGTGGCTCATGGATGCCATGCTGGGCAGTGCAGCTTGGCCTGAGTGGAGGGAAGGACAAGGGACAGTCGCAGTGGCTCTGGTGCCGTAAATGCCCTGAGCACCAGGTCTTCGTAGTGCTGGGACAGGGTCCTGCCTTCTAGAGCCTTCTGGTGCCTTCTGGAAACCTCCTAGTGGAGACAGGTGGAGAGAGGAGAGCCTGGGCTGGTCGGGGAGGTGACAGAGCAAGGACTGCTTGGTGTGAGGGGTCAGGGTCAGGGTCAGCCCTGTAGAAGCCCCCAGGGGCTGCAGGAGGAGCTGCATACCTGCCCACTGTGGAGAAGGGAAGAGCCCGAGCTGGTGTGGGGACGTGTGGCTGGAGAGGGCGCCCGAGGGTGTCAGGTGGGTGTGGCTGAATGAGGGGCACCACTGAACCCACTTCCACTGGGTCTGCTTAGGTGCTGGCTGGAGAGAGCAGATCAAGTCCACCTGATGGCCGCGAGTCTCCTTTCCTCCCTCCCTCAGGAGACCAAGGGCAGCGTGTGGCCCCTGGGGAGACCCAGCTGGTCCAAGAGGTGCAGCGCTTCCTCCTCCACAATGGGGTCAGCCTGGACTCCTTCAGCCAGGTGGGTCCCCACTGCCCTCCCCGTGGACTCTGATGGCCCCAACTGGTGGCTGCTGCAGAGCTGGGGACGGGGCTCCAGGGAGGCTGGGGGTGTGTTGACAGGCCCTGTGGTGACTGGAACCAAAACCTGAGGGCTCAATGCTCCGCTGCCCCTCGCAGGGACAGGCTGCTCCTGGGGCTTCTCCACGCCTGTGGCAGCAGGTGGCCTGCAGTTCCACACTGAGATGCCAGTCTGATCAGTGGAACAGCGGCTGGGGCACCTGGGAGGTCCAGAAGTATGGTCATTCACTGTCAGTGTCTGCACGACTCAGTGGGGGGCTGGAGGCTGACCCCTCAGCAGAGCTGCCCAGCTGTGGAGCCAGCACGTGGCCTGCTGGAGAGGGTGGCGCCTCCTGGGTCTGCTTCCCAGGCACCTGGCCCCTGGGACCCCAGACAGTTCTGGTGTCAGACTGGACCCCTGCTGCTGTTCTCACGAGTCCTGTCCACTCCACAGGCCACAGCAGAGCGAAGCAAGACCATGATTCTGGCCAAGAACCTCCCCGCAGTCACCCTGGCTGCTGAGTTGCGGGAGACCTTCGGCCACTTCGGGAGCCTGGGCCGAGTGGTCAGCGCCTCCGAGAACTCTGGGGAGGACCTGTCCTTGTCTCTGCCACCATTGGGCTCCTGGTGTCCCTCATCTGCCCAAGGGTGGCGTCACTGCCATCATAGTGGAGTTCCTGGAGCCCCTGGAGGCATGCAGGGCCGTCTGACACCTGACCTACTCAAAGGTAGGGCTGCCCTAGGGGAGAGGGAGCTGGCTTGTGGGAGTGCCCTCAGCCTGAGCTCCACCCTCCTGCAGCACAGCTGCAAAAAGCGCCCCGCCCCGCCCCGCCCCCCGCCCCGCCCCCGCTTTCCCTGGCTTCCTTTCCTGCTTTAACTTGAGCCTTCACTGTCTGCTTCTCTGCTGTCCTGTACCTGTGATAAGCTGAAAGTCAGTTCTCTACGCGGGGCCGTTTAAGAATATCTATAGCCACAGCAGTTGGCTTAGACCAACAGTAAGTCACCTGTGGCAGAGCTGGCAGGCAGGTGGTCCAAGTCCAGGGTGTGGTCAGCGCCTCCGAGAACTCTGGGGAGGACCTGTCCTTGTCTCTGCCACCATTGGGCTCCTGGTGTCCCTCATCTCCCTGAATCACTACCATCCCACTCCTGTCTGTGCCCCATCTTTGGGCCTTCTTGGTCCCAAATCTCCTCCTGGGTTTACAGCACACCCAGATAACACAGGACATCCCACCTTGGGATCTTGGTGACAGTTGCATGGGACATATCCTTAGATTCTGGGGTGGAAGCATAGCTGTCTCTTGGGGAGCCACCATTTAACCCACCATGAGTACTTTGTCCAGCGACTTAATTCTTTGCAGACCACAGTCCCCCAGTGATCCTCAGGGCAGGCATTGCAGGTGCGGAGGTCATTTCTCCACAGCTGCTGCCCCCATGGTCATCCCCAGCTAGGGCCCTGCCCACTGTGCTGCCAGGAAGTCAGTGAGCTCCTGACCCACAAGACAGGTGCTGTTGCCAGCACCACAGACACCCTTCTTCCTTCCTCCTGCTGCTTTGGGAAGGAATCATCACCAGGTGAAGGGTGGCAAAGAGCCCGCCCTGGCAAGGCCGCATCCCTCTTCTGCACATAGGGAAACTGAGGCCCAGTGACCCAAAGTCACCCAGCTCAGAAGTGGCACAGCTAACTCTCTGCTCCCCAGTCTGGCTTCCAAGTAGGAGTTTTCATTTTTCTTTTTCTTTTTTTTTTTTTTTACTGGGGATTGAACCCAGGGACATTTAATCACTGAGCCACATCCCCAGCCCTTTTTTATATTTGATCAGTGACAGGGTCTCATTGAGCTGCTTAGGGCCTCCCTGAGTTGCTGAGGCTGTCTTTCAACTTGCGATCCTCCTGCCTCAGCCTCCAGAGCTGCTGGGATTACACGCGTGCCCCACAGCACCTGACTGCTTATGTTTTTTTTTTTTTTTTTTCTGATTGTAATCAACTTGTGAACCTTGCATTGTGAAATTTGAAACAAGTCCCAGAGGGCCAAAGTTGACAAGTATCCTTCCACCCTGCCCTGCAGCTCCCAGCACCTTCTACTGAGGCAGCCATTAGCAACATCTGTGTCTCCTTAGTTAAGAAACTGCCTCTGAACATGTGTGTGGAACAAGAGCGCTTCTCTGGGCAACTGAACTGTCTTCCTGCTGGAGCCACGCCTTGCTAGCAGTTCTTCCCCTTGTCACACTCCCCCTTTCATCCTCTGACTAGAATAAATGAAGGGGTGCCTTGACTCCACCCTAGTGCAAGGCAGCAGAGGCGTGGGCTCTCCTTTGCAGCCTGAGGCGCAGCCCAGGGGCCAGAGTGTTTTTCTCTTGGGGCTCTGGGCCACATTTCTCTTTCTGGCTCCTCTGCCCTGGGGAGCACCCATCTCCTCTGACCCTCAGGCTCTTCAGCTGCACGTGGGACTGAGTCTCTCTCCAGCCATGTCCCTAGATGGAGTCCCACAGGTTGGCACTTTTACCTCTGCAGTTCCACCACATCCTACTGTATCTCAAGTGGGCTCCAGATGGCGTCTTCTCCAGCACAGCCCCACAGAGGAAAGAGCACCAAAGGCACCAGTGAAGTCTGCAGAGAAGAACGAGGTGGAACCAGAAATGGGTAAGAACAGGTCTATGTGGGAGGAGAGCAGGGCAGCACAGAAGTGTTCTCAGGACACTGGTTGAACACTTTGTTCATCTTGCACACCAACGGACTTTGGTCTATAATTATATAGATGTGTAAAACATCCCTGAAAAATAGAGCATCAGAGCCAGGCACGGTGGCACACACCACTCATCCCAGCAGTTCAGGAGGCTGAGGCAGCATCAGCAACTTAGTGAGGCACTAAGCAACTCAGTGAGACCCTGTTTCTAAAATATAACATAGGGCTGGGGGTGTGGCTCAGTGGTGAGGCACCCCTGGTTAAATCCCTGGTACCAAATAGAGCATTGTGAGCACAGTGTAAGGTAGCAGCTGAAGGTGAGGGAAGAAAACCTAGATCTCTTCATACTCAGAACAGCCAGGAAAGAGTTCCTGCTCCATAGGTGGGGAGAGCTGGAGTCAGGGAGGAGAGCCCTGTTTGCATGTGGCACAGCGCCCCCTGGTGTCCAGCGACTGCACAGGCAGGAGAGGGAAGAGCAGTGGTGGACCACGCCGGCCTGGGCAGTCCCAGCTCCCTGGCTGACCTGCACAGTGGGTTTGTGAGCAGGGTAAGCGTTCCTTGCCAGGACTGTTGTGCAGACTGCAGGACGTGGCACGTCCCTGGACCTCACCCCTCTCAGGATTCCTGAGAACTGAGACCCGCCTCGTACCCACAGCTGCCCCAGGAGACGGACAGCTCCCCAGGGACCCACAACCACACCTTGTAGTCAGACACCTTCAGGAGCCTCCTGCGGACTGGGTTGTTTGACCCAGGTTTTAAGATTCTACCCCTCGGCCCATCACACACAGGGTTACCAATTGCTCAGTTTACTAAAATGAGAATTTTCCTCTTAACGACAGATAAGCCCCTTGTCTACCATCTCCATTGTCCTCATATATTTACAAAAAAAGTGTTTTATGGCAAAAAAAAAAAAATAGGGCGGCGGAGCCTCTGATCGCCCCTGTAAGGTTTGAATCTGTGGCCTTGCCTGGTTGGGCTTCAGGGAGGCATAGGGTCGAGTGTCTCATCAGAGGAGCAGCTGGCTAGAAATGTCACTTCCTCCATGCCTGTGGCTCACGTCCACGTGCCTGTGGGTCTTCAGGACTGGCCGTCTGCAAGGGCATTTGTGACCCACTGACCTGGAAGCTGCTCCCATCCCTTCGCTCTGTGGATGGAGCGCACCCCATCTGCTAGGTGGGTGGTGAAAGGCTTGAACCTTTCCAGTCCTTCCTTGGTGCCGCCCAGGTCGGCTTTGTAGTGGGGTCCTTTCCACCCCGCTTGCGCTCCTGGACCTCTCCCCTCGTGGGGTCCTCCTGTTTCCGTAAGCAACCATCGCCGAGCTGCCAGCCACTGTGGCTTTCAGTTCCTCTGCTGCACGTGAACCTGGATAATGATTTCTGACCCAGCTGAACCCTCCTCTCAAGCACATAAACTAGCGGGGTCAGGAGGCTTGCAGACAGCTCCGGTCTGACTTCTTCCTCCCTGCTTCAGGCACAGGCAGGGGGACAGGCACATTGGGCACAGTGCCTCCTGGGGAGTCCGCCTCCATCTGGCTGGGCTGATTTCATTTGAACTTGATGGTGCCCTCTCAAGCAGGCACCTCGTCTGCCTTGCTGACCATGCACCCTGCGGAGTGCCAGGCCCTGGGAGTGAGGAGAGGGTGCT
Source organism: Sciurus carolinensis (assembly GCF_902686445.1). NCBI lineage: Eukaryota > Metazoa > Chordata > Mammalia > Rodentia > Sciuridae > Sciurus > Sciurus carolinensis. The sequence goes on from NW_025920216.1 coordinate 19,330, forward strand.
GCCCCAGGGCAGAGCGGGGCCCGCTCCCTGCCTGCTGGCACCAAGCTCTCCATGTTCTCACGCTGAGGTGCTGCTTCTGGAGAGTGGGCCATGCGTGCCAGTGATGGTGGGCAGGGTCCCTGTCCCATGCCCACTCTGGGGCTGGGCCAGCTGCCTCCCTTCAGGCTGGTTCTGGCCCTGAACAGTGAGGGTGGCACCCACGCACCCCCCTGAGGACAGGGGGAGATTCCATGCTGACCACCTCTGTAACGCTGCCGCTGCTGTCCAGGGTGGCCACAACAGACATGGCCCAGACTTCCCAGGAGCTTCTGGGCTGGTCATGGCCATGTCTGAAGAGGGCCTTGGGCGCAGGCCTGCTCTAGGGCGTGAGCAGTGTCTTCTCGGCACCAGTGTCTGAACCCTGTTAGAATGCTCTTCTGTCCCCAGGCTCAGGTTAGTGTTGAGGGTCCCGACAGTCCTGCAGCTTGGAGGGGCTGGTGTCTGCTCACTGACTGACATGAGGCCTCAGAGACGGGATTTGTCCAGCCCCGCTGGGCTCGCCACAGCCTCTGGGAGCCTCTGGGTTGTCTGCATAGCCCCCTGGTCCCTGGTCCCCTGAGCTGTGCCCTCTCCCCTGCGGCACCCCACTCACCCTCTGCACATTGTTCCAGATGCTTCCTCAGGATGACAGGAGGTGGGGGACCCAGAGGCCCCAGGCCCTGTGTTTGGGGCTGGTCAGGGGGAGTGGGAAGGACCACGCTTCTCTGCAGTGCTCTGCTCTGCTCTCTGCCAGTCTCCAGGGAGGGGCCAGCGTGTTTCATCTCCCCACAACCAAGACCCTCACCTCCAGATAAAGGGCTCCGGATGTGGGGGTCCTGGAAAGCTGCTTGCAAATGATAATAGTCTGCTGGTGGCCGCAGTGCAGGAGCCTAGAGGAGTGGTGCGGCCTGATAATAATAAAGCTGTGTGGTGCTGTGTGCCTGGATTTGATTGTGGGGCTGTGGCATAAGCCCCTCCCTGCCTCCTGCCCAGGAGCTCAGTGCCTCCTGCTCCTGCTCCTGCAGCGGGCCCCTCCACTGCTTACTCCTGCCAGGGCCTGGTGATTCTGTTGGCGAACATCTGCTTGAGTTTTGCAGTCACTTATTTTTCTTTCCCGTCGTCCTTTGTCTCCCCATTCAGGCTGGCAGCAAAGTACTTCTTAAAAAGACCTTTGGCTGGTGGCCTCGGACCTGGGCCATGTCTGGACCTGCTTGGACCTGGATGTGGGTTGCAGTGGGGTTTGGCTTGGTGGCTTGGGGGTGCTGGGAGGTGCAGGGGTGAATGGGTCAAGCTGGGTCCTGTACTCAGGGCCAGGAGGGACATGTCCCCTACACACAGATGTCTGACCTGGAACCTGCAGGAGGAGGGCTGAGTTCCCCTGCAGCTGCCTTCCCACAGAGGGGATCATGGGCTCCCCTGGGTGCCAACCTGGCCAGCTGGACACGCAGGGTCCAAGGACAGTGTTCGTGGTGCAGTGTTGCTTCTGGGGTGTTGGATAGGCCCAGGGGCTGTCGCACAGCCTTGATGTTCATCTCGCAGTCACCCTGCAGGTAGCTTGGACCACAGTCCCCACTCACATATGGAAAAGAGGAAGCCCCAGGGTTAGTGACCTCCAGAGGTCACACATGTGGAGGGCGTGGGGAAGTGCCCTGCAGCTGTGAGCCCTGAGGCCTGAGCCCTTGCCCGTCCCCACTGCTCCCTTTGAGCACTCAACTTCTTGGCCATCTGCAGATGCTTTTGGAGTGTCCTCTCTGGACCAGTGCTGGGGGTGCAGGGGTGACTGCGTCAGGCTTGTTACTGTCCTCAGTGAACTCCCCTTTAGTTGAGGACCCAGATACAACCAGTAAGGAAGGTCGTTTCAGAACAGGCTAGGGGCTCTGGAAAGAGGACACCAGAGACATGGTGACCTTTTTTACTAGTGTGACCAGGAAGACCTGTCTGAGGGCTGGATGTTTGCACTGACACTGGTCAAGCAGAAACCAGGCCTGGGAAGAGAGGAGGGAAGCCGGTTGGGCCAGGAGGTAGCAAGTGCAAAGGGCCTGTGGTCAGCATGGCTTTGGCAGTCTTGAGCATCTGCAAAGAGGCCAGCAGGGTCAGGGATGAGGTCAAAGGAGCTGGCAAAGTGGGAGCAGACACTGAGAGGTCACTGGCAGGGCAGCCACTCTGTTGTCCAATGGCAGGTGATAGTACCCAGGCCTGTGGATGAGTAGTGGACGCTTGTTTTTCCTAACAGTTCAGCATAGTGCAAGAGTGTGTGTGTGTGTGTGTGTGTGTGTGTGTGTGTGTGTGTGTGGTTTTTCTCTAGGCTGCAGGAGGGATGCGGAGGCAGGGCGGCTCCGTCACTGGCCCAGGCTGCATGGGTGGTACGTAGCAGAGCCTGGCGGTACAGGCCCACAGCCTTGTGTTCCCACATGCATGTCCCATGGCTCTGCCCCTCCTGACCGCTGTCTCCAGGCCCCTGTGGTCAGCAGATCGCTAAAGACTGCCATGCCCTCTTCTTGTAGCATTTCAGGATCTGGGCACTCCAGGGGCAGGGATGTCATCATGGGCATGAAGGGTTAAGGCGTGGACATCTCTGGAACTAGGTGGCCTGCGCTATTGGGGAAAGGCCCGGCACACAGGAACACAGCTTTCATCTCCAGCCAGCTGTTTTTCCCAGTGCCCCTTCCTGGGTGGGGCTGAGAGCAGCTGACCTGCCCAGGGAGGGACCGTTCCTCAGCACAGTTCCTGAGGTGTGAACTGACCCAGCCTGCTCAGCTCAGCTCTCACTAAACCCAAACCCCACAACCCAGGCAGTACCTGCGACCACCTGACCAGGCTCCTGGGCCTGGGTCAGGTGGAGTTGACTCCGCTTTGCCAAGTGCCCTGGGCTCCCACTCCTGGAACCCCAGCAGGCCCCTGGGACAGTGCAGGGAAGATGATCAGTCTTTGCCAGAGGTCTCTGAGCAAGAGGGAGGTGTCTGCTTGCTGGTCGGTTAACCAGCTCCTGCCTGGCACAAAAGCCTCATGCCATTGAGTTAGGTTGCCAAGATTGAAAAACTGGGTTTCCCCGTGTAAAGTTGAGTTTTTTGCTTCTTTTCAAAACTCTGAACTTCTGGCCATACCGAGTTGGCCTCCCTAGGGGGCAGAAGCTGGCTATTGCCGAGGAGAGGCTACCCCTTGCACTGGCCATGAACCTTCTGCAACACCATCATCCCCAACACTCTCCTATCTATAAGTTTCTGTCAGTCTTCTGGGAACCTGTCTTGCCTTCCTGAAACTGCTTGGCATCTAATGTTTGGATGCTGGAATGTTCCCGAGGCCTCCTGTTTCCACCTGTTTGTGTTTGTGATGTGGTCTCTGTGGTTGTGGATGAGGCCAGGTAGCCAAGGCAACCAGCTGAGGTCCTGGCATGTGGCAGGAGATCTACTGCCCATTGTTTCCTTGGCCTTCAACCTCTGAGATGCAGGATGACCAGGAAACCCAGAGGGTCTTCCTGCTAATGGTCTTGACTTTCACTTTGATTGAAGTTCTCCTCCAGGACTTGGAGTATGAGTTACTGTGTCCTTAGTAGGCTGTTTCCTCCTATTTCCTTTGAAAGTGGGTTTCTGTGTATCAATGCCCACACTTGCAGTCCCTTGCTGGGTTTGTTGGTTGTTTCTTGGGTGGGGGTGGCCTGCATGTAGATTTTCTCCTTGTGGCCTGGGACCCAGGAAGCTGGAGGACTGGAGGTGTTCTTTGGGTCCTGGGAGGGATCCAGCTCAGTCACTAGCTGTTTCTGTGAGGCTTGAAAGGTTTGTTCAGTGGCTAAGCAGTTGACAGATAATCAGGACTGGAAAGCTTCAGACCACAAGCAAGAGGCAGGGAACAGGTCCCCAGAGCTTGGTGTGACAGTGCAGGGCAAGTTTGAGCACCCGGAAGCCCCCTTCGGCCCTGCACAGGTGGAGCTGTTGGAGGAAAGCGTGCTGGGGAGAAGCCCATGGGCTCCTCTTGGGCCACGGGACCTCGGGAGCTTCTACCAGCCTGTGGGGCAGGGCTGGAGTCTGGGGCAGGGCTGCCACCTGCTCAGCACCAAGGTGGGTTGGGGTGAGGAATCCCCTCCCTGGGGCTGTCCCCCTGGGGCTATGGGATAGTGGTTGAGCCTTTTCTGGGGAAGGGGCTTGTCCCCAGGCCCAGCACTTGGGACTTGGTGAAACTGGGGAGGTTAAGCCAAACTGAGCGTATTTCACTAAAGTAGGGTTTCTCCCATGGTCCTGAGGCTGAGGCATCCACCACCCTTGCTGGGGCAGACACCCACACTGGGCCCTGCCTGATTTCCCATGGGCCTGTCCCTTCTGCCCATTGCACCTATGGGCACCACCACTAACTGGCAAGGTGATGTTCACCCTCCCTCTCCCTGTAACCTGTTCCTTCAGGGGGAGAGGTGCAGGGGCGGTGGTGACAGGTACTGGTGCAGCCGCCTGGGTCTGCTGCTGCGGAAGTGACCAAGGCCCCTGCCCTCTGTTCCCATGGCTGCATGCACATGTGCGCTTTCCCCGCCCAAGCAGACTGACAGAACCATGCACCACCTTCCTCATCTCACCTTCAGCTCCCTGGGTCTGTCAGCGCCCTTCAGCATTCCTCAGCACATCGTTTCAGTGGCAGCCTACCATCCCAGTCCCCGGTGGCCTTGCTGGTCTGTCTGTGACGCTGTGGCAGGTTTTCCCAGTTTCCACTATTATGAAACACTATGACTTCCTTGTATATAGACAGAACCACTTTGACACACATGCATGTTCAAGGGGTATTTGAAATCCATATTCAAGGGGTTTTAGAATGCTCTGTTTTTCCATTCTGTAATTTTTGCAAAATGAAGATGCATTTCAGTTTGAAAGTTCACTAAGTGCTGTTTTTTCTTTTTTTTTTTTTTGTGGTGCTGGGAATCGAACCCACAGCTTTGTGCTTTCAAGGCAAGCACTTTACCAACTGAGCTATCTCTCCGGCCCTAAGTGCTGTTTTTTAAGGAAGAATAACATTTTGCTTAGGTTCATGGTTCAAGAACATAGTTTCCATAATGTATTTTGAAGTTAAAATGAGTGTGGCCTAGTGGTATCTGGGGCTTGTAGGTTTAGATCTGTCATATTCTCTTTAAAACAGAGCAGGATCTGGGTGTGGTGGCACATGTCTGGAATCCCAGCAGCTCTGGAGGCTGAGGCAGGATGATCTCGAGTTCATAGCCAGCCTCGGCAAAAGGGAGATGCTAAGCAACTCAGCGAGACCTGGTCTCTAAATAAAATACAAAATAGGACTGGGGATGTAGCTTAGTAGGTAAGTGTCCCTGGGTTCAGTCCCCAGTCCAAAAAATAAAATACAACAGGGGCAGATGGTGGGACTTTGTCTCTCTCCCTGGCTCTCTCGCTGCTGACACCTGTGGTCACTCCTGACTGTGCCATGGAGGCAGAGCCCCTTGGTATAGCATTCCATGCTTTAGGCCCTGGCTTTGCTTTGGTGGGTAGATGTTACTTCATGGGGTGGTGTGTTTTTGATGGGGTTAGTGGCTGATGGTGAGACCCCAGAAGGTAAGAAGCCAGCATAGGAAAGAGTAGAGGCCTCCAAGGCAAGGGCAGAAGAAGAGGAGGAGGAGGAAGAGGAAGAAGAGAACCTTCCAGGATGCACTCTGTTTATTAAAAATCTCAACTTCAACACCACAGAGGAGATGCTGAGGGAAGTGAGTATCCACCAGGAATGGGGGATGCTCCAGGCTTTGATGCAGGCAGTGCGTCTGTTCTGTGTCCGGCACGGCTCAGGTGGTGGGCAGCCCGCCCTGCTGCACACCATCCCTGCTGTTGGTGGGTTCCGTGTTCCAAGTGCACTTGAAAACACTTCCCCTACTGCTTCTGTGGTGAGCGGCCCAGAAGTCAATGCCACCACTGTGCGTGGCCTGATGGAGCCTGCAGGAGACTCGTCAGTGAGGTGTCCCCACCTGGCACTTCTTGATGGGGTGAGTCTGCACCTGTGGGAGGAAAACAGGAGGGGCAGGGTAGGGAGCTCCAGGCAGGGGTTTGGCAGATGCCCAGTGAGCATGGCAGCCCGTGGACTGCAGGGCCAGGATGGGAGAGGGGTCCCTCCCACTCAGAGGATGGGGTCTGTGAGCTTCCTGTCTCCCCAACCAGGACTCCCCAGCAGAGGGGCTGCTTTCGGTGAATCAAGAGTTCCACAGAACAGACGCTCACCAGATTTCCTGCTTAATGGATGAGTGACACAGCTCACAGCCGAGAACTTGTCCTGGAAGGGAGATGGCAGAGGATGGAAATCTCTGATTCTCCTTCCTTTCAAAATGTCCCCTGAACTCTAAAATTCTATAGAGGTTTCAAGAGAAGAGGCACTGTCCACTGACCCTGCCTCCGTGCCATGACTGTCCCTAGGTAGAAGGACAGCCATAGCAGTGAAGAGGCCCAGATTCAAGCAGGCAGCATGGCCGGGGCCCCAGAGCACCTGGTGAAGCACTGATACCGCATGACTTGGTTTTAGAGGTGCACCCTAGCAGTGTCTCAAAGGCAGGTGGCTCTGAGCCTGTCAGGCCAGCTCTGGTCCTGTGTTGTCCTTGTCACTCCTGGCATGGTGTGGGACATCACTATTGGATCAACATTTCCTGGAGTTTCACAAACAGCAGCTTAAGGGTGTCCTCAGGATTAAAGGCCCTGGAGCTGGAAGGCTCAACCAGGACCATCTAGTTCAACTGGGAAATGGAGGTTCAGAGAGGTTACCTCACTGTCCTGAGCTCACACAGCTCATTAGAGCACTGTGGGGAAGCACACCCAGATCACAGGACCCCTGTCCCAGCACCTGAGTGTGGAGCCATGATCAGGGGTCAGTCCTCCCAAGCCTGGATCCTGGCTTCACTCCTTGTTAATGGGCAAGTCCTGCAGCATTTCTGTGCCTTGGTTTATCCAGCTGTCACAGTGGCATGAGTGGAACTTTCCCATTGGGTTGTTTTGAAAGTTTGACTAGGACGAGTGAGATCCTCCAGGTAGAGTGTCCCACACCTGAAGCACAAGTCTGCTGCTGGTGTGTGTGAGGGTCTGTGCTCCTCCTGCTGCCTGTTGCTCACTTGGTGGACAGTACTGAGCACCTGTCTATCTTTGGTACTGAAGACAGAGCCAGAGCCAGAGCCACATGGAGTGTGCCTTAGCTGGGTTCTAAAGGGAGACAGGAGAAGGGAGGAGAAATGTAGAGTGTGACTTACAGTTTTTTAGATTTATTTTGACTTTAAGCACAGAGGGCAGTGAGGTGGTCGGGCCTGGGGTCAGTAGACTCCATGCCCCTGAACTGACCCCGGCTTCTGGGGTCTGCAGCAGACCTCTCAGCTGTTCCAAGGCCTAGTTCTTCCCTCTGTAAGTGGAGGAAAAGAACAGCCCAACTGCCATTCCGAGATGTCCAGGGGACTGGCCAGGTTACTTGGAACAGGCCATCACTCACCACCTCTGAATGACCCAGGATCTCCATGGGCACGTGTGGAAGGACAGCTCGGCAGGCTACACAGTGGCTCAAAGCCTGGCTCAGCAACCCAGACCCAGGTCCAGCATGTCCAGCTTTGTGATCTCAACTGCCAGCTCCCTGGCCCTTGGCTGCCCATCTGAGGGCATCTCTTGGTCACTAGGTGGGTGGACAGTGTGGGGCCTGGCACAGGCCCATGCACAGTGAGCAGTCTCCTGGGGTCAGCTCTATGTGCCTTCTGCTTCCTGAGCCTGCAGGTGGATCCATGGTGACTGGAGATGCTCCCACGCAGGTGGTGGATGCTCCCAGAAGTCAGGGGCTGCATTATCCTCTCTTCTCCAGGTGTTTTCCAAGGTGGGTGCTGTGAGGAGCTGCTCCATCTCTAAGAAGAGTAACCCATGGAAATCTTGGCTGGAAAGAAGTGGTTCCAGAAGAAATCGTACCTGCGAGCAGGGAGGACGGCCAGGCTTGTCTGAAACAGCCCCTCCTCTCTTCTGGAGACTCCTGCTGTGCAGTCAAAGAGGCCCATGCATCCTGTGATGTCCAGAGCCTCGCAGACCGTTCACGTGGTCCTGGAGCTGTGCACCTAGTGGGCGAACAGGGTACCGTCAGCACCCGGGGGCTCCCTCCTCCCCACTCCTTCCAGACACAGCAAGAAGGACTGATTGTGGGCTTTCCCACTTCAGTTACAAGGGAAATGACCCATACAACTTCTAGATCATTCCAACACGTCATTAATATGCACCTCCCTGGCTATTAGGTAGTGGGCAGGCAGAGACCACCTGGCCTCTCCCTTCAGCCCCATGTCTTGTTCTGACACTCCTGGCCTCCCCTCATTCATGTCCTGGTTCCCTGCAGAAAATGAACAAGGACACGTCCTTTGTCCTTTATCACAGCCATGTACCCAGTGCAGCAGCCCTTTGATTCGTGGACATGGTAGGGTGCAGCATGAGTCAAGAGTGACCACTGCTCATTCATTCCCTAACTGTCCTGGGACACCAGGCAGTGAGCACCAGAGATGTGATCCCTGTCCCCAGGTATCTGCAGTAGCTGGGGAACAAATGAGCTGGTGGCTTCAGCACAGGACCGGGAGGGCTGTGGCAGGTTCTTCAAGTCAAGAGTGGGCCTAGAGGCAGGGAGGCTGAGCAGCCTGGTGTCAGAGACCAAGGCAGGAGATGGAAAGGGAGGCAGTTTCCAGCTTAGTAAGTGGCTTTTATGCCCTGCAGGGGTTTGGACTGCAGCCTGGTGGGGAACCACCGAGGGTTTTAAGCAGATGCTTCTGTGTGTGAAGTTAGAGGTCCCTTGCCTCTGTCTGCTCAGGCTGCCATGGCAGCAGATAAACCAGGCCACAGGGACACTGCCCCTCTGGGAGCCTGCCCTCTCCCCTGCGAGCACTCAGCAGCACCTTGCCACCCCATCTTCGGTGTTGGAAGCAGCTCTTGGGGTGTCCACTGTCCTTTCGGGAGCCTGCCATCCAGCCAGGCACTGGGGGGAGCTAGGTGGTATCTGGTCAGCTAGGAGCAGCAGGACAAGGCTGTGCTCAGCCTGGGGCTGGCATGAAAGATGGCTGGGCGCAGGCAGCTGTGCAGCAGCAGGTCATACTGCTAACCCTTGAGGGGCACAAGGAGAGATGGTGGGCAGAGCTCATGCAGAACTGGCACATGGGGGGCAGCAGGGCTGGGTCCTTGGCACCAGCATGTGCCCCTCTCCCACAGTCCCAGGTCAGCATTTCCTGTGGGCTGATCCCATGGGCACAGAGGCCGGGAGCAGGTGCTGCTCTTGGCAGAGACCGGCCTCCCAGGCAGTATGGTCCTGCCGTGTTGGAGGCTGGGTGAGCTCCTCTTTCTCAGGAGTATGTTTGACACTCAGGTGCAGATGCCACCAGCTCACCACCCACAGCCTTATGCCCCCAAACAAAAGCTCTCTGCTCAGAGAGCAAACTGACAGTCACCATGGGACAGGACTGCCTGTCCCCTGCAGTTCCGAGCCACATTTGGGCTGTTCACAAGGTTCCCTAGCACGCAGGGCTCTTCAGGGGAGGCAGAGGTGCAGTTAGAGACCTTGTGCTTTGGGGTGCCCCATGGGACTCCCCAGCATTACCCCTCTACACCTGACACACACACTGTCAGGAAGCAGTGCCCCTGGAGAGGCTGCTGTTGCTCTTGCCCTCTGACCTCCTGTTGCCTTGGAGTGGGGAACCAGGCAGAGCCAGGGCACCTTCACCTCCCTGTCAGAACTTTAGACCTGAAATCCAGGAGCCAGATTCAAGTGTCAGAAACGCCCCCAGGAGGTGGCCCTGGGTGCTGGCGACACCACATGGAGGCAGGGCTGTCCAGGTAGAGGCTCCTGCTGGAGAACAGTGGTCAGCCCCGAGTCAGTTCCCCTCCCTCATGAAGCCGGGATCATATTAGGAATTTAATTATCACATCAATCATCTGGTAATTAATAGTGAAACTCAATGGTGAATTTGCTGGGGCAACTAGTTGTAAAAAGGAAGCCTGGAGCTGAGGTCATGTGGGGGCTGGAAAGGGAACTGGAAAGGATCCAAAGCCAAGCCCTGGCTCACTCTGTGCTCCCTCTCACAGTGGGTCCCCTGTTCCAGGAGCGCTGCTTTCCATGGGGTTTGGATTCGTGGTGTACCGGAAGCCAGAGCAAGCCCAGAAAGCCCTCAAGCAGCTACAGGTAAGCAGGCTGTGAGCCAGGGTCCATGCTGTGGGTCCTTCACCTCTGAAACTGGGGGCAACCCCTGATCTCCCGTCTTGCTGGGCCCATCCTTTTACCAGTTTTCCAAGCAAGGAAGACCACTCTCAGCCCTCCACAGCCACTTTCATTCACTTATTCTACCCACGCGCTTATGTCATGGGGCTAGTTTGTGAGAGCACTGTGGTATGCCTGGGGAGACCCTTCCTCTTTCTGGTGGGGAGACGGGCAATGGAGCCATGAATTAAGACAAGACAAGATCATGCTGAATGCTCACTCACATGACTTCTGAAGTGGAGCTGCCTTGGGCTGAGTGGGCTCATACCTGCCCACACGAAGTCACCTGCACAGAGACCTGGAGGGAAAGCCGTCCAGGAGTACAGGACAGCATGTGAAAAGGGCTTGTGTCAGGAACTTGAGGGAGTTGGGGGAATAAGCCCCTGAGGGCAGCTGGCAGAGCAGTGTGTGGCAGGTATCAGGGGAGGTGGAGTTTTTTAGGATGAGATTTGCAGGTCCCTTAAAGGACTGGATGTCAGCCTGCAGGCTGGCGAGACTGTCGGAGGGCTGGGAGCACATGGGGAAGGGTCTTATTTGTACTCCAGGACAATTTCCAGTTCCTGTGTAGAGATGAGATCGAAGGAGGGTGGGCAGGAAACCTTCAGTGGTCAGAAAACAGTAGCTTGTGCCAGAGATGGGCAGCAAACCTGGTGGGAGTGACTGGAGAGTATTTGAATGTAGATTGAACATCTGGTGCAGATGGAGGAGACTGCCTTCCTGCTGAGCCCTAAGTCCGGGGATAAATGGAACCCTTAGCAGGAGGAGGGAGCCATTGCTGCAGGGAGCACATGGCCAGGGGACTTTACCACCCCCAGGGAGCCGACCTCACTGTCAGTGACCACAGCTCCCTCACAGAGGCCCACATGCCAGGCCCTGCCAGGGCAGGGAATAGGGAAGAGCACTTCCTGGTCTTTGGTTAGACACCAGAACTCCCAGTGTGTCACCAGCACTGTGCGCTGTCAGCTAAGACGTGGCTCCTCAGACCCTGTGGTCACCTTCCTCTTGTACTCAGGTCAAGGTTCAGTAAGACTCCATCTCGCAGGCAGCACATTGCTCAGCCCCAGCAGTGTGCATGTGTGTGCCTGTGGCCACCGAGGATTGCTTATGCAGAGCCACCTGGCTGTATTTCCTGGGAGGTTGGAGGGACTTTTGGGGTATTTCACTCAGACACCAGCTACTCCCACAGGGACCACTGCTTTAGGTGCAGGGCGCTAGGCCAGGGATTTTGGGAGCTGCAGTCTAGATAACAAGCTCTTTGTGCAAGTCACACCAGAAAGGCCCCTGAAACTTCAGATGTTATTAAAAAGTGGCTGAGCCTGTGCCCTTGAATACTGTAAAGGTCAATGTGCCACAGGGTTCAGGGAGCATTTGGAGACTGAGTCTCTGTGAACACTGGTCACTGCCTGGCTATCGCCCCACCATCTTAGGGAACACCCTTCCATGCCTGCACTTCCAATCCCTTTGCATGGCCTCTGTGAGCTTGGCCTGTGAGCTCAGCCTCTGCCAGCTCTGCCTCTGAGCACCACCACTGTGAGCTCGGTCTCTGTGAGAATGGCCTCTGTCAGCATGGTCTCTATGAATTTGGCCTCTATTAGAATGGCCTCTGTGAGCAAAGCCTCTGTGAGGATGGCCTCTGTGAGCATGTCCTCTGTGAGCACAGCATCTGTGAGCAAGTCCTATGTCAGCAAGGTCTCTGTGAGCATGGAATCTGTGAACTCGTCCTTTCTGAACTTGGCCTGAGACAAGGCCTCTGTGAACAAGGCCTCTGTGAGCTCATCCTCTCTGAGCTCGGCCTCTGTGAGCTCGACCTCGGTAAGCTCAGCCTTTGTGAGCATGGCCTCTGTGATCTAGTCCTCTGTAAGCTAGGCCTCTGAGAACGTGGCCTCTTTGAGCATGGCCACTGTGAGCAAGGCCTCTGTGCAGAAGGTCTCTGTGAGCAAGGCCTCTATCAGCAAGGCCTCTGTGAGCTTGGCCTCTGTGACAAAGCCCTCTGTGAGCTTGGCCTTTGTGAGGAAGAATTTTGTGAGCATGGCCTCTGTAAGCTAGGCTCCTATGATCAAGGCCTCTGTGAACATGGCCTCTGTGAGCTTGGAGTGAGTGAGAAGGACCTCTGTGATCACAGCCTCTGAGAGCAAGGCCTCTGTGAGCTTATCATCTCTGAGCTTGGCCCCTGTGAGTATGGCCCCTGTGTGCAAGGGCTCTATGAGCACATCCTCGGGGAGCATGGACTCTGTGATCTTGGACTCTGAGCACCGCCTCTGTGAGCTATGACTCTGTGAGTATGAACTCTGTGAGCAAGGCCTCTGTGAACATGGCCTCTGTGAGCAAGGCCTATGTGAGCAAGGCCTCTGTGAGCTAGTCTTATGTGAGCAAGGCCTCTTTAAGCACGTTCTTCTTTAGCGCGGCCTCTATGAGTATGGCGTCTGTGAGCTTGGCCTTCCTGACAAAGTTCTTTGTGAGCAAGGCCTCTGTGAGCCCAGTCCCTGTGATATCAGCTTTGTGTGCCTGACCCCTGTGACCTCAGCCTATTTGAGGGAAGGCTGTATGAACACCGCCTCTGTGAGCTAGACCTCTGTGAGCAAGGCCTTTGTGAGCACAATCTTTGCGTGGAAGGCCTCTGTGAGCACAGTCTCTGTGAGCATGTTCTCTTGAGCTTGTTGTCTGTGAGCAAGGCCTGTGTTAGCACAGATTGTGAGATCAGCCTCTGTGAGCTCAACCTCTGTGAGAATGGCCTCTCTGAGCAAGTCCTCTGTGTGCTCGGTCTATGTTAGCAATTCCTCCGTGAGCTCTTGTTTCCTTCAGACTGAAGAGAAACACAGAGGACACAGCAAATGTGTGTCATGGTTTGGAAAGCCAGTCACAGGTTGACCAGGGTTCCCTGCTGGCTGTGGAGGCTGACCTGTTTCAAGGACCTTTTTCCTTGGAACTCCTGAGCTGAGTGGCCATCATACAGGCCCCTGCTTGTTTGCTTTCATCTCGTGCTGCAGGATGGGGAGGGAAACTCTTTATCCACCTGAAGGGTAGGGAACTCAGCCACCACCCACCTTCCTCCTGAGGAAGATGAATGTAGAGAAGCATCACAGTGTGTGCCTGTCAGCACCAGGACCCAGCCAGCACTTCCCTGTGCCCTAGGAGGAATATGGCTTACTGACTTCATGTCATAGAAACCAAACTGCAGTTCAAGGCACTGGGCACTGAGCCGCACCCTGCCACTCCTGTGTCTTGAAGAGCACAGAGTGCCTAGAGCCATTGAGGAAAGGGTGTCTGTACCAGGCAGGCCTCAGAGTGTTGCCTGGGCCTGGATCTGTGTTTGTGTAACTGTTGCTAGAATTGTATAGTGAGTGGATGGAAGTGTTTGGGAAGGCCTCAAGCTTACGCAATGTAGATTTCCTTGCAAGAAAAAAGAATAAAGTATTCACATAAAATAATCCTTGAGATAGCCTCACAAAAGAGGCCTGTGGATTCAGCTCCAAGGCCCTGGATGTGCTGCCCCACAGAGCCTCCACGCTGTGTTGAGCAGCAACAGACTTCCTGGGCTTCCATCTCGCCCGACTCAGGGAGCCCTGTAGGGCTCTGGATGCCTGGGGATGCTCTTGGCCCATATGTGTCCTCAGCTGGGACTTGGCTTTGAGTCCTCTGCCACCACACCCCACTCAGTCTGTGAGAAGCAGCTGTCTCCTTCCAGGGAGAAGGTGTGAGTCTACAAGCCACTTTCTGGACAAGGTGCCCACTGATGGACCATGGGAGGCAGATGGAGGGAAGAGAGAGAAGCAGGCCACACAGGCACCTGGCTTCCAGAGTTACTCGTGTTTAATCCACTCGCAGGAAGCCTTTCCCCATGTGGTGATGCTTTGAAGCTTATAGAGCTTTAAACAAGACAGGAAGCAAACTGATGAAAGCGGATGGTGGGTGTCAGGTGGGAGTGGGAGGGAGAGTGCCCACAGGACATGGGTGGCCAGCTGAAAATATCCAATGTGCCCCAATCGCACCCTGCTCTGTCCCTCACTGGGCATGCTGTCCAGGTGCTCCCTGGAGCACAAAGCCAGGGACCCAAGTCCTTGGAAGTACACTAGGGGTGCTGGGGCCCTGGGGCCATGTCTGGAGGGCCTCTGTTGACAGAGACATAAAGCAGTCCAAGGCCACCCCTGGTGCTGGCCCTGGCAATCCCTGCTGGCTGCCTTTGGCAGGGGTGCTCCCCTCTCTGCTGGACCCCAGTCCCTTTCAGGACCTGGACCTGTGGCAGGCCTGATCTGACCCCAGATGGGGCCAGGTGGGAAATGGGAGCTCAGATGAGCAGGTGAAGACGAGAGGAGGAGGGTCGACCAGCCCTCCTGCCCAGAGAAGACCAGCCCTGCCAAGAACAAAGAGCCCCAGAACTGCTGTTCAGGGAGGCACAGAGCATTCCCAACACCGGCACAGGGAGCCTGTTCCCCAGTGTCCTGAGCTGCGCCCTCTGCATGGGTGAAAGAAGCGGCTGGGCCTCTGGAGAATGCTGGATTTGTGCTGAGATCAGAAATGATGGACGCACAGTGATGACTTGGGGAGGTGCCCTGCCAGATCCCGGTGGTACCGGGGAAATCAGCATTGACCTCGCTGTTGGGGAACAATAGCCACACGGTCACTCCCACCCGTGAGCATGTGAGCTCTCTCCCAGGGAAGGTGCAGAGACCTGTGTTCACCCACACTGGGATATGCCAGGGGGACTTGGCGCAAGACCTCAACCTCAACTCAGCAGAAGTCATTTGGGCACCACCTTGGGCTCCGGCTGGCTCAGTGGAGGGGCCCAGGAATCTGGCAGGTGCTCTGCTTCTCCCTGAAGCTCCTGCAGGCCCATGGGCACTAGGGCTCCTGTGGCCCCACTGCCCAGACACCTCCCCTCTGCGTGGGCTCCCCCTCTGTGCCTATGCATCTTAACACTATTCAGCTGTCATCAAAGCACATCCCACCTGACACTTGGTGACCACCCTCTGTGGGCTGCTTTGCTAGGCAGGATTCAGGCTTCATTCTGAAGGTGAGTTTTAGCTGGGAGGGGAAATCTTCCTCTGCACTTGGCTCTCAAGTTGAGCCACCTCTCAGACTGTCCCTGGCCTGGATGCTTCTGTGTGGCCTCTGTTATGTTCTTTGTTCATACCATGTTAGAAATCACTACTTTACTTGGAAGAGGAAATGTAGGGTGGCTCTAAGACAAAGTTCATTTTTACAAGATGACTTGGAGATCACAACATCTGCCTTTTTCACTTAGCATTATGCCATGAGCATGTCCCCATGTCATTACATGCTTTATACAGGGACTTCGGATTTATACAGAGACTCTTTATGTAAATGTAGTCACTACTTTTAAATTGACTCACTTAAAACCACTGTCTTGATGAACACTCCATTGTTTTCCCCAGGTTTGATTTTAAAACTTACAATTCACATTCTTGGTGGTTCAAATCTTAGTGTGTGTCTATTTGATTGTTTCCTCAGGAGAAAAATCAGGAGTTAGAATTGCTGACCCAAAGGAGGTAAAGGTCTAGGACATGCCTGAGACATGGAAGTTCTGCTCTTCTGAGATTTCACACAAAAGGACACACTCATCAGAGAGGTATGGAAATGATGCTTAATTCCTAGCAACAGCTGACAACCTGAGTGTTTTTTGTTTTGTTTTGTTTTTGAAAATCTGCTTTTTTGACCATTTAAAGAATGGCACCTGGTTTAGGTTGTGTTCTCTTGGCAGCTGGTGAGGTTGAACAGTTCTCATATGGTGATGGGCTGCTTATTAATCTTTTCTGAATTGCATATTTATATCTATAGTCCTTTCGTCCATGAAGATACCTTTTTTCTATTGATTTGCAAGTACTCTTTACATATTGAGAAAATTAACAGCCTTTGGATACTGCATGTTTTAAGTATTTTCCCCACTTTATCATTTTCTCCTATTTTCTAACGTGAAAATTGTTTGAAAATTTTAGGTTGCCAAAACCATCAAATTTTTCCTTAGTGTTTCTAGGTTGATATCATGTTTACAGAAATCTGTCTGCACACCAGACATGTATGTATAAAATATTCTTTCCTTAGTTTCTTATGACTTTGCTGTTGTAGTAATTCATCTGGAGTCTATATAGATATGCGTCCAATGGGTTTATCTGTTTACAGTTGAGCAGTTATTCTGGTTCAGTCTGTCTCCACTGATATAAGGTGCTTGTGGCCTTACACTAAAGGGCAGCACAGTTTGGTTCTATCTTTGCCTGCTTTGTTGAACTCTGCCTTGTCTCTGGCACTGAATCAGCCTTCCTGTTTCCTTACTTGTGTGAACTTCCACATCCCGCTTCATATACATTCGTGAAGTTCACAAAACTATGCAGGAAGATTTTTTTGTGTGTGTGTATGAATTTCATTTGGTTTGCTAGTCAATTTTGGGGTGAACTGATATCCTTACAGTATATGTCAGATTGTTGATCTAGGAATAGAATGTGCTTTTTATTTCATTTGTTTCCTCAGTAAACATATTGCTGACTAAAGGGTATTTTTCATCATGTTTATTGATTTTATTTTTATGTCATGTGGTTATTCTGGATAGCTTTTTAATTATTGCTGATGTATAGAAATTTATTATATTCATAATACTATTATTTTGCTGCTGAACGTCTGCCTTGTCACCACAGTTCACATTTCTTGGCTCTTTGTGATTTGCTGTTTGAGAGAGGGGCAGAGGAGAAAATCTTCCTGTTGAAAATAACAACAGTTGTGGCTCTTCTTTTCAGCTCCTCGGGTTCCAGATAAGGATGGGTGACAGGATTGCTCTTTGCAAGGTGCCCACAAAGCTAGGGAAGCACTGGCCACTAATTCTTCATCTGGACCACAGGTCCCTTGTGAAGTTTGGTGGTTTGGGGTACCAGAATTGAACCCAGGGGTACTCTACCACTGAGCCACATCCCCAGCCCTTTGATTTTGAGGCAGGGTCTCCCTGAACTTGCAATCCTCTTGCCTTAGTCTCCCAATTTGCTGGGATTGCAGGCATGTGCCACCACACCCAGCCCTGGTAAAGTTTGGTTTCTGTCCATCTCCACTGGACTTTCCAGCCATGGCTCACTAGTACTCCTCGACATTCTTCTGGTCTTTCTCTTTACCCCATCCCCTCTCTTGGTTCCCTGCAGCCTGTGTTCTGAGCATTCTCACTGAAAACGTGAATGAAATGCTTTCAGTTTTCTTCAGCCTTCCACAGAGGGTGCTGTTCCTCTGAACCCTGTTCTTCACACCTGATGAGACCTGGCCCTTTTCTGTGTGGCTGTGTCGCTCCGCCACCTCTGCTGGGTTCTCCTTTCACTGCAGATCCTTGTCAGGAAGGGTAGCCAGCAGTGCCCTTGTCACCTGCTGTGGGGTCTGTGGCCGGGTGTTGCACACTGTCCCTGGCAGGTGTCCAGCTGGATGAATCTGTGGCAGGTGTGAGACTGGCCTGCTGCTCTCTAAGTACAGTCCTAGATACATTGGAAAGCCATCTGTCCCTCTTCCCTTTCCTATAACAATGCGGGAACCACACAGCCACTGGAGCCTGGGCTCTGCCCACCACCATCTACTGCTGGCCAATCCACCATTGGGTCAGGGAGCCCAGGAGGGGTGCAGAAAGAGACCAGGAGAACCTGCTTCTGAGAGGGTCCCAGGGCAGCAGGTGGCAGGGGAGGACTCTTGTCCCAGGGCACTGCTGGCCTTCCGGACTTCAGTGTTCTGCTGCCTGCCAGCCCCCATCTTTATTCACACTGGGCCAGTCCATCCTGAGTGCTTCCTCCTCAGCATGGTCAGCAGTGACCCCAAGGACAGGAGGAGCCAGGTGCTTCTCAGCCCCCATTAACTCCTCAGCCCTCACAGCAATCCCATTGCCCACGGATGGGGTGTCTCCTGTGGGCTACAGCCTAATCGCTTTTCTGTTTTGTACTCCTTTACTAATTATTCTACAGACAGAAGTTTTCAGCTGGTACAAGATAATAAACTCTGTGAAATAAGGTGACCTTGTGCCTCCGGAATGCCCCTTGATTTTAGCAGAGGAAACAGCAACAACGATCGTGGCCTTGCTAACTCAGGGTGGAGGGGCAGCTCTGACCCCAAGTCGGGTCTCCTCAGTGTCTCTATGGCTATGTAGCTGTTTCTTGCAGTCTTCTTGTCTGTCCATGGTCCTGTCCTGGGCCTGTTCATCTGGACCCTCAGAAGTAGCCTGTTTTTCAAAGGGAGTTTGTTCCCGGCCCATTATGAGCTCCTGTGCTGTAATGGCCCGCCTGCCCCAGGCCAGCTACCTCCTGGCCATGGGCAGCTGTGGTCCACAGCTCTGTCCTGGCCCCAGGGCATGGCTCAACCTCTGGTTGCACCTGCACACCCACCTCCTGCCCTCCCCTGCCAGGCCCTGCAGCCTCCACTCAGCCCGCCTCTCCCCTGACCCTTGCTCCCAGCTTCTCATGACTCAGCCTGAGCTTTGCCTCAGGCTGCAAGGAGCCGAGATGACCTCCCTGTTGCAGAGGCCAGCAGAGGAGGGAAAAGCAAAGGACATGGTGGTCACTGTGACAGGGCATGCTGGGGCATCTCCACACCTGGATGGCCCCCATCATCACAGGCATGGCATCACTCTCACCTCCCAAAGCCACATGGTAGTCCCTTCCTGGGGTCCACTGTTGCGTGTATGCTGCATGTCTTTTGAGGGGGAAACCATTACAGCTGTAGGACAAGTGGCCATGATCAGGTCCTCCTCTTGGAGGAGGCAGCTGGGGCTGCTGTGCAGCAGATGAGGGGACACGAGGAGGCTGCAGCCCGAGAGAAGAGACAAGAGGCAAGTTCCTGGGGAGAATGAAAGATGGCAGCTTGAGGCCGGCCCAGTGGAAGTGGGAGCGTGAAGGTGTGAACTGTCCTGGATGGGGCTTGGCAGGGCCCTTCTCAGCAGGAAGTCGCTCTCTCCTGAGCCCTGGACCTGGCCCTCAGGTGGAGCCTGACCTTCCTGACTTGCCATGCTGCAATGCCCTCTGGGGATCCACCTTGCATTGTTAGAGGGATCCAGAGGCAAACCTGGGCTCAGGTGCCCATTCTGGTGGTGTCTGACAGAGCAACCAGAGGACAGGCCTTGGCCTTCTTTGACCAATTGAATCTCAGGCAGTGACATTTCAGCTCCTGGCTGTGCCCTGAGTGGCTCCACATCACCGCCTCTGTGCCCTGTGTGTGTGGCCCTAGGGCACTACTCCAAAGCTGGACTGGCTACTGAGGGCTGAGCCCCATGTGGAGAATGACAAAGCAGCTCAGCTGACAGCCAGCACCAGGCAGTGGCCTCTAGACCCAGGAAGAGGGGCTGCACAGGGACCCAGGCAGGGCAGCAGGGGCCTGCCAGCCAGCCTGGTGAAATATTACATCCTTAAGTGGCTGGTTTGTGGGTGGGTTGTTGTGTAGTGGCACCTGACTGGCAGAGGTGGAGACTCTGAGCGGGGGCAATGCCATGGAGGCCTGAGCTACTGGCGCTCCATGGTGCAGTGACGTCTGGACCTTCCGGTGGTTTCTCTCCTGCCAGCTCCTCCACAGTCCTGTGACAACATGTGGCCCTTGGCAGCACATGTGTCAGGCACCAGGTGACTGA
Source organism: Sciurus carolinensis (assembly GCF_902686445.1). NCBI lineage: Eukaryota > Metazoa > Chordata > Mammalia > Rodentia > Sciuridae > Sciurus > Sciurus carolinensis. Next base: position 39,149 of record NW_025920216.1, read on the forward strand.
GGAGGGACCACCAATGTCCCAGCCTGGAGTCCTCTTGCAGAAGACAGAGACTGCAGAGCTCAGGGCAAACAGCACAACAGGCTGCCTTCACCATGCAGAGCTGAGGGCAAGGGATGCACTGCCTGCTGGTGTGGAGAGTGTCCAACACAGGCACCCTTGGAATTGCCTCTGCACTCAGGCCTCTCAAGCCCATGAATCTTTGGTTAGACTATCAGCTAGCAAAGGGCACCAACTCAGTAGTGTTCAGCAGAAGCTGGGAAAGCCTTCCCATACCAGGCCTGGGAGGCCAAGAGAGAGGAGGCCTCAGGAGTTCAGGCCCTAACAGAGCAGTTGATTTGTTCTGCTCAGTCAGCTCCGTGATATTAAAATGTAAATAAGTCTGTGTATGTTTGAAGACACATCTAAACACACTCATTGGCATAGAAAGGCCTCTCTTAGGTTGGCCTTTTCCAGAAGTGTATTTGCATTTTGAGCCAAGGCTGTGCCTGACTGCACCCTAAAGATTGAGAGGAGCCCAGTGGGTGAGCTTAGGACAGACAGGCCCTGAGTGAGACGGGGCCTCAAGGGCAGAGGAAGTCAGGACCTGGCACTGCCTTGTGAATGTGTGGGGGGTGGGTATGGCCAGAGACAGATGTGTGGGCTGTCTCAGCAGCACAGGAATGTCCTGCTTGAAGAAGAGGGACTCAGATGCTTGGAGGTGGGTGGGAGCTGATGTGCTATGAGTGATCCACCGTGCTGGCCGCCTCTGGGGGCATGTGGACAGAGAAGGAAAGGGGCTGAGGTTCTGGACTTGTCCATAAGCCCCATGAACAAAGTGCTCTGATTGGAAGGATGGTTTCTCCTGGGAAGCCTCCTTGGGTTGAGCTCTTCCAGGGGCAGCCGGTGCACTGTGGCATTCCTGATGGGCAACACCCAAGTCCTTTCCATCTCGTGCTCTGCCGTCCTCATGAGCTCGCTCCCAAGGGCACTAGATGTCTCCCTTCTGGCATCTGGAGAGTGGAGAACAGGGAGGAGGTGAAGCCCTTCTCCATTCCCTGGCTCCTTCTCTGTGCAAGGCCCTGGTGCAGGAGACACAGTAGGAACAGGAGGGGTGCAGCCCTGCCCTCGTACAGCTGATCATCTGGCTGGGTTAGGCCCACTTTTCTCTTGCTTTTTCTCTACCCAATTTCCAGTTGTGATTTTCATACCCAGCCAAACTCTCAGTCAAGATGGGCATCAAGTTCAATATATACTCCTCCCAATATCTATTCCAACTGTCTTCTCTGCCCAGAACTAAACCCCTCAGCTTCCCACCTACTTGCCTGCACCATACTACCAGCTGGAGGGCCCTGGTAACTAATATGGCACTGTGGTTCCATGTGCAATCACTTTCCCAGTCTTAGTGGATGGGGTCCAGATTCCTGAGAATAGAATCCAAGATCCTCTGGAGGGCCTCTGTCTAGCCCCACAGTCCCATCCCTCATTGCCTCTTCTCACCTCCACACACATACACTCACATTCCCATAAAAACCCCTGTCCACACCAAATTGCTCCTTCTTGCTGTCTTGAGTGGCATCCCTCTCACTTTCTTGGTAAACTCCAATTAATTCTATACTTCCAATTCTTATAAAATATTTAGTATGCATATAGTTCAAGTGTGAATTCACTCTCCTGCAGCACTTGTGCCAAGCACAAGACTCCCTGCCTCCCTTGCTCCCATTTACTCTCCTCAGACACGATAATTTTCAACTTCCTATTCTTTAGTTATATATCTCCATGTGTCTAAATAAAAGTGTCTAGTTTGCTCCTTCTTGGAGGTTTACCTTAGCCCTGACTTGCTGAACGCCTTCATGAAGACATGAACCAGCTTGCTCTTGGTATGCATGCCCTCCTGACGTGGTGGTGCTGACTCTCTGAAGCTCCTTCTACCAACTGGACCTAGTGGGTGTTGAGCATGGGCACTGTGCACTGTGCATGACTGCTTTCCCTTTGCTGGCTGCCCAGGGCTCCTGGAGTTCACAGCTGTCCTCGTATACCCTCATTTTCTATGTACTTTCAACTAATTACAGCCTGACACTTCTCTACTTTTCTAATGCTCCGAATTGCAGGTCAACTCCTGGCATCTCTCCAGAACCTTTTGGGGGTTGGAGAACCTCCCGGCCTCACCAATCATCGTGGTCTGAGGATTTCTTTGTGCCTCTCTAATTTCCTGGTCCACATTTTCCCTCTTTCCTGACTCACCCCTTCCTTTGTTGGAGGGCTCCCTGCAGTAGTTTTCTGATAAGGTATACATTTGAGGTAAATTTTTTGAAGAATCTGGTATGTCTGAAAATAATCCTGATTTTGCCTCATTTTTTTTTTTTTTTTTTTTTTTTTGCTATTTCAGATAGATACAGAAGTCCAACAGGAAACACTTGCATCCAGGATGTGAAGTCCTCCAGTTTCCTGGGTTGCTGTGGAGAAAGCTCTGGTCCTCTGGTTCTCTGTATGTGACTTTGGTTCTTTTCTATCACGTTCTGGACTCCACAGTGCAGTGTACTGATGTGGATCTACAATCATCCCTTTCCTGGGCACATGACTTCTTCAATCTGAAAACTCATGTCCTAGAAATTTTCTGAAATTAATGATTATTTCTTCTCCTATGTCTCCTCTCACCTCCTTCTAGAATTGGTATTATTAGGATATTGAACCTGCTCAACTAATACTGTAATATTATCTTAACCTTCTTTTTATATTTCTAAATTCTTGTCTCTTTCTATTATTTTATATAGAAAAATAAATCTATTTCTTTGAGGTTTTGCTCTGCCTTCTAAGAGGTTTACTCTACTTCGTTGTCCAATGCTCTGAACTTCTCATTTCTGCCATCATATACTAAATTTGTTTTGTTCTCTGAGTGATTTCTTTTTGTGGCCTTCTATTCTTATTCCTTGGATATAACATCATCTCTTATTTCTTTAAAGACATTAGTGATGGCTTCCATAGAGTTTGTTTCTTGTGTGATCTCTGATTTATCTGGATACATGTTTTGCTGTGTTTGTTACCCTCTCTTCATGTCATGCTGCAGCCTGTGCTCATGTGTCTGATGACACTTGACTTTAGCTCATGAGTGAGCAGGAAGCATTGCAAGGCCAGTGGAAACTCCAGGCATGTAGGGGGATTCCATGCTTGTGGGGCTTTCTGTGAGGAGTCTTGCTGTTTTTGCACGTTGGGGATTTCATATCGGTATCTTTAGGCCTGTGTATTTGTCCATTTGGATTGTTCCTCTTCTTGGCTGGACTCATAAGGCCTGACAGCACCTGTCCCGAAGGCCAAGCAAGCAAGGAGCTGAACAAGTGTGTGCCTCTGTTCCCTGTGGTCAGTGTGGTGATGCAGCCTCCTGCTTCACTCTCTCGTGGGCCACGCCCTGGCCTTCTGCTGGGCAGGGAAGGGCATCTGCTGGTCTGACTATGTAGGGCCTCCAGACATCTGGCCACACTGAGGAGAGACTCTTGCACAGCCTGCCTCTTTTATTCCCACCTGTTCCCGGCTTCCACAGCCGTGGTGCTGGCCACCACTGAGCCGTTCTGCCTGGCCACAGAAGGCTCTCCTGGGCTTCCCACCTGGAAGAGCTCTGCCACCCCAGCCCTTCCATATGTATCAAACCCCTCCAGCTCCTTTCCAGATTCCAAGCTCTGTCCTCTGCCCTCTTCTTCACCCCAATGGGTATGGGCCTATCAAAGAAGCCCTGTGCTGTCTGTGTGGGGCTCAGAGCAGGATCTATCTGCCAACTTCCAGGTTCAAAGCACAACCTGGCCCTCCTCTGCCCAACCGCCTTGGTCCTGCAGATGGAAACACATGTGCACATGAATGTGTGTGTGTGTGTGTTATTTGCACACATGTATTGAAATACATAGAACTCAATAAAATCTGTATAATAAATGATTCATTCTTTCAGAATACTGATCCCGATCCAAGAGCCCAGAAGCTAATGTGTGACCTTTGCTTGATTGTCCCATTTGCCATCCTGCTGCCTATGAGGGTCTTTCTGAGTCTCTGAAGGGTCATGTAGGAAATGCTTTGGGTTTGCTCACCAACCCACTTGCTCTCACTTGCAGGCAGACAGAGCAAGGTGCAGTGAGTCTTCTGTGCTAATTCTGTCTTGATTAGATTGTGTGCTGCATGCAGGAATCCTACTGGGCTTACCCTTGTCCCCAGAGTGCCCAGCACAGAGTTTCCCTGCAGTGCTCCACACACACTAAGGACTGAATGAAGATCCAAACAGATGAATGGATATGTGAATAAATGTGCCAACAGATGGGTGGTGGAAGGATGGGTGATGGTGGAGGAGTGGATGGATGGATAGAAGCTGTGTGGAAAAGCAATGACATGATTTGCTGGGAAACCCTTGGCAAGCCCTAAAGTTATATGCATAAATTAAAGCATTCTTGTTGTCTATGTGTATATATATACATACACACATACATCCCCAGCCCTTTTTACTTTTTATTTTGAGACAGGGTCTTGCTACATTGATTAGGGCCTTGCTAAGTTGCTGAGGCTGGTTTGAATTTGTGATCCTCCTGCATCAGCCTCCTGAACTGCTGGGGTTACAGACATGAGCCCCTGTGCCAGGTGTTGGGTTTATAGTCTTCATGCTATGCTTCTCGGAAACATTGTGAAGTGTCTTCAGAATCTTTGCACCATAGATATTGGTTCTTGGCATGACCACGTGGAACAGAGGAGCCCTAGTGATGGGTGTGCACCACCCGTCTTTCCTACTCTAGACTGTGGGCACATGACGTGGGAAAATGGCTGACACACCACCTTCTCTCTTTCACCAGAAAGTTCAGAGTTTTATCAGGAAGAGATGACGTTAGAAAAGTCAGGAATGTGCTTATTGACTATTTCTATTGTATGCATAGGTTTGATTCATTCAGTTTAGTTTAGCTACAAAATTGATCTTTTTTGGGAAAAAAAAAAGAAACAAGGAAGTCTTGAGACACCCTAGGCAGTTTTGATGTCTCAGTCGTGGACTTGAGAGAGCCACACTGGCTCCTGGGAAAGGGAGGTGGATGAAAGGCTTGTGTTCTACATCCCTTAGCATGTAGAATAGTGGTTCTCAGCAGGGTGGTTTCACCCCAGGGGTATGTGGCAATACTTGGAGAAGTGTTTGAGTGTTTCTGCTGGGTGAGGCACTTCTGATATGCACCCCACAGAGTGGGGCCAGCAAAGCACATGACAGTGCACAGGATCCCCCCACACACACACGCCACAGAGATGTATCTGGTCTCACTGTCCAAGAGGATGAGAATGAGGGACCTGGTGTAGGTGCAGCAGGAATGGCAGGGCCTGCAGTGTCCTGGATCTGAGCTGGGGGCGGGCCTGGTGAGGAAGCTGCTCTGTGCACAGCCTGCTGCCAAGGCCTGAGCTGTGGCCTGCTGTTCTCAGAGCTGCTCAATGGTGCGCAGTGCTCCTGGGTGCTGAGGGAGAACCATCCCTCCCAAGGGTGCACCCGGCCATGCCCATAGAAGTGCCCTTGTGCTGTGGTAAGACTCAGAGCTCGCAGAGGCTGCCAGGGAGAAGGCAGCAGGAGCGATCTTGCTCATGTCCCTTAAGAGGGGAGGCTAGGCATCAGTCTTCTGCCATCACAGGCTTCTGAGGTCCAGCATTGTCTGCTACAGACTTCCTGATCAGAAGAGCTGCCTGAACTGCTGGGAGACAAACAGCCTTCCCCCAGGATCAGCTCTGCACTAACTAGTTCCCTGTCCAGGAGCTTCAGTGAGATCCTTGGACCTTAAACTGGAAGGAAAGAGAAGGACCTGTTTTTACCCAAAACGTGAAGTGCGCAATGAATGGATGTGTGCTGGAGGGAGAGACTTGAGGAGATGGGTGGGCAAGAGGGGCAGGGCAGCCTTTCATCGGCTTTTGAATCACTCCCCAGCTCTCTCCTCTGTCCTGTTTTTCTTTATTTTCTTTTTTTTTCCCCTGAGGTGGGGGGAACACTAAAACAGAAAGGTTAATCTAACTATACATTTGAAGCTTTTAAAGACTCCATTACAGGACTTACCATGCTAAAAGAAACACACTGGGCCTGCAGCAGCTTCTTAGCAAATCCCCCATGCATGTAATGGTTCAGTTAAACATGGTGCCAGGATCCTTTCCCACGATTTCTATGTAAATTTGATGCTTCACAATTACTATAATATGTGTGATATTCCACTTATTATTTCTTTTAACATAGAAACTTTTCTCACTTAACTCACTGGTCAGAATATTTGAGACATTTGCAATCATTAGAGCATTTTTGTTTGATCAAACCTTGTGGGATTATACTTCAGAAAAGGCAGAGTGAATTATATTCATTGCAAGAAAACAGTCATTTTAAATACCTAAGGGGCACCAGGAAAATTTTCATTTTAGTGCAAATTCAATATTATATCTTACTTCTTTTTACAGTAGGGTAAGCCTTTTATCTTTACACAATTTATAAAACCCAGCATGGAACAGGACTGCGGCAGGCAGTGGCAGATCAGGCTGATAGACAAATTGATGCTTTGGAGACAGAGGGAGCCGTGACGTCTGTGGGGCTTAAGGTAATAGCTTTTTCTTGGGGGGATTTTCCTCAAGACCCTAACGGAGGCCACGGGATATTTCCTGGTTCTGCAGTTTCCAGCATGGAACTTGGTTTTCCCTTTCCCAGAGAGGCTGGGGCCATGCCAGCCCAGCAGGTGAGTGGGGCCGATGTGGCTCCCATGGACACAGGACTCTCACCTGGACTCCACTGGACCCACTTGCTGCCAAAAGTCCTCACTTAAAGAACGTCACATTTTTTTTTCAAGTAGATTTGAGAATTAAAAAAATCAGGGATAAAAGGAAGCATTTTTACATATAAAACTGATTTCTTTCCTGCATTGAGCTGTTAGGATCTTCACGAGATAAGTACTCTAGTTAGGGCTTGGTATTTTGGGAAGTACATTTTCTGCTTTGGTCATTTGGGTCACTTTACAGAGGAAAAACAGCAACTTAAAGAGACTTTGCATAGATACAACCTGAATTTTAAGTGCAGGTGTAGGAGGGGTATTTGTTTTCAACAAATGATTAGGAAAATTAAATTCAGGTCTTGAATAATGTCTAATTATATAAATACATTTAAATCATTGAGGCAGATTTATTTTCTTCTTTCTATTTTTATTGCATTTTAAAATGTAATTTCTAAGTGACATGACATGGTATTTCTTTCCCAAATTTTATTCTCCAAATTTATAACTGATAAAGGCAAGTCAAAAACTTTCTATTCTCTTGAAGAACTGACATATGGAGTAAAAATTATTTTTATTTGTACTTTATATTTTTGTAGAGAGGATATTTACATTCTCCCAGAAATCAGAAACAAAGTAGTTGTCATTTCTCTATTAATGTATTGTCCCTTCACATTTTGATAGTAATATTTTTAGACATACATAGGAAATTAAAATATGCCATGTAATACACAAATCCATAACTGCATGTTTGTGTATATGTGTGTGAGAGAGGCAGGCAGAACACAGAGAAGGAGGGACAGGCAGACAGGGCCCACAGAGGAAGCTCCAGAAAAGAGCAGTGAGGTCATGGTTTCCCTCTGGACGTTGCCTCGAAGGTGCCTGACACTGGAACTTACCAGCAGAAGACTTATGTTGAATCCAGCAGGCCACATGGTCAACTTTCCCCAAGAGAGAGATTTCGGACTTTAAATCAGAGATGGTGACTGAAATTTAAACTCATGCCATGTTTAAGTGAAGGACAGGGAAGACAGGCAGCATGGGCAGCAGAGTTGGGGGCACTTCTCAGTGTCGAGAAGCAAGCCCAGCTCTCTCCCACAGGCCACTGGGGCCCACACTGAGGCACAGTATACCCTGGCCATGCAACCTCCTGAATGAAGGGCCCACTCGTACAAGCGCATACAGGTGGCGTGATGTGGCATAACTTGCACATGATGGGAAGCAGCAGTTCCTGGGCCCTGGATGGAGTCCACTTGGGGCAAGTTGATGGAGTTGGGTGTATCCAGCCATGTGCTTCCTGGTGGTGCCTGCGTCCACAAGGCTCGGGCTAGAGACAGGCTTCTGCACAGATGCAGAATGAAAGACAGAGACCTGGAGGATGGACACACCTTCCTCTTCTGGTTGAATTAGTAGAAGAGACAGTTTTAGAAATCTTAAATTGATAATGTATTCATAGTGAAGCAGGGAAAACCAGGTGCATGTCTTATTCCTCTTTCTTTGCCCACGTATTTTCAAAGACCTCCTATAGTTAACATTATAATATAGTTAGTCACTCCAAATAATCAGGTGATTATAGGAAAGCTGTCGGCCTTGGCTCACGCTCTGAAAAGGCTGCAGCAAATAGCTTCTCCCTTTGCCATGGCGATTGGGCCTGCTTTTACAGTTGCTCTGGAGACCAGAGCCTTTCTGTTGTTGGTCCTTTTCAGTTACTTTAGCTATTAAAACCCTCTGGTTGAGACAAAAGGAAGGAGGAATGCAAACACTTCAACGGGGAGAAACCCCCAGCCTAGAGGAGCAGAACTCAGGATGGAAGAAATGAAAGCCATGCTGCCAGGCTGCTGCGTGCCTGCCAGGGAGGCGCCTGCTCTGGGGAGGCCCCTGCACTTGAGGCTCCTAATCAGACTGGGCAGCAGCACCTACACTCCCCAATCCTGGGCATAGAAGGACTGCCCTGCAGCTGAGGTTCCAAGTTCTTCCTGCCTGCACAGAGACCACAGTGCCCTGTTTTACCATGAACTTGGGTTTAGCAGCTTTGAGAACACAGCAGTGCAGGATCCCCAGAAACACTGGTTATTTTATGATGCAAATTCACCATTGGAAAGGCTGCATGCATTTTATTTTTTTAAGAAATTGGAGCCAAAAATCATTAATTTCCTCTTTCTCACAGAAATAGAACAATAACCTAAAAAGATGAAGATCTTAACGTGGCCAAATATTTTACAGAGCCAGGGGGAGACTGTTTGGCACAGAGGCATGGAGAGCCTGTCCCAGCATGCGCCTTCACCTCACTTGGTGGTGTGTCCCCTCCCAGGGAAAAGGAATTCTGTCTCCAGCAGGAACGGCCAGTTTCACAAGGGAGGGTCTGCTGTGGTTACTGTGGTCACACTAAGTGCCCCTGTTCACAGGCCCCGGGCAGTGGGCCCCTGCCTGTCCACAGTCCCATTTTCATGTGAAGTATTAAAGGTGTCACCCCTGAGTCCGCATGGCCATGTGCCCTCTGTTGCTAACACTATGGGATTTGTCCTGGGAGTGGAGTTAGGACCCAGACACTGAGTCTCAAAAGTAGCAGCCAATTGATAGCATTGGGTGTTTGTAAGCCAGAAGCAGCATGGAGACCAGGGGACAAGGAGATGCTTTCTTTTTGATCTGTGCACCGCTGCTCAGGGGTCCAGTCACTCTAAGTGAATCCGGCCAGCGATCCTCATCCATCTGCTCTTGGCATGAGGAAGTCTCCATGCAGTGCCATTTGGAGTGTTCTGTGCAGGACTCCAGAATACCCAGGAGCCTTCCATGCCCCCGTAAGGCCAACTAGAACAGTGGCCACATGGAGAGAGCTCATGATAGTTTAGGATTCACATGGCCAGTGGCTGCGGCTGCTGCCTGCCTGTCAGTAGTAGTTCTCACGTGGCCTGGGTGACTCTGACCCTAAGACCTTGAGAAAGACACCTCACAAGGGAACCATCCCTGTGCAGGAAACCAGGGGCCCACTCATGGTCCTGAGACACTTTCAGTGTAAATCACTCTGATATCTTTCCCTCTGAGCAAAATCATACCCTTGGGTAGAAGCCACCTGTGTGGCACTAATCACACTGGACTCATGTTTATAGGGAATTCCAACTGCAAAGTTATGCCTAGCTGGACTCAGTGGTGCACCTGGGACTCCTGCTACCCAGGAGGCTGAGGCAGGAGGACAGTGTTTGAGATCACCCTGGACAATTCAGTAAGACCCCATCTGAAAAAAAAAATGTCAGGACTAATTTTCTAGCAATCATGCAATTAACTTTAGCTTTGGGCATAGGAAAGCACCTGTGTGGGGAGAGGGGAGATTAAGAATGCCTGCACTGCCTCCCACCTTCTGTGGTTGTCGCCTTTTGTATACCATATTCAACTCTAAAATAAACACCTATTTATTGCCTACTGCATGCCAGGTCTTCCCTCTGGGCTCAGAAGTAATTTAATGTGCACACTTGTGAACTCCTGGAATTGCCTTTTGGAATGTCAACCAGTGACTGAGCACCTTCTGAGCATCTTGGAGGCGGGAGGGCATTTCGTTGCTGAATACCCACTGAGATGGACCTGGGTGGGCTGCGCCTATTATGTAGTCCCTCTCCCTGCCTGCTGTCTCTGATCCATCATGCAAAGTCTCCTCTTTCTCAGTCCCTCATCGAGCTGCTTCCTTGAGGGGCTCTATTCTGTTCTGTTTGGAGTTTTTCGCGGTATCTATGTTGTGTTCAGCACAGATCATTAGGTGAAACGAGACTTTAAGTCCATGACTCATCCTACACAGCCTCACCTTGATATTTTACCAGACATCAACCTTCCAGACACCCCTTTTGTTTTGGCCTTGTTATTAAAATTGTAGTTAAGTTTGGACTGACTGTGAGTAAATTAGTAGTTTCTGTAACTTTGTCAAAGTGCATTGTTTTCCTAAGTAAATGTCGCAGCTGCTTCAGAGATGCATATGAATTCTTCATTTGAACTTTCTGTTATTGTTTGAAAATGGTTCATCACTATAAATGTCCTTTGTGTAACATCAGACATAACTCCAGAGGTTTGTATATTAAACACTGCCATCTTTTATAAATTGCTATTCAGAAGTGAGTTTTTGCTCCTTTGAAACCAGAGATTTCTGTCAGCGGCTTTTCATATACCATTCCAGAGTCACACTCTTAGTTTCCCATTAACCCAACCTTCCTATAGGAGAGAATGCTGGGCTCACAGGTGCTCAGGAATGCTCTGCCTGCACAGCCATCTGTATGCCAGGTTCTAAGATCCCACCCTCTCTGTGATGCTTTTCTCGATGACCCCAGCTCCAGCGAGTGTTTCATACTAGTTCATGCAGTTATTGTCTGTCTGGCTAATTTGACAGTTGGGAGTGTGGTTGGCGTCTTCACTGTCACACGCGAGGAGAGACTTCACACGTCACTGCAATTTCACTCCACCTTGGTTTATGGGTAATCTCCCCACTGGACCAGAAACTCCCTGAGAGCCAGGACTGTGTTTGGGATGTTCCTGTGGCTCCTCTGCTCCTGCTGCTGTCCTCTGTCCCTGGCACGTGGGAATATGTTCTTTAGAGCAGCTTGAGCATCAGGGTAGCTGTTGAGCATCCCAAGTTGAAGCTGTTTCCTATTTCAGAGGACAACAGGCTGGAATTCTAGCCCAACATTTCCCCATAGACATATTGACACAAATCACACAGGCTTGGATTTTGTTATTCTTGACATTGAGGTGAAACTTCTGGGCCAGCACGTCAGGTGCTGTAGGTGGCTAATCAGGCAGACATATAGTGGAACATGACTAGGGAGAGCCCTGGAGATGTGGCCACCATGGCCTTGGGGTGCAGGGAGTGAGACCTGACCCATGCCTGCCCTGCATTGTGGGAACCCAGGATGAGAAGTCCTCTGAGGAGTGTGGCCTGCTCCTCTTCCTGTCCCTACTCCCACATTCCTACTGTGCTGCCAGGTTGAGCACCATGCTTTGTGCTGTTGACCTGTGTCTTCAATGTGAGGCCCCCAGACTCTCAGAAACCAGCACCTTGCATTGAAGGTGTAATGGGTGGAAAGATGGCAGATTGTGAATATTGTTTACTTCAGTTGCATAGTAAGTGATATTATGCTCTCTGGGACAATAGGGCTTTTCAGATAATATAGACATAGTTTATGGAGATTTTTTCATTACATTTTAAATAGAATCCTGTGTTTTCTCCTGGCTTTATAACTTGGAGAAAGTATTTCAAAAATACACAGCAGTGATGAGAAACTGTGAAAGCCACATGTGTGCAGGTTTGATCTGTATATTTTTATGCAAAGGACATTTTATGCCAGGACAGACAATAAATGCATCTTTTCCCTCCTCTCTAGTCTATTATTTGAATAGCTTCAGTACCCAGAAATTGTGTGCATTGATAGGGTGTGGGTCTAGTGGTTCACTCATTTGACTGTTTGAGCCACAGACAATTGTTGGGGAGGCTTTCCAGGGGGCTTCTTTGATGGCTCCAGAAATACTTTGTTTATGGAAGTTGTATTTATTCATGGAAAAGTACACAGATTTCTAAAAGCCTCTTTTAGGTCAGAATCACTAGAAAAGGAGTGTCAAGTTAAGGTTCAAAAGTCACTTTCCAAAGGAAATGTCACCAGGACAGGCTCGGCATGTGAGGGGGTCTCATGAGTTTGCCCAGTGTCCGACCTTCCAAGGACTTCCCAGAGAATGGCTGTTGGCACAGAAAATCTGGACTTTGGGCTCTAAATGTATCCTGTGTCTCTCTGACTTTGCACTTCACACTGCTTTGGACTCCTTTCCCGAGTTCTGAGATCACATGCACGGGAAAGAAGAAAAGGGATGCTCGGGCAACCTGCCCTGGTGGGAGCCGGCCGATTGGCTGCAGTGAACATTCACAGGGCATCTCTGGTCCCAGAGTTTAGAGGCAGGGTGGGTCTGTCTCAGCCCCCCACCAACTGAGAATGCAGGCAGGACCAGGGTGGGACACGTCCCATTCCCCTGTCCACAGAACTTTTATGTGAATGGCTGGATGGGTCTGTGGTCCTTCCCACAATTAAAAAATAAGGCCAGAAGCAGAGACAAGGCGTGTTCTAAACAAAGCCTCGGTGATGGAGACACTTCAATTATAGCTATTTTATTTAGCTGGCAGCCAGGGCACTCACTCAAGGCTTTGAAAAGGACAGACTTTCCTTCATGTTTACACTTTTTATTACTCTATAGGATCAGGTCTGTTGCACACACAGAAGGGGAAGTCATTTTATTTTACACAAATCAGCTACTTAAAGTAAATTGAGATATATGGTATTAACCTCTGAAATGAGTGATTTGATGTGAATAAAGAGGTGGTGTGTTGTAAATCAGCCCTGACAGCCAAGTGGGGGAATTGACAAAGCACTGTAATCACTCCCAACATCCCCTGAAGTTATTGATCCAGAAGTTCTGTATTCCCCTTCACATAATACAAGCAATTTCATATAATACCTTTAATAACGGCCCATTCAAACTCAAGTAGCCATCTGAAGCATTGTATCTAATGGGGAGCGGCCTCTGCTGAGTAAGCGTGGCGACTGGAACACAAAGCGCCGGTTCTCCTTTTCACAGGTAACAGCCTTGAATGAGAGTGAGCGCTGAAGATAAACAGCTCCTGATGCCAAAGAAAATGAGTGATTAATTGCCAGCTTGCTAAATATGTTGTAAAAAACGGTGAGCAGTGGGCACAACATGGAGAGAATGGGACTGGATCTGGGGGTTGATAAACTTCTTAGGTCATCCATACACCACTATCTGATGTTAATTACAATGGAGGGAAGACAGCTGACAGTATTTAGCTGCCAGGTCTTTACCTCCTTTCCAGGTGTTTTTCCCATGAAATGTTCCCTGGATTTTATAAGCTCCTGCTCATGTTGATGGATTATTCCACAGCCTTATCAAAGCTTTGCCAGCTTCTCATTAATATATAGAGCAAGCGTCACTGTCCTATATATCATCATTGTCTTCCTTGTGGGGAGGACTAATCAGTCAGCCATTATCAACCAGTCAGTAGAAGGGAGGCAGTCAGACCTGATGGCAGAGAATCATGGGAGACCAGCAAAGGTTAAATTAGGCTGACAGCCTGATGATGATGATTATACTATAAATTAAGATATGGTGATAAAGGAGAATAAAAGACACAATCTGAAGCAATATTTGGTTTAACATGTCTCTTTTTCGTTACTGTGAAATGGCCATAACATTTATCACATGGAACAAGAATGGATGTTTAATGACCATGATAAAATGGAACAGCATCAGATTGAGAACCCAACAAGTTGTGATTACAATGTCAGGCACTTTTCCACTGGTGGAGAAAAAACGGGAGATATAGCATATGTTTTAATCATTCATGCATTATTGTGTAGAATGAAAAGAAAATAGATCTATTTTAGCAATGTCTTTCAGCCTTCTAGATGGAAAACCAAAGGAAACAGTTAATATATTCTTCTGCTTCTGAGATCATTTTTATCAATGAAACAATATGAAGTTAAGTGATCATCCCTCCCATCATGTCTCTGCCACAGATGCATGTTTATTAGCAACTCATTCAAGACTACATAAGGGCTCTCCATGATGTCCCCTGCCCTGCTGAGTTTGGAAAGGGAGTAGAGGGATGTGCCAAAACTCCCCTGCATGACTTCAAGGGATGTATTTATAGGCTCATAATAAAACACAAGCAAGTCACAGTGGGTTTCAAAAATTAAGTGACATCTTGGTCAGCTGGACAGGGCATCAAACTACATTTACAAATATACATCTTTAGGTCCAGAGGCTGCAGCCACTGAAACCTCAAGGAGACTCCAGCAGCCTCATGACAGAATGTGGAGCAGGTCCCTCTGTGTGTGCTGGTGTTGAATCTCATGATTTCCAACCTTTCAGCTTCCTAAATATGTGAGCGACTACCACTGTTACTCACGTATGTGGACTTCATGAGACTCATGTAATAGCTGTGGGTCACAGATCTCAGAGTATGGGCAGGTTGGCAGACAAGATAGCTCACAAATTCCACAGCTAAATTGGCATCCCCAGAAGGACAACTTGTTTTTTTAATTTTAATTTCATTTTCAGTTTTCTAATATCAGGATTAATGGAAAAAGAAACCCCTTAGTTCTCACTTGCCTCCTCTGCAGTTTATCCTTTAGCGTGGAAAGAAAAAATACTACAGTTTAAAATAATTCCTGTGTTGAACTTCAGAGGTGGGAGGTTGGGAGAAGAAAGTGTTCATAGTGCTGTGTGAGACTTGGATGTTAATGACTCACAGACTCTTGAGTTGGAACTTTTTCTTTGCAACTCAGTTTTGTCCATGTACTCCAGGGTTTCTCAGGCTCTGCACTATTGATGAATAGTTCTTAGTGGGAGGCAGGGAGCTGCTCTGGATATTGTTGGATGTTTGGCAGCATCCCTGGGCTCTATGTGCCAGATGCCAGTAACGCTACGACACATACCCATGGTGACAACCCAAAGGTCACTGTCAAATATCCCCTGTGGAGAAAATCATCCCTACTTGGGAACTACCAATTTAGCCAGATGTGGCCAGAATAGGCTAAACTGGCATTACTACCGCCTGCTCTGAGAATACATTACCCTCTGCTGCTCTTCTCGGAATGTCAGCAGCTACTCTTCCATGTTGCTGGCTCTGTGGAAATGAATCAGGTGTCTGCAGCATGGAACACGTGGGAGCAGTAATGTCAGAACAGGGTGTAAGTCACCTGCAGCCAGCACACTGTAGAGTGCACAGCCATCACTGGGCCACCACCACTGGGCAGCAGAACGATGGTGTGCATGTCTGCTAGTCTAGACATGGAGGAAATCCTGGGACTCATCAGTGAGGACACTGGACTGTGGATGGCCCTTAGGTGACTGAAGTACAGCAGGGAGAGGACCAAAAGCAGTTCTGGGGCTCAAGAAGGGACCAAGGCCATGTCTCAGCACTAGACAGAAGGCACTTTTTGTGCACGCATTAAATGACATGCAACCCATCTGCTCCCATGGCATCTGTCACGTTTTCATCATGTGGTTACACATTTTATGCAAAAAAAGCCCTCATGGTCTGAGACCATCTTGCTGTTTTGCTTGGAGACATGTTATTGCTTTGGAATCATGTCTCTGCTGTCCTGGAGAAGATGGGATGGGACTGTTCACCCATTTATCCTCCCAGTTGTCCGACTTGTGTGGGCTTCATGAAAAAGCAGAGCTGGACTTCTTGCTCCAGTCACTTCCCTGCCATTTCCTGGCTGGTCAGAGCACCTAGGCCTCCAATGGGACAGTGGAATGATCATCTGGCTCTGAGCTATTTTTTGATGGCCCCCCTCTTCCAAGACCTGGATGTGCCTAGGGGCCAGGGGCAAGAGACCTGGACTGTGCACTGCCTAGCTCTGGGGTGTTTGGGTGGATGTCAAAGTTTGGTGCTCTGCCCAAGGGTGGGAGCTGCCCCCTGATAATTCCTATTTCCAGGTCACCACTGCTGGTCTGAAGTCTAACCAGTGGTGGAGTGAGATTTATAAAGCCGATAGGTGCAGGGATGCACACCGTGAGAACCATGGCCAACCCCTTACTCCTTGCAAGAGAAGCTGTAGACCAGACTCCTAGTGCCTCCACAGAGCTGGTGAGCATGAACTCTGACCTGCCACCTGGCTCTCCGAGGCTAAGGGAGCCCTGATCTGATGTTAGCTCCGCAGGCCTGTGTACACTTCATCATTTGGAGATTGGTTCTGATTTCGGCATGTGAGCTGCAGCAGGAAAATATCCTGCTCCTTAGCCCATTTTATCAACTTTGTTTTGTTTGCTGGAGTCCAGATCCACATCGCCTTCGAATAATCACAACTGCACAGGTGGATCCCAAGGGTGAAGGAGAGGATTTTCCACAGGCCCTGATTCCTGCACAAATGATTTGTACCTCAGACTGATTGTCACTAACAGAAAATGAGAATGAGGAACATTCAATGCAAACTAATATGTACTGTACAATTACAGGATTAATAATTTTATTCCATTACTGTGTGGGAGAAAGGACATCAGCCTGAAGATCTGCAATTCTAATATATTTCTAAGCATCCTGTTAAAAGAGTGAGCAAGCGTCAGGAAACTTAATTATGCTAAAACTAGATAGAAATTGCCAAGTGATAAAAAGAAATATCCAGACAGATTCAGCAGGAAATTGCAGCCTTAATAGTATAGCATAATGCCTACTCTATACAATTATTGGAGAGACCCTGAATGGTTCACTGTAACAGGCTTAGGTTTCCAGTAACAACAAAAAATTCCACTGAAAATGACATTTCCAATATTGCTGTAAATGTTTTTTAAAAATAAAAAAAAACATTATTATTCAATGATCAAACATCTTGTACCCATTCCAGACTAGATGGTATGACCACATTGACATTTTAGGGTGATGAGAGGGTTGGTTCTGAAATGAGTAGTCTTTATTTGCAAATTAAGTTCCTGGCATCATAGGTAAATAAATTATCTATTTCATTTAGTCTTTCAGATTCCCCCGCCAAAAGAAAACCAGGTGTATGTTTGGAGATTTGTGCTCCGAGGAGCACTGGTGGGTGGTGGCTGTGCCCTGTGCCTAGGAGCTCACGCCCAGATGACAGGGAGGGATGGTGCCTCTGAGTGTGCCAGGGGCTAAAGACGAGGAGGTTAGCTATTAACCCCAGGGGCGACTGACCGCTGTCCCAGGACATCAGAAAGGAAGAGGGAGAATTCTAAGACAAGCTCAGCGAGGCCTGGAATGAAGCCGCTGTGCATTGCAAACATGTCATGGTGCTTAGAGTACAGAGCCTAGGCACTCACAGGCCACTGTGGTGGCTCCAAGATCCCTCCTGTGCTTGGCCTTTCCTCCTCCCACTGCAGGAGGGTTCAGTCATCTCCATGCTTACCCAGGAAAGCCCAGTGTTTCATTTTGTATTCTGAGGATGAAGATTAATCAGCAGCTCCTTACCCAGAGATGGTCATGCTGCCCAGAAATCTGCATATCTGCATATTTCTGTTCTTCCCTGAATTTAATTTCCTACAGGAACAGATATTAATTACCCTGTTTAAGCAGAGGGGATTTCAGGTCTATACAAATGTGACATTTTCTTCTTGTAGAACTTGCAGAATATTTTCCTCCTTTTTTTCCAGTTTAAAGGGATAGTAGCATTGGTTGCTGCTGTTGTATTTTCTTTGACTTGACTGTTGATTGTTTGGATGGTAACAGTGAACCCGGATTCCACTCTCATGCTTGAGGAACATGTCAGTAGATTTGGAAATAGAAGTCCGTTACTTGGTTTGCATGAGCTGCCCTGTTCTCTCTCGGGCTGAGTCAAGGGAGCATCTCTGGCTGCAGCAGCGATACTCTAACCAGCCCTCACCACTTGACCCGCACTTCATGTGCAGCGGAGTCGCATTCATCAGCCGTTGGCAACTCTGCCAAGAGCATATGGCATACTTTATTCTGGCTGCCTGCAGCACAATGGGGCTTAGGCAGAAACAGGAGACGGATGAGCAATGTGCTTAGAAAATGTGCTGGTGTGCACTGCAGAGCCATGCCAGCTGGAAGCCAGCAGCGCACATCAGTTACACCATATCCTTGGCTGAGCTGGGCTGGCGCTGCTGGCCAGGGAGTGCTTAGGCTTCAGCCCTGGCCTGTCCTAGCCATAGAGGTGAATTAGGGTTGGCGTTGCCTCTGCGGGTCACTGGTCCTGGGCCTGGGGGAGGTGCAGGAGGGTCAGCAGGGAAATGCCAGTCTTTGGAGGCCAAAGGAGCCCTGTGGCCCTCAGATTCCCAGAGGAGGGCTCTGGGGAGGTGTAAGTTCAGCTCAGGTGCACCCCTCAGAGGCCAGCACCCACTTTCTGAACTCTCCACATCTTTGACACTGGTCAGTGGTGTAGCAGGGCAGAGAGCACCCCTCTGGCTGAGAGGCAATCCCCAGGGCGGCATCTCCACTACCGCCAGCCCATCGGGCTGTGGACTGAAAGGTTGGCAGTTTGTGACTACAAGCTAGCTTCGCTGCTGTAGGTGAGACTTACCACAACAACAGGGCACCTTCTCCTCACTCGACTGCACATACCACAACTCACCTTCAGTGTCTCCTCAACCCCCCGGTGCTGCTGAGGCACTTCTGCAGGAAAGGAGAGCGGGACACATGGGGGCCACTGGCCTCACAGTTGCTTTACTGCCAACAGGTGTGGGAATGAGGAAGTTAATGTAGACTTTTCTAATAAAGGAAGAGTACCTGACAGTATATAGGGATACATATTTTCTGTCAGATTATTTAAAAGGAAAAGCATTCCATTATGTAACCCCATCCCATCATGGAGACATTCACTGAGCTGAAATCAATACATTCATTCTCAGAAGAGGAAATGTACCCAGGTGTGGACGCTGCCCCAGCAAAGCTTCAGCACAGGGGTGTTCGTGGGACCTCCAGAGCAAACGTGGTCCTGAGAGGTCAGTAGGGGCAGAGAGTGCTGTGCCTTCACTGTGGAAACCACTGACCCCAGTGCAATCCCAGGTCAACCATCGAGGAACCTGTCCACAGGCAGGGAGTGGACCTCACCATCTTTTAAGTTGCTCAGTTGTCCAGGAGGTTAAAGATTGAACCCTCCATGCCACAAGCCACAGGCAGGGAAGCTTAGAGGAAGCTACCTCAGGTTGGTTATGGAAGTTACCTCACGTTGACTGCCTGTATCTTAGGAGGCCAAGGAGAGAGAGAGAGCAAGACTGTACACATGCATCTATGTGTGTCTACAATGGTGTGTTTCTGCAGGTGTGGAGATGTGTGTATTTGTGCATATGTGTATATGTATTTGTGTATGCCTATGTGCATGTGTGTGGTATGTGTGTGTGTAGGTATATGACGTGTGTGTGCTTGTGCACATGTAGTGTATATGCACGTGTTTGTGCATATGTGTGTATGTGTATGTGCCTAAGTGTGTAGGGTGTGTGCATGTGTATTCATGTGTGTGTGTGTATGTGATGAGTGTGTATACAGGTATCTTCAGGGTTAAATGCATGTACAGTTTCCTGGGTGACAGTTTCTGGAGAAACTCCCTGGAGTCCTCAGCTGGGTCCCGGCTAAGGCCACTTTCCCAGGAAACTCCTACAGCGTATGGCTGGGACTGTCCAGCACGGCTTCCCACTTGAAGCTGTGTAGCTCTGTGACCCTGTTTGGTGTGCCTTAATGGCACTGAAGATGAGCACCAGTCTCACCACTGAGGGCCCTTGACTTTCTCAGTGGTGACCATCAGCACAGTCCAGCACTGCATGGAGCTGCGGCATTCAGAGCTGAGCCGAGGCTCTGGGGCCAGCACAGGGTGGAGGCTGGAGGTCCTCAGTCCCTAGGCCCTGCTGCAGGTGGTGCCCGCCCTCTGGGGCTCACTCGTCCAACATGTGCTGCCTGTCCCCATGAGCCTGACAAGAGGGATTCTACTCCAGGGGGTCCTGCCCCAAGTGGCCAGTGTGGAGCTTGTGACTCAGATGTCCCAGAGTCCTGAAGACCAGCCCAGCAAATGTGCAGCAGTCAGGCACACCAGTTTAAGTCACCAAGTTGGTCAGTACACCCAGGGTCAACTGACGCTCATTGTGCCCTTCCTCAGTGGTGGCACCATCTAAGGCTGATGGTGAGCCACTCCACTTCACCCCCAGTACTCTGACTTCACAGACAACAAACTGAGGCTCAGGTAGTTTGTCTCCCTAGTTTCCAGGAGGTGGCAAGGCATGGATCATGGTTGCCCATGGCCTTGGGATACAAGGCCACCACCCTTTCATTTTACCTTGAGGTTCAAGTAGCAAAGGAAGTTCCTTGGGAGGAATCTAATCACCAATCCAGAGGGAGCTGAGTTGATGCTTTCAGCTGTGCATGTGACTGTCTTCATCTTGAAGGTGCATTTACACCTTCTGCACCCTTGCTGTCCATCTGCCAGGTACAACACAGAGCATCCCTCCTGGCAGTGAAGGCAAGTCAGAGCAAAATCTCAGAAAGTGATTTCTTTAGTGTGTGCAAAATCAGCATCCAAATAAAGAGCTGCAAGGGTGCTGTTTCTTGCTAGAAAGCAATGTAGCTCTGTTGAGAAGAACAGAGACTTCCAAAGCTGTTCTTCCCTTCACTTCCCTTACTGTGCAGAAGTATCTACTTCATGCAGGAGTCGTGAGGTAGCCCAATCTACAGATGTTGGTATAGGGAGATGCATGTCAGAAAGAAGGTAATTGACGGTAAATGTCAAATAATAAATCCCATCTGGTTATTACCCAACATATGAGCCATGAAAGTAGCTTAACAATTACAGCCATGATTGACTAGGTGGGAACTGAAATCCTAAACATCAATGGACAGAAGAATAATTATAACACATTAGCACCTGCTTAGACAAGATTGACAACTGCAGTCTAACATCTGCTTAATACCACTTTCATACTTCTCATGCATTTTTTCCCCTTTGAATAGAGCCACATATGATTTCCTGGAGGATAATAATAATGTGGCATCGATGTTATTTATGCACAGCATTACGGCTGCTTGCCACCTGTGGTCATAGTTTCTTGCTGACACTTTTGCAGCTAAATGGAGTACATAGAAATGTGTTTTGGGGCCTAGGCAGGCACAACCATAGTGTGTTTCTAACAGAACTGGGTTCCTGTCAATCAGATGCATCAAACAGAATCCCAAAATGTGATGGGTCATATTTAGTTTGTTGGCTGACCCAGTGAGTATCACCTATATTTAAATATCTATCTGTCCACATCAAATTAAAATTTGAATGATGGTCTCCTGGGCACACAATTACAGCCAGGATGGAGATCAGGCGTCTTCCCACTAGGCACTCTTGGGGAAGCAAGGAGCATGGTGTAAGGGTGTACATCATGTCCTCCCCTCTCCCTACCTTGCCAAAGTGGCACAGTCTGCCACCCCACAGCTTCAGTTGGAAAAGGATCAGCCTCAGCAGCTCGATGGCTGATGACTGAAAGTGATTTGAACTTGCTTTGGCCACAGAAGTCTTCATAGGAGGGAAGTTTGAGCAGGCTGTTGAAGTATGCAGAATTATTCAGTTTGGAGAGTTAGGGAACCAGTATTCCAGGCAGCAGGAACAGCATCCAAACTCACACAAAGGTTAAAGTCAATCCACTACCTGCTCAGGGAAGGCCAAGAAGACTGGAGTGAGGCTCCTGCTTCCAGGAATTCCTGCAGAGCCATGGAGCAAGGGGCAGGTGGCCTGGAGGCACCAGGTCCAGGGCCAGACCAGCCTCCTGGTGAGGACTCAGGGGAGCTTTGTTGGCAGGGCCCCAGCAGCTAAGTGGAGGGCTGGCACCCTGCTGGGAGGCACGCTCTTTCCAGTTCCAGGGTTCTCCTGCTGGTGTCTGGTGCTGCTCCCCAGGTGATGCTTTCCATCCAGGGTGGTGAGGCCCGGGGCCCTGTGGCTCTCTCACTGCTGCCTCTGAGGCCACCAGGAGCTGCACTGGGCTCAGCAGCACACCATCCCTGGCCTCAGAGAACTGGAAGGTCGTGTTGCAGACAGCCCAAGGGCTAAAAACTCCTACCCAGATTGCAGAGAAACCCAGGTTTCTTTCCATGCCTTGGGAAGGGGTCATCCTGCAGGGACGGAGCTTGGGAGGGGAACAGAGGGAGCAGAAGTCTTCCTGGAAGGGGTCATTTTGATTTGTCATTTGACTTTGTTTTTCCTCTGATGCTTCATGAATGCATGGCCTTTAGAAAATAAACTGTATGAAATTGGGAGGCCTCCTCCAGCAACACCCTCTGACCTAAGGCGTAACCGCAGCTGGCTGGGAATTTCAGAGAGTGGTTGTGACTGGAACGAGCTGATGTGTCACACCAGTCTGGGACATGCACCAGCAAGAGTGTGTACCAGGTGTCGGGGCTGTCTGTGCTGCCCAGACCCCATTCTGCAGAATCTTGTACCAAAGCACAGCCATGCCAAGTGTTGCCACTTAGAATTCCCTTTCTGAAAGGGAATTCTAAGCATTCCCTGGATCATCCGTGAGGTGGACACTGTTTGCATCCATGCATCTTATTTCCCCCCCTAGTTCCCTGCTTTGAGTTGCGATCATCTTTCTGCTGGATTGTAGAATAGGTACGATCCTACGGCCTTGCATCTGTGGGTGACCAACGAGCCTCTACTATATGGTGGGCTTGTATTTCCTACTCTTACATTTGTCTTCTAACTTTGTGACATCTTTGCTTAGAAATGACAGTAGTGGAGTAGGGGATTTCATTTTCCTCATGCATCACCAGGTTCATGGCTGAAGCACCTAGGATAAAAGACAGATACACAGAGAAAGGCATGCACATTTATTAACATGAGTTTCACATGTCACTGGAGCCTCAGAAATTAAGACCTAAGGAACAGGGAAACAGTCCCTTGTGCTGGGATTGAGGAATGCACAGGAGTGGCTGAACCTGAGTAGGCCATGTAGTGTGACCAGTGGCAGTAAGTCAGGACCCGGCAGGCCTGAGTCCCCTGAGCTGAATGGCCCCTATCCCCTGCACTGGGTGTATGCCTCTGGAGGGGGCCTTGGTGCGGGTCTTCCTCTGCTTTCTCAAAGGCCAGGAGCCATGTTCAGGGCCACATGATGGAACATGGTGGTCACCCTTCACTTCTTTTCATTCCCCTCCCAGGATTATTTTAAAAGGCTTTCTGTGATAGCTCTTAGTAATTTTACCATGGTTTTGGGTTTGTCATGTCTGGCAATTGCTCTTGTGCAGTGTTGGGTGTTTTCTAAACAAGCACTTCATTTCACTTTGAAAGGCCACATTTCCTTCACTTAGACACCCCATCTCCAGTGCACACGCCCTGCTCCCATGCTTGGTTCTACGTCCCACTTTTCCATTTCTGGACTCCTACATGGGTTCCACTTCTCTGCTCTGCAATGCTCTGGTCACTGCTGCTTATCAGGTGTTCTTTGATATTTTCAGGCTAATTCACTTTTTAAATGTTTTCTCCTATACATCTCAACTAGATGAACCTTGAAATCACC
Organism: Sciurus carolinensis; assembly: GCF_902686445.1. Classification (NCBI taxonomy): domain Eukaryota; kingdom Metazoa; phylum Chordata; class Mammalia; order Rodentia; family Sciuridae; genus Sciurus; species Sciurus carolinensis. The sequence continues at coordinate 62,875 of NW_025920216.1, forward strand.
TTGTCAGACTCCTTAAAATCTCCTTGGGGTCTTGACGTGGCTTGTATTGGATCATCAATCTGGGGGACCGACATCTTGGTGGCAGTGTTACAGGCTTGGTCTGCTTCTGTCCAAAACCTTTGTCTTCCTGGGCTTCCTGACAGTGTCCTACATTTTTCTCAGCATGGTGGACTCCTTTTCTGCACTGTCCATTCTCCTTTGTGCTGCCTCTGCTGCAGGTTTTGCCTCTGTTCTTGGCCCATTGTCTGTTCCTCTTCCATGAGACATGTGGGGCGAGCTTCCTAAGCGTTGCCCCTCTCCCTTGGTGGTGTCTGGTGGTGACCAGTGGGGTGGCTGTGCTGGCCCTCAGGTTGCTCCCTCTCTCCTGTGTGCCCATGTTCCTGCAGGACTGCACTGAGAACACCTGTGCTCTGGTGCTTGGGTGCAGGTGGTAACTGCTGAACTGTTATGCAGGGAGATGACCATAGCAGCTTTGTAGGCACCATCCTGGGAAACAGTTCTCACCAAGAGAAGATCAGTGCAGAACTCAAGGGAAGGTGGTGGTTCTCCATTGGGAGCAGGTGTCGCTGAGTGGAAGGACGTGGGCATGCGACCCCGACTGCAAAGCGGGTTGCACAGGGAAGAACAGGTGTCGCAGGAAGGCAGGGTGTAGATGTGGCAGAGCTGGTGGGGGCAGGTAACATGTCTCATGTGGATAGGCATCGTGCACATGTGTGTGCCTTGAGTGTGTGCATGAGCGTGTGGCCTGGGGTATGTGTGGGGCCTGCAGTACTGGCTCTCTCTCCATCTCCCTGTCCCCATGCCCTCCATGCCCCATGTCCTGACTCCCCCGCTTTCTCTGAAGTAAGGAATCCCCTGACTCAGAAGCTGAGGAACCTGACACACACAGACCCCCTTCCCCATTGTCCAGATGACACTTGAGAGAGCCCCAAGCAGCCCAGGCTCCTATGGACTCCTGCTGATTTGGGTGCTCTGACACTGACTGGGCCCTGTGTTCTGGCTGAGGTTGTCCCTGTCACCTGCTCACAGTGCCCCAGGAATTCCTTCTATGATTATTCCACCCAGCATATTCAGAAAATGGACTGAAGTCAGAGAGGGGACCTCAAGACCAAGCCTCCAGACTCTTCCCCAGGCTTCATAGGCAAAAAGTTGGTACCCTCCAGCCACACAGGCAGGTCTGTCTTGTCTGGGCCATGAGTGACAGCTGGGGGTCACTCCCCAGTCCTCCTGGCTGCCCATGTGTCTGAGTCTTCACCCACACTGATGGTTGAGTTCCTGGCATGCTTGGTTTCCACCTGAGTGTGACTTTTAAAGTGCTTGGCCCTCACCCCCTCATGGTGACACATTATGCAATGTGCCACAGCAGAAACCAGCTTCTGGCAAAACCAGGGACATGGACCCGTGGTCACTGCTGTGTGCTCTGGGGCCTGAGGAACTGCACACAGTTCCTTTTGTTCTGGGAAACATTTGGGCTGTTTGACTCTAAGCGTAATCGGGATAGCATCTCCACGAACATTAGCTCCAAGGCCATCTCACTTCATGGAGTTGAAAGTGTCACTTGGGTCTAATTAAACCACTGAGTTTTAAAAAATGCTCAGAAAACAATTCCAAAGATGATGCATTCCCTGAGTTACCGAGCACTCGTTCCCGCCCTTGGAGCTGAGACGCCCCCACAGTGCCGTCCCCACCCCAGGGTCTCCAGACACTCCAACAGTCATGGAGCCATGTCGTTCCATGGCTCCAGGCAGCTCTGGCTCTGTAGGACCAGCAAAGGTGCTGTGAGAAGCAGCCCCCGGGGCTTTGAAGGGATTCTTGGTGTTCTATTTGTTGGAGAATGTGTCATGGCCCTAAAGGCCATGGGCCACTCACTGGCAGGACCCTGTCCTGATGCTGCTGGTGGCCAGCTGCTAGAGCCCAGGTCAGCACGTCTCCAGATGTGTTCCTCTGAGCAGCAGAGCTGAGGTTGGCTCTGCCACTGAGGTCACTGAGGTCTGTGAACTCTGGGTCCAGGTGTCTTTTCTTCCCAGCCCCCTTGTTTCTAGCACAGGGCAACAGCATGTTCCATGTCCTTCAGGGATTGTCCTAAGGACTCAGAGAGAAGGGAACAGGATGACTTAAGTGACTGTTTTGTGTAGTCATATGGACTTTGTGGACCCCCTTGTCTTTACCTGCTGCATCTGTCCACCCTTTTCTTAGTCACATGTCCACCCCTCGAGGGCCTCCCTCCTGCTTCTCCACATACCTGTTCCTCCCTACAGCAGTTCCCATGAATGGGGAATTTCAGCAAAGGCTCCCACCGGCTCTCCACCCTACCTGGGGCTACAGTCCTAGAGCAGGGGCAGACCATTCTTCTGAGAGTCCTGCTGGGTCTGTCCAGCAGGCCACAGCTGCCCTGTTCAGACAGCTCTGCTCCTCCACTCTCCCCCAGGGCACCTCTGCCCATCCCTTCCTGGCATCCTTTATGTTTGGGCAACTTCAGGGGGTCTTGATTTTCAGCCATGTCTGCCATGGGGCCCCTTGGGTCATACAGAACACACGAGTTCATCAGGAAGATGCCCTGGACATAGGAGTTTGCCAGGGCAGTTGTGACACGTGACTCCAGAGAGCAGAGGCCTGGCTGAAGTCAGGCTCCGGTGGGTGAGGGTGGGTGAGGAGCTCGAGCTCAAGCTGTGGAGTCGGCATGTGTGGTGCAGTGGGCAAGGGGGTGTTGCAGACAGGCCTCAGAGATGGCCACAGCTGGCCACTTTGGTTACCAGGGGAGACAGCCAGTCTGTGTGGTCTCCTGCTAGTGTTGTGGGGTGACTGCCCTTGCATGGACACAGGCAGGAAAGCATGCTGTGTGCTGTGGACCAGGGGTGGGGCCATGCTGGCCTGGAAACTGCCTCCAGCTCTGCCTGGAATGATAGGAATGCCAGGCTCAAATGTGTGGTCAATGTGGTGCGTGGCATCGGAGATATCTGCTCAACAGAGGAGGCGATAGAGGCACCTCAGCTCCCCATTGGGCACAGGCTCTGCCAAGTCCTTTGGCCAAGAAAGAACCCAATATCCTGCTGGGAAAAATCACACACCTGAACAAATGCCACAGCACAGGGCAATTGTGACCTGTGTCTCCTTGGAGACTCACCTGGTGGGACCAGGTGACAGGCACATAGCAGGAAGTGGGCCTGGCATCCTTGCCCTCCTTCCCCTGTGGGTGGCATCCATCCATTCTTCCTCATCAGTTCCAGGGGTGGAGACACCTCCAGACCCTTGCTGAGTCCACCCTTTCAGCAGTTACCCTGAAGCTGGGGCAGCCCAGGACTTTTAGGTGTTGGCTTCTTGGGTCAATGTCCAGCACACTGGGAGGTCAGGGCAGAGGAACCTGAAATCTCATGCAATCTGTGCATGCAAAAACCTGGGGAAAGTCCAAACTTCAATCAGGTTCTGCAAGTGGATTCTCCCTGCCTTGCTGCACCCAGGTTTTGGAGTGCCCCTGAGTGGTCCAAGCTCTCTCAGGGACAGATGCAGAGGAGATGCACTGGAGGCACTCTCTGGGTCCCTGAGTCTGGGGTTTCAAGAGTGCCCAGCCCCTGATGGCCTTGTCTGTGCTTCTCTCAGGGTCTCCTGGGCTCCCTAGGAGCTGATTTGGCTGCTGCTCCTTCCAAGGGTGAGGAAGAGAGCTGGGTCAGGCCTGTGTCTTCAGCCCTAAGCCTCTGTCCCAACTCCTGGTCCTGGTGGAGCAGGGGCATCCTAGGAGGGCCTGGGTACCTCTGGCCCTGATGGATAGAGAGCACAGCTATCTCAGGCTGTGGAAGGCTCTGCTTGGCTTGGCATTTGTTCAGGTGTGTGATTTTTCCCAGCAGGATATTGGGTTCTTTCTTGGCCAAAGGACTTGGCAGAGCCTGTGCCCCATGGGGAGCTTAGGTGCCTCCATCGCCTCCTCTATCGAGCAGATATCTCCAATGCCACTCACAACATTGACCACACATTTGAGCCTGGCATTCCTATCATTATCCACTCATGTCCAGAAGGACAGGGAGAGTGGAACCACCACATGGACAGGAAGGGATGGATGCCAGGGGCTGCTGCCTCCAGCCTGCTGGCCCTGCTGCTGCTCCTGGTCAGCCACCAATCCTCCCAGCCTCCACTTGAGGCAAGCCTCTCTTCTCCTTTATACTGGAGTCATCGCTGCTCAGAGACCCTGGGACAGTGTGAGCAAGGCTTGGCTGCCAGGGTGGCCCAGGCTGAGCCCTGGGTCTGGCATTGCAGGGTGGCTGGAGGACAGCACATGGCATCTCATCAGGGGAGTGACATATTTAGGCAGCATGGTGAGGTTTGGCCTTCCAAGGATGAAAGGCCACACTGACTCCACCTGGTCCACCAGGACACTACTGCTGGGTTGCTTCTGGGAGAGGCAGGAGCAAGGAAGGGGGTGTGCTAACCATGTCCCAGCCACTCCAGCCTCGTTGCATGGACACATCTTTATCACTTCTTTTTGACATGTATGCAAACGTGGGATTGCTGGGTCATAAGTACTGGGTCAGTAACTACACCATTTTACATTCCTAACAGCAAAGTGTGAGTGCTCTAATTTCTCCACAATTTTTGGCAATAATTGTTATTTTTCATTTTTTAGTATAGCAATTCTAAAGGAAGGTGTGTCATCTAGTGATGTGGTATCTTTCTGTAGTTTTCATTTACATTTCCCTAATGACTAGTGATCATCTTTTCATGTGCTTATTGATCATTTGTATCTATCCTTTGGAGAAATGTCTCTTAAAATTCTTTGCCCACGTTTCAGTAGTTTATTTTTATTAAATTGAAAGGGTACTTTATATATTCTGGATAATGAACACTTACCACATATATGATTAGCAATTTTTTCTCTCTTTCTTTTTGTTGTCTTTTCACTATCTGAATAGAGTTCTTTGGTGTCCACCCCCCAAAATAATGGTACGCTTTTGATGAAGTCCAGGTTTCTTTCTTTTTGACACTTGTATTTTAAATGTCATATCTAAGAAACTTAAAGAAAATGTGGTAAAATTGAGAAAAATTGATGAGTCTTAGTAGAAGATGAACACATTCTTACAGTTTTTCTGTAAATTTGCTCCTTGTACTCTAATATTTGGGAATGGTATTGATGTCTCCATCATGGGATTTGAAAGAACTCAGTTAGGACACTTGGAGTAGTTTTCTAGGTAGTTCAAGGCTGACTGAAGACTTGCTGCCACTGTCCAGTTGTGTGACCCACAGGTAGGTTACTCACCCTCCCTCATCCCTACTTTCTTCATCTGCAATTTTAGACAGCACTGACTGCCTGGTACGGTGGGGGATGAGGGGATGAGGGTCAAGGGGTGAAGATGGGATAAGACGCCCATGGCAGCTTAGCCTGGGGCAGGCACTCTTTGAACCAAGAGATGATAGATGCGTTATGCAAGCAGATGACTGAGAAGGTCCCTGAACATCCAGAAGTCCTGGGTACAAGAGAGATTACCATGTATGAAGTCACTTTCTGTCACTCTGGGGTCCCCAGCAAGAACCTTACTCCTGGGAGATGCCTGACCTGCTGCATGAGCTGACCGAGGCTGGTATCCTTGTCCATGGGCACCAGTCGTCCTTCTGATGTCCTGATCCCCATCCCCATAGCCAAGGCGGTGTGAAGGGCTGGGTGGGCACTGTTAAGTGATTTGCTAAACTTTCTCTAGACTTTCCCTTTCTCCCTAGCCACCCTACCTGGACTTCCTGGCTGATGTCTGTGATTACATCTGGAATCTTTAATTACTGGAATCCCACTGTCTCTTGTCAGGTTTCCTCCCTCCCTGTCCCTCCTGCTGATGGAAGACAGGAAGGGAAAAAATGGATGGTCTCAGTGACTGTGGCCCCAACACCACCTGGCATAGGAACATGGCACCCACACCCACCCACACACCACTTATACCCCACCCCATCTCCCCCTTGTCTTCTTAATCCTCTCCTCTCTGCTTGGTCATCTTTCTCTGTCATTGTGCCTCTGGATGCCTCTGACCCTCTTCCTCTCTTGTTCTTTTACACTTTATGTCTCTGTCCATCTGTTGGTCCCCCCTTTTCTACCTTTATCACTTTAGAGGCAGTTTTTCCCCAATTGCTCCATTTGTTCAAGACAGCTTTCCCTCCATAGCATATCAGAATTTGGGGCTGACTCCCAGGGTGCAGATATGAAGTTGAGATACATGGGAAGGTGTGTGCTCTTCCTTAAGTTCTCCGAACATCAGTGTCCTTCTCTCTACAATAGGATTATCACTAGGACCATGGGAGTTTATCAGAATAGACACAGGCATAGTCCAGCTCTCCATAAAATCTCTGGTGTCTACACTTGTGTCTACAGTACCACCCCTGCCTTTCTCCAGTCTCACCTCCTTTGACCCTATTTTTACATGGCTTCTGACTGCTGTGTATCCTCAGCACAAGAAATGCCCCCAACTCCAGGACTTTGTCCTTGTCTATCTTTCCCTAAGGGGTGGGCTTCATTTTGTGACTTGCTCTTGAAGGACAAAATGTAGCAGAAAAGGGCCATATGTTACCTCTGAGAGGAAGCAGGCTGCCATGCCTTAAGGATTCCCAAGCAGCCTTCCCGAGGTCAAACCAAGGTCTCCTGCCAACAGCCAGCATGAATTCCCCAGCAGGTGTGTTTGTGAGCCCCCTAGGAGGCAGACCCATTAGTCCCACAACTTTGGTTGCCATTGTGACTGCCACCTCACAGGAGATCCTCAGCCAGAGCAACATTGTTGGATTCTCAGCCCCATGAATGGTGTTACCATGTTTCAAATGCTCCACTGAGAGCCATTAGGATGTCTTAGATAAATGACTGGTTCCAGGGTTAGAAAAAGGAAATCCAAGATGAGCCTGGAATGTTCTATGCTGAAGTAGATAAACAAGGCCCTCTATCCTTTTGCTCTGATGACGTGTTATGTTTTTGCTTACTGATTTGTGTGTTTCTCTCCCACTAGGTTTAAAGTTCCACTCCAGGAGTGGTGGTGCCTGTGTCCCCAGGGCCTAAAACATGAGTTTGCTCTGGCAGGAATGCATGGAGGTCAGCAGCTCCAGGATCAGCCTAGGAAACCTCCGCCTGAAGATCCTGTCTCCCTGGAGAAAGCAGGTAGGCTTGCCCTGCTTCTTTTCTGTCTTTCTGTATTTCATTTCTTGCAGTTCCTATATTTCTGCTTGGTTTTATTACCAGAAGCCTGACAATGCATGTATTTGTGCAGTTAAGAAGCACCTGGGGGAGGAAGAATGCTTTGTGTTTTCTTCTCTAACAAGCACTGTCCAAAAAATAGCCTCCCTCTGCAGAAGGAACAAAAATAGCCTGACAGTAGGGCCCTGCCAGAGGTGGGAGGTGAGTGCTCTGTGGCTGCAGCTGAGGAAGCTCCGCTCTTTTAGACTGGGTGTCGCATGTGCTCAGTCACCTCTGGTGAACCCCTACTTGCCCACTTATTCATTTCTCCACCATTCACCCAGCTATCTGTTTATTAATTCTTTATTTGTTATTCACTAATCTATTACTATCTACTTCAACAGATTATCTGATAACTTTATAATTATTATTTAATGCACTCATCCACCCACCCACCCATCCATCCATACATTTTCATTCTTTCCCTCTATTTCTATTTTCTTATTTACATTGATTCTTTCCTCCCTACTCCCACCCTCCTATCTATCAATATTTTCATCCATTTACCCATCAACTCTTCCTTTAATCCACTTGTCTGTCAATCTGTCCATTCATAGCCCACACATCCTACTGTATATGCAACATCTGATCATCGTTCCATTCAGTTAACCATTTGCATTCTGCCATTGCCCATCTACATATTTTTTCTTTCACCCAAACATCCAAGTGTCCTTTTGTTAATTAACCCATCTACTATCTCAATCTTATCTATTTCCCTCTATTAATTCAGAAATTGATTCACTCAAACTTCAATACAATTTAAGCCCCCCAGTATTTACAAGTAATTTTTATTCTGCCCAGATGCTGTGTCAGACTCTGGGATGAGTAGGTGAAGAATATGAACCTGGTCCCTATTTCCATGCAGGCCACCCAGATAACTTCAGGGATTCTGGTGAGGAGCTGGCCACAGGTCTCCCATGGTGAGGACAATAGCCCTAATTGCTCTACGTCTGATGTGATGGGCCATTGCAGGAAACCCTGATGCTGTATCAACTGTGTTGATCATTTCACCACTTGAATACTTGACTTGCTGATTCTCAATTTCCTCTCCTGTGAAACAGGGGCATGGTTGGTGATCCACTTGTAGGAACCCATGTGAATGTGGTTGTCTTGTAGACCTACAGTGGGCTGCACCTGATTAGGTGAAAATGTGTACATGTGTGTAGGGATTCTTTTGTGTTTTCCATTACCCAGGCATAATGCCACCTGGAACCCAGGTATCCCTACAGCTCAGAGTCATCTCCTTTTTGGGGACAAATAAGATAGCATCTCATAGACATGAACATGGTCCATAGGGAGCTGGAGTTCTTCCTCCTTGGGCAGGAAGGAATTTTTGTTTGCATTACATCTGCAAAACCAATTAGATATGTTTAAACACCTCCTGTCCATACCTCAGGTTGCCAAAGGTAAAAGACTCTTCAGGAGTCATGAGCCAAGAACCACTGGTGATCAGCTGCCTCTGGCTTCTAATTCCTACTAAACTGGGTGCTGTGTGATCCCAGCAGATGGATTCACTTCTCTGAATCCCCGTTCCCTTACCTGTAAGTGAAACTTAGAAATACTTCCAAGACTATGTTTGGGAGCATCACAGGGCAGCATGGGTTCTTGGTAGAGATTGGAGATTATTGTTCTAGGAGAGCGTGTCAGCAAAGGATGAAGGTCAGGATTCTGCCTACAACTAGTGAGGGGAATCAGATAGTGTGTTTTGTTTGGTTTTCAATGTACTGGGTCCCAGCTCTAGTTGCTTAGAAGGAGGTTGGGAGTTCTCACAAACGACACCTTTACAATGTTGTTTCCCTTCAGTTTGCAGGCCCTGTCTTTGACTGTTTTTGCCCCCTGACTACCTCCACTCCTGTGTTTCCCTACTCGTCTGGGCTGGGTCCCTGTGTGGTCGTCATTGTGCCTGCAAATTTGTGCCAAGCTCTTGCTGGGCACCAGGTTGGGCGCCTTCCCTGCCTCCACCCCTGACAAGCCAAGGTCAGCTCCACCCCTTCTTCCTCCCAGGCTCCTCCACCATCCTCCCCCTCCCGTCCCTTCCTCCCTGTCATTCATTGAATCACAGTCCCCAGGGTGGTTGGGGACAGGTGCTCAGGACAGGGACTGTTGGCGTCAAATCCCAGCCTCATCCTCTCCTAACCTGCGTGTGACACTGGACAGGTTCGTCAATGCTTCTGCTCTGGTTTCTGCAGCTGTAAAATGGGAATCACAGAGTTCTGCCCGCCGAGGATTGGTGCAGAGAGGCAGAGATGCTTCCAATCCTGTGTGGTACGGAGTGAGCTGTCAGCAATGTCCCCGTGGTTATTCAGAGGGTCAGGGGCTTAACCTTCAGGTCTCGAGCTTCTGGTGGGCTGCCCTCAAGGTTTCAGAGATGGGAAAAACAGGGGAAGGTAAATAATGACAGTGGACATAGGAATGTCACTATGTGCAAGGTCAAAATTCATTCCTCTCTAAATCCCCATGAGATGAACACTACTTTTATCATTTTGCAGATGAGCAAATTGAGACCCAGAGAGGTTAAGTGACTTGTCTGAGGTCACACAGATCATAGTGGGTGATTGAGCACACATGCTAAACAACAGGCACCACAGGCAGAGAGGTGACCCATAATGCACAGAGCTGGACCTGTGGGCAATGTGGGCCAGCTGGCCACTGCCTGGGCCCCTCAGCAGGCCCAGCTTCCTTGTCTCTGCTTCATCCAGTAACATGTATTATTAATGATAACAATTGTAATTGCTTATCGATCTCTCCGGGTCCTCCCAGCTCTCCGCCCAGCCCTGAATTTGGATCACTGACCAGCAAATTCACAAATCTGTCCCCAGCAATGCACTGCACACAGCTGGTGCCCAACAGAGACCCAGTCACATGACCAAGTGCACAGGCTCAGCCCCAGCAGCCACATCCAGATGCACACACTGGTCCAGCTGGTGCCTGACACACAGTCAGCCAGTCAGCCATACAGCATCCCTGTGTGACCCAGAGGAACTTATCACTTACTTCATTTTTTCAGCATTTGCCCCAGATCAAGAAAGTGCTCTTGTGGAATGTAAACGAGATCAAAGGAAGAGTTGTCTCTGTGCCCCAGGGTCACTGGGGACAGTGCTTTTCAACCCTGAGCATGCAAGTCCTGGCATCTTGCTAAAATGTGGATTCCAGTTAAGTAGACCTGGGGCCCAGCCTTTGCACTGTTTTAACTTCTATTTTTGTCTTGGTCCTGGAATTGTGCCCAGGGGTTCCCTACCAAGGAGCTACATTCCCGGCCCCTTTATTTTTATTTTGAGACAGCATCTCACTAAGTGGCTGAGGTTGATCTTGAACTTGCCATCCTCCTGCCTCAGCCTCCCAAGTAGCTTGGATGACAGGCATGCACCACCATGCCCAGCAGGCCGCATTTTGGATGAGTTCTGGCAGGTGCTGAGGCTGAGGGTCTGCAGTGATGCCCTGAGTGGTGGGATCTCATTGAGGACTAATAACATTCACCTGCAACATAAGTAAGTGTCATGAGGTGCAGCAGGAGAGAGATGGGAAACAGCACAGGTTTTGGAATTCAGGGGTTTGGCCCAATATTTTGCTGTGTAACTTTAGGCAAGTGGTGTCATGTCTCGGAGCCTGTTTCCCATTTTCCCTGTCTTTGGAAAATGTGGATAATGTTACCTATTGCAAGGATTCCTTGGGGTGGTTTTAATGAGATAATGGATGTGAAAGCTTCCTGCACAAATGGAGGTACTTCCAACTCTCTCCTTCCTTCCTTCCCACCCTCCCTCCCTCCCTCCCTCCCTCCTTCCTTCTCTTCTTCTTTTCCTCCTCTCTTGCTTCTATCTGTCCCTTCCTACAGTTTTGTTCAGCACATGTCACTTAAAACCATTACAATGGTTCAAATCTGGTCACTTTTTAAGGGGACCATGATGGTGGGTTGGCTGGAGGAGAGTTGGGGTGCTTCTGAAAGACAGGTCTGCTCAGGGTGGTATCACTGGAGAAAGGGCAGAGGTTGAGGAGGCTGCACCCCACCAAGCTCAGAACTCACCTGCAGTAGGCACGGACCTGGATGACTCTAAGCTGTCAGCTGTCACCCCGTCCAGCATACATGACACCTCACTTTACTCCTGGGGAACATTCTCCAAGGGATGCCACCAGTGGGCTACCTCTAGGGGCTCCTGGTGGCCACCAGAGGATGGGAGGTGGAGAGGGGTTTCCCAACTGCAGTGACCCACAGAAGGGAACTCTGAGACAGGTCCTCTGAGGGTCCTCAGGGTCCCCTGGGATGGAGCCCCAGTTTCCCAGGCCAGTAACTGCTCTTTAACACCTTTCCTCCTTCCCCTTCCTCCCGAGGAATTCACCTGTATCCAGCACCCTGCATCAGGTCTGCTCTGGGGGCACCTGATCAGCTAATCTGGCCAGGGTTTGCTGTCCTTGGTGCTGATTAATGCGGCATGCCTCTCTCCCTCCCTCCCTCTCCTTCTCCCTCTCCCTCTCTCCCTCTCTTCCCTTTTCTCTCATTTTCTCTCTCTGTCTCTCTCTCCCTCTCTCTTTCCTTTTCTATCTGCCTCTCTCCCTCTCCTCCCTCCCTCTCCTCCACAGCCCTCTGCACCTCTTTTTTCTAATGCTGTTTTGCATGGAATGTTCCCACGCTGCCTACCTTCATGCTCAGAAGCGCCCGCGTCTGCCTCCTATTCCACAGAGGCGCAGACTGAGGCCTGGAACAGATCGGCTCCTTTAGGGTTTCATTCAACCAGCATACATTGGGGTCTCAGGCCAGGCACCACATTGGGCAGTGCCATGGATGGGTCTCCATGGCTCCCCCAGCATTTGGTGGACCTCACTGGGTATTGGGACCCCTCTGGGAGCTTTCTCCCCTAGAGAGGGGGATTCAGCAGGTGTGGTTCAGAAGGCAAGAAGCCTTCGTATCAAAAACAAGCTCCAAAAAACCACAGGTGGTTCTTGGTCAACGGGTGCTCCCTGGAAACACCTGGAGGAGCACCAGCTCAGAAGGCTGGGTTTGGGCCTGGGAGAGGACGTGCAGGACCGGCTTTTTCTGGGCACTGGTGCCTTGCCCTCCAGAGCTCCTGGCCACCCTCCACAAGGTGCAAACCTCTGGCATCCCAGCTTCTGGCCAGAGCCTGCCCAGCAGCCACCTTCCCCCAGGAGCTGAGCCAGGCAGGGAAGGGCCAGCCAGAGTTGACACTCTAGCTTCCTCTCCCATGGACAGCACTCTACAGTTTACATAGTGCTTGCCACGGTTTGAAGCGGCATGTGAAGGACACTCCGGAGCTCCTCGCCCCACAGCCACTCCTCACAGGGGGCTTCTCGCTCTTCTCCAGTGAGGGCTGAGTCTCAGGCACCCAGCCACAGGTCCCGGCATGAGCTGAGACCAGTGCCCATGTTTCCCACATCCGAACCCCAAGGTCTTCTCGTCAGGAGACCACAGAGGACAAGCCCTAGCCCAGCAGTGCATCTAATCCCAGAGGACAAACCCTGCCACCCACGTGGGACTGTAGCAGTCCCAGGGCCTCAGTGCCCATCCCATGGGACTTCTCCTCACCCAGGCCCCCCTGCCTCCTGACACTCGAAGCAATATATCTTTGTCATTAGATGAGGCCAGCTGCCTGCACATCCACCCCCCAAGCCCCATCCACTTTTCAAAGAGCAAATTCAGCCAGCCCTGACCTCCCCCAGACAACCTGTAGCCTGAGCATCTTTCCTGAGTCACAGAAACAGAGTCAGAGGGTCCCTGAGGTCAAGTCACCTGCCTGAGCTCAGATCTGCTAAGCCAATGTGACAGACCTGGGTCCAGATCTTCCTAAGTCCTACGCCCGTGCTCTGCATGGCTGGGCTGTGGTCTCTGCACTGTCCTTGAGGCCTGGAGGCTGCCCACAGTCCTCAGGTGAGCAGAGATATAGAGCAGACCTGTCCTCAGAGCGAAAGGAAGTGCTGCATCTCACTATTCAGACTGCCACCTGGTAGGTCCCCCACCAGAGTGTTTGGGGACCTGTCATTGCTGAAGGTTCTGGCAAGTACCTGCACAAGAAAGTGGGAGAGGGAACAGAGGAGGTGGAAAGAGATGGAGGGAGACCCAGAGACAGGACTGAGGGATAAGGGGCTGGCCCAATAGCCCTTTGCAAGGCTCCTGCATTGGCAGTGTGGGAGATGAGAACAGCCTTCCTCCAACCTGCTGGGCTATGCTTAAGAGATGACTGGACAGTCCTAGAGATTGGGTGGGACCCAAGTGCAGCAAGGCCACCTGTGGCTCTGATGCCCTGTGTGATTCCAGCAAGCCAGTCCTGAGGGGCAGACAAGACTGCCACGTACAGATGGGCCTTGGGACCTGCGCAGAAGTGCCAGCTGAAGGAGGCGCAGGGAGGGATGGGCCTGCTGGGAGGTTATACATCTGGGCAGTAGGATGCTTCTTTGTAATTTGCACAAGGATATTCTGTGGACTGATGATGGTCCCAGTTCAAGGCCAGGAGAACCAGGTGACCAGCATTGGGTAGAGCTTCCCCTGGAGCCAGTGGAGTCCGCAAAGAGAGGCTCAGGGTCAGCCTTCTGAACCACAGGGGAGTCCGACCTCACCCCAGGGGAGGAATGCAGACCACCATAGGAGGGGCTGGCTGCCATGTTTTCTATCAAGACAAGCCATTGTTGCCAGATGTGTGCTGGTTTTGTTTATTGGTTAGATTTTCTTCTTTCATAACAAAACTTGCTTGGTTTCTGTTGTGTTGGGGATGATGTTTTAAACTGGTTTAATTTACATTGGAGACTTTCCTTTGGAGGTTCAAAGTATAGTAAAGTGAGCCCTTCCCCACCCCTCTGGCTGCTTAAAATCCTCCATTAATCCATCCATCCATCCATCCTTCTGTCTATCCTCATCTATCCATGTATCCCTAAATCCATTATCCATCCATCCATCCCTTTATCCATCTAGCCATTATCCATCTGCCATCCATCCATTCATCATCCATCCATCATCCACCCATCTGTCTATCCATCCATTCATCTGTCCATCTATTCATCCATCCATCCATTTATTCATCTATTCATCCATCTGTCCATCCATCCATCCATTCATCCATCCACCCATTCGTCCATCCATCCACCCATCTGTCCATCCATCCAACCACCACCCATCCATCCATCCATCCACCCATCTGTCCATCCATCCATCCACCACCCACCCATCCATCCATCCATTCATCGATCTGTCCATCCATCCATTCACCACCCATCCATCCACCACCCATCCATCCATCGATCTGTCCATCCATCCATCCACCCATCCACCCATCCATCCGACAAAGGCAGTCATTCATTCATTGACTTAACAAACACCCACTGAGCACCCCACTGTCTGCCAGGCCCCCTCTTGGAACTGGGGATCCAGTCTACACTATGCAGATAGGATCCCTGCTCCTAAGGGGCTGGTATTCCAGTGTGGGCAGATAGACCACTGACAGGCCAACATCATCCACACCAGCAACCAGAGCAGGCTGAGAGTGCAGTGCTGTGCAGGGCTGGGAGGGACACCTGACTCGCAGCATCCACAGGGCCAGGGAGGCCTCTCCCAGGGAGGACTCAGACTCGGGACCTGCATGACAAGCAGGATGCTCTTCCATGCAGACAATCAGCCGCACTTGGTGATGACAATGTGCTGCATCAGCATTGTCAGTGTTAAAGCCCTGCGGTCGCTTTTTTTTTTTTTTTTTAAACCTGGAGGTAGCTGTCGTTGGTTGGTGAGATCAGTCTTCAAGGTGGTGGGAGGCACCTGGCCTTTGGTAACTATATTGAGCTGACATCAGAAGCCATGTGTCCATCTTCTCGATGACCACAACAACCTCTAGTTGAGGGGTGGAGTGAGATGCCACAGGAGGGTCAAGGGGACCACCACTCTCAGTTCTTCCTCTGCTGCTCTCAATTCTAATCCTTTCTTCCAAGCATCCAGCCACATGGCAGTTGGATTTCTTTGCAACAGTTCCAGTTCCATCATCTATAAGCTGTGTGGCCTTGGGCAAGTAACATTGCCTCTCTGAGCCCCAGTGTCCTCATTTGAAATGGAAACGTCCCTGTGTCCTTCATTCTAAAATACCTTGACCCCCACCCCCCGCCCAGTCCCTGTGTGTTTTAATGATTCAGACATAGGTTTTATAATCAGTGCTTCTCACACTTCAGTGTGCACAACAGTCTCCATGGGGAGTCCTGTTAAAATGTGGATCCCCGTTTGGCATGTCTGTACTTCCACCGGGTTCTCAGGTGACCACATGCCTGCTCTAGTCTAAGGACCACCCTTGGAGTAGCCAGGAAGAAGCCAACTTAACACATTTCATGTGGCTGTTATCAAATTGAGGGGAAAAAGCCCCTGTGGATGGAATTTTCAATTTCAGGAAGTGCATTAACCCTGCGTTTCATTTTATACCACCCGGTCACCCCATAAAAATGTTTGTAAAGCACTCAGCACATGGGCCGGCCCATGGAAAACATTAATAGATGTTGGCTGACTCCTTTGGAAACCTCCATAACTGATGCAGGATGTGAAGGACACTGGACATTGAGGTTCAGCTGTCATTGAACGGGATCCCTGTGAGGCCACATGCAGAGGGGAGGGAGACTTGAGGCCCAGCCAGGGAGGGATGCTAATTCCTCTCTCCCACCCATGTCCCCCAGCCTGGATTGTGTTTGATCAGGCCTGCATCAAAGAACACACTTGCACAAGACAAAAGCCAGTGCAGGGGACAGGAGCCTGTTTGAATCTGTCCCAGGTGCCCCAGCCCCACCCCCTTCTGATAGACAGAAGTGCTGGTTTCGAGCCACCAAAAGGGACAGCACCTGACAGTCCTGCCTGCTCTTAGGAGCAGAGAGGTGCAGTGGGCAGGAGGAGGGGAGGCTGGGTTTCATGGAGGGACCTGGAACTTGGAGCAAGAAGCAGAGAGAGGGAAGAGGCAGTACGGTTTTATTACCCTCCAAATGCCCATGTGGTGAACAAGGCCATCTTGTAAACAGTGCACTGTTGTCTGCACCTAACGATTCTTCCTCTGCCTGACCTGGGCAGCCGTGCCAGCAAGAGGCCATTAAGGACTCTTTTTTTTTTTATTTTTCAGCAGAGGCCACCGGGACTTGGTGGCACATGGGGCACTATCCACAGGCAGGTGGGGAACTGGGATTGGTAGAGACAGGGGTCAGGTGGAAGCTCAAGGCTCCCAGGGGACACCGATGGGACTGTGTAGCACACAGGGGCACGAAGATGTATTGATGCCAGCATCAAAGAGATGTGAACCAGGGAATTGATGGGCCGCCACCCAGAACTGTGTCATTTATTTATTCTGCCAACATATCAAG
Organism: Sciurus carolinensis; assembly: GCF_902686445.1. Lineage (NCBI taxonomy): Eukaryota > Metazoa > Chordata > Mammalia > Rodentia > Sciuridae > Sciurus > Sciurus carolinensis. Next base: position 79,385 of record NW_025920216.1, read on the forward strand.
TGTTTCTTGAGACCCAGGCATTGTATTGAGACACCACCCAGTTGACAAGACAGCCTAGCTACTCCCTGGCCTGGTGAAGTTTAGCCCACAAGCAAATAAATCAAACTCTTCCAAATTGTAGCAAGAGGGGTCAGGCTCACTGCACAGAAAGTACCATCCATTTAGGGGAGGAAGGTAACTGTCCATGACCAAGAGGCCATCATGAGTGTGGCAGAGGCAGGATGTTCGAGGCCAGGCTTGGAATCACAGCCCCATTCTTCCTGGGGGGTCCTGGTGGATCTGAGAACGTTGTGCCCTGACATGCCTATAAAAGTGGTGAGAAAGCTGGATATGGTAAACCACACTGGTAATCCAAGTTCCTTGGGAGGCTCAGACAGGAGGATGGCAAGTTGGAGGCCAGCCTCAGCAACTTTAATTTGTGATACCTGTCTCAAAATTAAAATATAGGAAAGGGTTGGGGTATAATTCAGTGGTAGAGTACCCCCCCAATAAAAGGGGAGAAAATCAACCCCAAACACAATATAGATAATGAACACATGTTTCTGGTGTAAGTAAATCTATGCAAAACTTTGAGACATACCTGTAATAAAAAAAATGCATTCATTGGTCTAAAACATGAACTTAACTCTATTGGTCACCTGGCAACCCAAGCTGGGCAACTTTAGAAGATAACCATGGCCAAGCCCACCGAGGGAGAGTCAGCTTCCATTGACCCTGGCCCTCTTTCCAAAGTCACAGGGGGTCTCAGTGGGCAGCTGGGAGTGGAAGTCCCCCAATTTGAAGGAATGGAAGATGTGAGGTTGGTGGAAAGAGTTAATTCCATCTTACAATTGTCACCTGCTGACTTGTGTGACTCTGGAAGGGCCAGGAGTCTCCTGTGTTCCCTTCTTAAGAGGGTTTGGGGTTAAACCTACGCTGAATGTTCACTAGTCCTTTGCTGTTGGTTGATAAGAACTTCTGCCGGGTGCCAGCTGCGTGGAAATGCCACCAATGCCCAGGTCCAATATCAGTGTCATTATTACAGCTAATATTTATTGAGCCCTTCCTCTGCACCAGGTACTATGTTAAGCAATTATAAAACATATTGCTACTTTGTGAATCAACCCCACAGCAATCTCGTAAGACACAATCATAATTCCCCTTTCATAAGTGAAGAAAGTAGGGTTCGATCCCCAACACCCAAAAAAAAAAAAAAAAAATAAGTGAAGAAAGTATCTTACCCAAGGTCACACAGGTCTGATCAACCCTCCTCTGTGGAACAGCCATTCAAGGCTGGGGGCACTGTGGAAGCCTTAGGGTAGGGAGGCTGGTGGGGGGAACTTCCTGTCCTCTCTCAGCCTCCCCTGGTCATCTCTGCAAAGCTCTAGGCTGTCCTGGGCAGGACAGACAGAAGCAGATGCCACCTGCTCACACGGCCCCAGCTTTGCAGATCAGGAGACCTGCTGCCAGAATATTTTCCCAGGAATTCTGGAAGAGAACTCTGCAAACAGAAGAGGCAGAATTCTTGCAGTGGAACAGTGGGGCATGCACAGCAATCCCATGGACAGGAGCAGGGGCTTTCAGTCCCTGTTGGAGGGAAGGAGCATGTGTCAGGCCTGAGTCACCTTTTCTGTCTCCTGGGCCTTCCTGCCTGCCCCCTTCTGTCTCTCTTTCACCCCTGGTTCCTCCCTGCCAGTTACCTTCCTTGATATGGCCACACCACAGCTGCCAAGTTTACCTGTACAACATTTACATCATCAGCAATGAAGAATTTAATGTGGTGATAGAATAAGGACAAAGGCCTAGCAGCTGTATTAGTTGTCTACTGCTGCCACCATCTGAGTGCTCTGCCTCTCCTTTGGATCTCCTTTCCTTTATGAAGAAGGAGAGCACATGGTTTGACCTGAGTGGTTTTACAGATCTATCTCCTGCTTCTAGAAGTCTGAGACTCAGAATGGCTTCTTTCCTTTTCATCCTTTCTCTTCCTTTTTGGTTCAAAGTGGCTGTGTTAGTTTGTTTCTGCCAATCTCATGATCTCAAAAACCATGTGGGTTTCCTATGTATATCATGGGACCCCCCCATCAGACAAGAGGCTCCTCCATGGATCATCCCCGGGGCTGGTCCTGGTTCCCGCTGAGATGGGCAAAGGGATCAGCACATCCCATCCTCATTCCTTCAAACAGCCCTCTGTGTGACTGGCACTGTGACTTCTGGGCCCTTCTTGGGCACTCAGAAACTACTTTCCAGCCATACCCCTGGCCTTCTGTCCAGAACACAGGTCTTCCCAGTGAACTGACCACAGCCCCAGCACCTTCTGCAATCTGGACAGACCTAGACTTCCCCAAGCCTTCAAGTCTTGGTTCCTTTTTGCTTAAGAGTTCTCTGAATCAATTAATCAATCAACCTATCCTTTGATCTCTCTCTCCTCTCACCTTTTACTATAAGCAGCAAGAAGCACCCAGGTCACAGCTCAGACACTAGCTAAAGTAGGGAAGTGCATCCCTGATAAGTTCTGCTGCATAACTGCAGAATACAATTCCCCTGGGCTTTGGCCACTGGGGGACAAGAATCCCCTTTCCCGACTTTCCAAACCCATGTTCCCCATTTCTCCTGGGGTCTTTGGCCACACCTCTAGCATTCCCATGGCTACTTTGGCCAGTGTGTGCTGGCTTAGGCATCTCTGTGGTGACCTGCACTTCCTCAGTGTGCCTCCAGTTTCCTTGAGAACCATCACGGGCAGGACTTTTCACACCCCATTTCTACTAACGGTCAGTTCCAGGCAACCATGTGCCCCAGTATTCTTCCAAATCCTGCCCACCCCTGACTCCACAGGCCTTCCATGTTTTGAGCTCTTTGCTACAGTGGCATCCCACTCCTGGTCCCAAACCAGTATGTTTTCACTGTCACTGTGAAAAATTCTCACATGGTGGGGAAAACTATACCTCTTTCTCTGATGGCCCTGGAGGTGAGAAACCTACAGTGAGTCTCACAGGGTTGAATCAGGATTCTCACAGGGCTGGCTGCACCTAGAGGCTCCCAGGGAAAGTCCATGTCCAGCCCCTCTAGCCACTAGAGGCAGCCTCATACTCCATGGACTCAAGGCTGCAGCCTCCAGTCTCCTCCACGATCACCTGACCTCCTCCCCTAACTTGGACTCCTGCTTCCCTTTCATAAGGAGCCTCCTGGTGAAATTGGCATCACTCTGCTGGGCATGGTGGTGGCACACCTGTAATCCCAGCTACTCAGGAGCCCGAGGAAGGAGGATCTGAAGTTCGAGGCCAGTCTAAGAAACTTAGATGAGAAAAAAAAATTAAAATTGGGGACAGTGAGATGCTCCAGATGACCTCCCCGTCTCAGGCCCTCCTGGCATTCCAGGATCCGGCTCCACTTAAGTCACATTCAAGGTCCCGCATGGACCTCTTTGAGGAACCATGATTCAGCTCATCACAGGAGGAAATACACCAGATTACAAGCTGGTTACCAGGGTTAGGTAGGGGGTGGGCGAGAGTGAGGGACAGAAGAGGGGCAGAGGCCAGGAGGGCAGCTTGAGGAAAGAAGGAAACCCTGTTCTCCATGGCAAGGAAAATGCTGATGGGGTTAGAAACAGCTCATGTGTGATGAGCCCAGTCACTTCAAATGAGATCTACGTACGATGACGTGTGTTCACAGGTGCGAGTGAGTTTACAGAGAGAAACGTAAATGAACGGTCCCCTGCATGTGGCTGACACTGGGATGTGGGGTCCAGTCCATGTATTTTTTTGTATTGCCTTGATTTCCTTTTTCTTACAATCAGCATGTAATTATTTACATAATATAAAAATAGTACAAGTATTTTAGGTGACAAATAATGTTTTTAAAAATTGCTTTAATGAAAGAAGTTTAGATTCTCCATTCCAAACCTGTGCAAGAGAGGGTCTGATTGGCCCGCCTTGGGTCAGGGATTAACCTGATCCAAGAAGCCCCGGGAGGCAGAGTCCCCTGGCCCCAACATGGCCACCAGGCGCCTTCCACAACAGAGGATGAGAGAATGAGAAGTTCTAGGATGGAGAATATCAGTTACTCAGAATTGGGGGTTTCCTTAGAGAAGACCTGTGTGTGGGCAATGATCACAGCATGACTGACATTCCCACGACTGAGGCCTTGGTCTTTGAGGGCCACTGAGATGGCCAAGATGGTGCCCATGAGGGGTGCAGCTGAGCCAGAGGTGGGGAAGGGGTGGGAGACGGGAGACGAGAAGGGAGAGAAGAAAGATGGGAGCTGTTGAGAGGGAAAAGGGAAACCGAGGTTAGAGCCGGAGAGAAGGGGAGGGCTGTCCAGGCCGAGCCCTGAGCAAGTCCCCAGAGAGATGCTTCCAGGAACCTTGTCCTGGCCCTCACTGGGCACCAGCCTCCCTCCTGCAGAGGCTCAGAGGGACAGTGTCCAGCCCTGCTCTCTTACCAGTGGGTGACCTGGACCAAGTCATTTAGCCCCTGGGTCTCAGCTTCAAAGTGGGGGCAACAGTGCTTGCTTCCCAGGGGGTCCTTGGAGGACTCTGGCAATGACATAAAGCATTTAGGAAAGAGGAAATACCCCACTGGTCACTGTTGCCATTAACAACCATGACATACTCCGAGTCAGAAAACAGAGAGTGGGCATCCGGGGCCTCAGTGCAAATAAGGCCCCTGGAGAGTGGCCAGGACTTGGAGGTGATGGCTGCCTCCCAGGGACATGTGAGGACTGAATGGATGCAGACAGATGTAAAGCTCCTAGGATGTGTCCTGACAGCTGTCCTGTATGTCACAGAGAAGGAGGGGTGGGGGAGGAGAAACAGGACAGAAAGACCCTCCTGAGCAACAGCAGGAGGGAGGGATGGGAAGGAGGGAGAGGAAGGAAGAAGGAAAGGTAGGGGTGGGAGGGTCTGGCAGAGGAAGAACAGGGTCAAGAAGAGGGTACAGGTTGCCAGGGAGGCAGAAACAGAGGCCAGGACAGAGGGTGAGAGCCGGTGCCGGCTCTCCCTCCTCCCCTGTCACCTCTGACCCCTCTGTTCCCACTGCACCTTTAATGCACCCCCACCCTGAAGCCCCTGCCCTCCGCCACCACGCCAGGTGCCTGTGCTGCCCAGCGCTTCCCCTACCTGCCTCCTGGACCCTCCGTGGTGTGGTCACTGCCTCTACATCCATCTGTCTCTCAGCCATCTAGATCCTATCGTCCCCAAGTACCGTCAACCATGCCCACCCATCAGCTGGCCCTGCCAGCCTCCACTTATCGGCTCATCAGAATGATAAATGTCCTGCTGTCACCTGCTATCTGTCCACCAACCCTCCTGCCTGGGTCCACAGCAGCAGGGACTGCAAAAAGAGACTCACCGTAAGACCTGATCTCTAAGCGGGAGCCGGTCCCTGCCAGGGAAGAGCCGGGTCGGACTCTGCCGCAGTGAACCCAGAGCACAGTTCCGGCCCATGGTGGAGGGGGATGCATGAGCAGGCCATCAACACCACGCTGTGTGCCTGCTCCCCAGCTCAATAATCCTTGGAGTGGATCCATCCATGCCAGGTGACGTATAGGTCCATCAAGGCGCCACTGGAGTGGATTAAGGGCCACCTCCTCCTCGCCACCCTGGCAGGAGGGAGTGTGTCATTCCAGCCAAACAGCGTTCCTGGCCTCTGCCCTGCAGCGCCCAGGGCCCGAGACCTCAGGTCAGCTGCAGCAGTCATGGGAGGGAGGTGTATCCCAGGTCCTGCCCTGGTCACTGGGCCATGCCACACGCAGGAAGGCATGCAGGTCAGATTAGGGACAGGCACACCTACGTCTGCCGGGCACTCTGCTGTATGTGGGATCCATGGATCAATGGGAGATGGACGCAGCAGTTTGGAGAGGAAGACAGGATGTGTTCCAAAGTCAGTAAGGATGATGGCAGAGCCAGGTGAGGGTCTCCTCGTCCCCATCACTGTTTGCACGTGCTTCACATACACAGTAGAAATGGCCACGGTGACTTCTGGACTTACCCATGGAGTGCTGCAGAAGATGGACTGGATGCAGCCATGGGCGCAGAGCCTGGCGCTTGGCAGGCCTCCAGCAGTGAGAACCACCAGCTGGAGACAGGAGGTCACCTGCATGTCCCTGCCCCCACCCTGGGCATATGCTTCCATTTGCTTCCATTTCCTCACCTGCAAAATGGGCAGAAGCCGGGAAGCCCCCACTGGGTTCCCAGGTGGAGGAAGCTAACTAACTAGCTTGCAAAGTCAACACACCTGCGTCCCACACAGCCCGTCACTGCAAAGTGCAAGCTCTTTCCCGGGGTCATGGCAGCTCCCACCCCCGAGTCTCCCCAGGGGAGTTCTTCCGGAACTTGAGCTTTCTGCCCGGGAAGTGGCATAGCAGTGTCCCCCTCCTGGAGAGAAGTGAAAGAGACATGTTCCAAGCGCCAGGCTGGGTGTGGTGCTTAGCAGGCTCTCAGTGTCCACGCGGTGACCAGTGCAGGTGTCACTCATTTCTGTAACCCAAAACCAGCATTGGAGTAATCAAAGTGGCAGCTTTCCTGACCTCCAGAGGAGGTTCATCAGGACGCACTTCAGGGAAACCAACGCGTGTCACCATATGTAAAAAGAAGCATGTTCGCCCATCTAGCCGCTCCGTCTTTCCTCTTAGGGTGGAGGGAGCTTCTGCCACTGGCCAGTCTCTTCCCTTATATCCATTTCCTAGGGCTTCCATAACAAAATACCACAAAGTGGGCAGCCTAAAGTAACAGAAATGTATGCTCTCACAGTCGTTGGGGGCACAAGTCCAAAGTCAATGTGTCAGTATACTCGCCCCTTCTGGAGGCTCTGAGGGAAAATCAATTCTCTGCTCTTTCCAATCTCTTTTCTTATTTCCTGCTTTCTTCCTTTCTCTTCATTTATGTGTTCCTTAAGACTCAATCCATCTCATGTTGAAAGGGTATTTACAGACTCAAGTAAGTCAAAGTCCAGAGCATGGTACTGGCTTCAGTTAGGGCCTTCAGGTACAGCTGGATCCAGGGGCTCAAATGATCTTTTCAGACATCTGTTCTCTCACCATCTCTCAGCTCTGCTCTCCTTGGATTGGCTTCACGCTCAGGCATCTGCTGCCACGGGTACACAGATGGCTACCTATAATCAGCTCAGTTAGTCAGCAGAAAGAAGGCGCCCCTTCCAGAATCACCCCAGGCAGAGCCTTGAGGGTCACTCATGGGTCTGACTTGAGTCAGGGCCCCAGATGGCCCACTGAGCTGGGCTGTCCAGCCTTGGGCTTTGCATTCACTGAAGATATGTGGCTGCAGGTGGAAGCAGAGGGAGGCCCAGTGCTTGACTCTGCTCTTCAGGGTCTCCTGACCGGCACTCTCATTCCCTTATTGAACCCTCAACTACCATTTCTTCTTGGTGGAGCTTCAGCGACTTTCCTGGACCACAGCATGGAAATTTTCCAGAATGTTCTGCAATGTTCTGGAACCAATCAGTCATGCCAGTGGATGGGACACTTTGCTAGAATGTGGTGATGGATTTGCAGAAGCAGAAGGCCCCAAAGGCACAAGGTCTCCACGGGAGCCCCAAAAGGAAACAACCTTTCTCAGTTCCTCACAGCTAGATTTTGTGTCACATGGGAGGCCAGTGTCACAGACCTGCAGAGCATCCTTGAATCTCCTTGGCTTTCCTGGTCAAACCCTGTGCCTTTCCTGCACCCTGGGGTAAGCTGGGTTTCAAGACAGTCCCACTCCAGAAAGTTGCCAATCCTCCCTCTCGATGGCTTCTGCCCTTGCCTCACCTGGAATAGAGATACTTCTAATACTGACCTTAGAGCTCAAGGGCCATGGGAATTAGCAGCTGTGGCCCCGTGCACAGGTGCATAATTGGCGCCATGTGAGTTTAATGCCTCTTCAGACCCATTTTGCAGACACAGAACTTGAAGCAGAGACCGAAAGCACAGATTTCCTTTAGGCACACAGTGTTTGATGGAGTCAGATGTGGCCAGAGGGAAGTCTTAATGCCTGTGTTACTTGTGATTTTCCTTTCAGCTGCTTGGCCCCATTCATAGACTGGGATGTGCTAATACACATCTTAATCTACAGTGCAGATAAAAAGATTCCTCACACAGATCTGTCCCCCTCTTTGCAAGCAGAGGAAATGTTTTCATCCAATGTGAGAATCAAAATCATCAGGCCCAATAGGTATATGTTCTGTGTGGCTATAACAGAACGCCTGAGGCTGGGTACTTCATAAAAAGAAAAGGTTTATCAAGTTTCTAGGATGAGGTCCAGGCATCCGCTGGGCATCTGGTGAGGCCTTCTTGGTGGTTACCATCACAGGGTGGGCACATGTTCAAGAAAGGACTGTGGCAACCAGTGCAGTCCCAAGTGGGACTCATTTCCGCCTGCCAGGCCCCACCTCTTAAGGTCTCACTTCCCAATGCTGCCACACTGGGGACCAAGGAAGGGACAAATCATACAGGAACCATCACAGGGGCCTCCTTCGGGCCAAGTCCATGAACATCACCTCAAGTCCTCCAGAGACCCGCAGGGTGTTGGAATCGAGGGGGAGGTCTGAGGAGAGGGGCTGCACCCAACACCACAGGTAGGTGGCAGAGCTAGCATCTGGACTCAGGTCCGTGTCCACATGACTCGATTCAGTACATAACCACGGCCTCCCTCTGGCCATCATAATGCACCTGGTTCACAGAGCAGTTCTCCACTGATTCCTAGAGGGCTCCCCATTTGGAGCAGGGCCAGTCCTCTGCAGGAAGTGGCATGAACTCACCTGCCCATGGCCCTGCCTCTTGACCTAACAGAGTGAGGGTCCAACAGCCTTGACTGAGCGCCCGCCATCTCCACCAGACCTTATAGGCAGAGCCCAAGACCGGGGATCACCCCAAGTCATTAACAACAACCCTGTGTGCAGGAGGGACCATGAGCTGGGAGGAGGTGGGATGGACAGGCAGGGGAAGGGCTGGCCTTTTGGAGCCCTGATCTACCAGGTGCTAGGAGGCTGTAGGCCTACCCCCGGCAGCACCTATGAGCCCAGCTGTGCCCCCTGGAGATGGCGGGAGCCCAGAGCCTTAGCAGCAGCCCACTGCAGAGTGGCACAGGGGTACAGGAGTTGGGTGGGCACCAGCAGTCCCACACGCCTACTTCCTGTTGGGCACTACTTGCCCATGAGCCAGACATTCTAGAGACGGGCTGCCCCTGACCCTCCTGGCGGGGTCAACTCAACCCACTGAAAAGAGAAGGAGGAGGCTCAGGGGAGGCTGGTCCCACAGCTGTGTGGAGTTCAACCCTTCTCCTGTCCCCAAGTCCGGTCCCCAAGCCCGGGGGGCTCCTCCCACTTCACCATCCTGGAGAAGGTCAGCAGCGAGGTGGGGACCACCGGCCAGCAGAGGAGGGCATTGATGACCCAGCCTTGCCTGACATGTGGGTTTCGCGCTCTGTGGGGAGGGTGCTAATTACTCCTGCTCGCTCAGAGGCCTGACTTCACTACCACTTGGATTTTGTGGAGTGCTCTGGGGCTGCCATTTCTGGGTGACCTTCTGAGACTGTGGTGGCTGCTCTGCCATGCCCCGTGCTCAGCCGTCACACACAGACAGCTTCACCCTCCTCCCGTCCCCACCCAGACAGCCACAACAGGTCCTTCCCATCTGGCAGATGAGAACACCAAGGTTCCGAGAGACTCTCTGGCCAGGAGGACGGAAGCCAGAGCAGGGGCCACTGCAACGCTGGACTCGGGTTTGTGGCCAGCTCTCAGCACACGGTCTGCCAACCTCTGGGCACCTCTGTGTCTAAATTTCCTCACCTGTCGGGGGGACATCAGGGGCTGAGGTCAGCGTGGGTGAAAAGGAAGTGCTGGTACCTGCTGGGGAAGACCAGGACCCTAGGTTACTTGCCTCCCCAGCAGTCTCTGCTCCTCAGAAGCTGTCCCACTTCCTTGGGGCTGGGGACCACCAAGACCTCTCCCGGGGCAACATCAGGCTGGCACAGGTAAAGGAAAGTCTTCCAGGGAAAAGGGGCTTCTCAATCTCCCCCAAACCTCACTTTGGAGCCAGGAGGAACCATCCTGCCCCAGTGTCCCTCGCTCATATTATAGCTCAGGAAGCGGAACACACATCTGTCCATGAGGAAGAAAGACCCCTGGGAACAACTGAGATCTGGATCATCATCATGGTGTGGAAGTCCTCAGAAGCCACTCAGGGTCCCCAGTGTGGTCCATGTCTAAGTCCCATCCTTGCTTCCAAGGCCTTCAGGGATGGGGACGGACAGTTATCCCTATGGTAGGTGTATGAATAACCATAGAAGCGGAGGCTCAGAGGGGTTAAGTCACAAGTCTGAAGTCACATAGCAAATGGCTGATACAGAATCCGACTCCAGAGGAACTGGTCCAGAACCTCTGCCCTTGGCCTGCAGTGGGGGTGGGAGGAGGCAATGGGGTGCCTGGAGGCTTTGGCTCTGGAATGTGGTGCCCGGATGGGCAGCAGCCAAAGTCCACCTGAGCCTGAAGCTTCTTAGCCAGCCCCCACCAGCACCAGGAGAGCATTGCTGACTGATACAGCTTCCCTGACCTGCCTGTGAAATCCACCTGCCCCTGGCTCTCTCTTCCCACTCACCCCTTCCCTGGTTAGGCACATTTTCCCCCTGCCTTTATTCCCTTAGAAGACCTCAACAGTCACCTGCTTCTGGGTCTTCCCAGCCTTCTTACCGGGCATATGGTAGTTGCTCACTAAATACTTGCTGAATGCATGAATCAATGGGCAGATGAACACACACAGTCTGAGAGAAGATTACATTTCACATCCTGCCCTGAGAAGATGCCCACCGTACTTCATGCTCTTCCTTGGACAAATAGGGGAACTGAATTTTGAAGATCCTAGTAACCACCTCTACCTCCAAAGCTGCTCTCTGGATTTTCAAGACCCAACCTGTTATGTCTGAGCTCAAATCTTCCAAAAGAGGCCATTAAAAGCCCAAGTTGGAGCCAGTAGCTGCAAGAGCATCCATGTATGGAGCTCTTAGCAAATTCCTGGCACTGTGACAGGATTTTACAAACACTTTTATCTCAGACCTCAGGACTTATGAGGTCCAGAATGAAACTAGCATTGAAGTGGCAATTCTCTCTCTTCTTATTCAGCCTGAATGGCAATTAGCTTTTATCCCCAAAGCAACTCAGTTTGATTTAATGACTGCCTCGAGCAGGGAAGATTGTCTTGTTTGATTAGTAATGTCTGCCTCAGTACCGGACTGGGATTCATGGAACATGTGCTATATGTATTTGCCATTTTGTCTTAGGTAGTTCTTGGGTAGTTCTTTGAAAATCTCAACTGTTTGAGCCTACTCTTGAAGGTCAACTCCAAACTGGCTAGCTGGGACAACACTAAAAGCAACCTTGCTAGGAATAACATCAAGGAACAGAGTTTTGGGGAGTTCACAGAGCCCAGCCAGGAGGTGGGGCCTGCAGATGTGTGCTTGGAAGGACGGGTCATGAAGAACCAGTTCCAGTGGGGACCTGGTAAAGTTCTAGAACTTTCCTGTCCTCAGATCCAATGCTGAAGCACCAAGAGGGGTGAGGCTGGCCTCCCGGAGTGTGGATCTGGGTGACTTGCTCATGCTGTGGCTCCGTTAGACCAGGGGTCCACACACTGTGGCTAAATTCCACCCACCGCTTGTCTTTATAAATCAGCATTGTGGGCACAGGCAACACCATTGGTTTACTCAACTCTGCCGCAATGGGGGGCTGCCTCGAAGACCACCTGGCTACAAAACCCAAAGTGTTGACATGGAGCCCTGAGTGGAAAAAGCATGGAGCACCTGGGGTCCCCTCCTGGGCAGGTCTCCCGAGGAACCTCTAATCCTCCCAGCAGCCAGATGAGGTGACAGCACCTGCTTTGTGCAGATGGGGAAGAGGCCTGGATGGGGCTGTGGGCTGCCCCTGTCCTGCTGGGTATGGTACAGGGGTCAGGACCCAGGTTTGCTCCAGCCTCTGGTTCATAGGCCTTTTCTGCCTTGGCGACCACTGAGGCTGCTCCTGCTCCCACTGCCCTGTCCCAGCTCTGCAGCCTGTTCCCATCTGTTCTGTCCTGGGCCAGGGTGTGGGGGGTGCAGGCGGCCCAGGAGGAGGGAGCTCTGGGTGGGGAATCTGAGGTCTTTAAGTGGGGAGTGGACAAGTCCCCTGCCGCATGGCCCAGGCCTCCTCTGCCCCTGCGGCCCCCCAGCAAGGCAGGGGACAGTGATGGATCTGGGCCCACTCTCCCCCAAACCCACCTCACGCCACCTCTCTGCCTCTCCTGCCGATGGATGACAAGTGAGAATGTCACAATCCAGGGAAATTATCTTCCCTTCCCTTTCACCGCATAATTTTCTGCCCTCTCGTCTGGACAAGCCTGGGTGATTTTTAGCTACCAAAAACAAAAAAAAAGGTGGGGGAGAATGATCATTCAGGAAAAAAAATAGAAGGAGACACCCAGCCACCGACAGACAGGCTGTTTCCCGGGTGAAAATGAGACTCCCGTCCTATGAACTCAGAGGGCCAGGGTGGGGTGTTCACACTCACTGGGTAGCGCCAGGAGGGCAGAACCAGGACCCCAGCGGCTCCAGGGCTGGAGGCACCTGCAGGGCATTTTGGGGGGGGGTGTCCCAAAGGCCCCCACCTGTCAGTGCTCACCTGGAGGATCCCATGACAGAGGCAGTTACCTGCCACCCAGCACCACCTGGCTCTCCAGCCTGCTGTGCCCAGGGAGCACTTACTCTCCCACCCCGCCTGTGGCTTTCTGAAAGTTTCTTTCCCCTCCTGCTTCACACCTACATGCCCAGGACTTGTTCCACAGGTTGACAAGCAAAGATTTTTTTTTTTAATATTTTCTTTTTCTGATTTAAAATTTCAAAACTTACAAGAAATGGGTCACCAAGGCCAGATCCAGTTGTCTTCTCAACTCAGCAAGTAACCACTGCTAATGGGGTTTGGTATCCATTTTTCCAGACTTTTCCATGCAGATACCATGATTTAAAAAGTGTGCACAGACAGCTATTTGATCCTCACCCAGTACTGCATGTATGGCGTGGCCTTAGGCACGTTCGTTAACCTCTCTCTCTAAATTTTGAGACAGGGTCTTGCTAAGTTGCTTAGGGCCTCGCTAAGTGGCTGAGGCTGGCCTTGAACTCCAGATCCTCCTGCCTCAGCCTCCGGAGTCACTGGGATTTCCTCTTCTGTAAAATGGACACAGTCAATGTACAACAGATTGTAGGGAAAATTGTATGAATTAGTAAAGAGTTACTGCCTCAATGGGACCAAGTTTCACTGTCTCTAAAATAGAGATGATGACAGCATAGCGGACTCCTCGAGGAGGGTCCTAGATAATGGGCATGAAGCAGACTGCAGAGTCTCGCTCAGCATAAAGCCTCCCCCCAGTCTGCCCCCAAATCGTGGCTGCTGCTGTCCTTATTAATTAGCTCCAGTGTGACTTTGCATCCATGGGATCAGCTCTTGCTGGATGTAGTCCTGGATGTCTGGGACAGGCGAGCTTTGCAGGGTTGGTGAGCCCAGGGGTGACGTCCATGCACACCCCTGTGTCTGAGGATGGCTCTCTTCCCAGGTGGACGCTGGCTTTCCTGCCAACCAGAGCAGTCGTTAACCAGAACAGGTGAGGTTTCTATTCTCTGCTTCTCTCAGAGACCCAGATCCCCAGACCCCCGGGGTCCTCAGACCCTTTTGGGGATCCACAGAGTCCTCCCCTACCCTGTCCTATGATTATTGCATTTCCAGATTTCCTTCAACCAGAGCGATAGACTGCATCTAATGGTGTGCGGAAGTGCATCTGAGAACCGGGTGTTTTCTACAAAGCCAGATATTATGGCAACGCGCAGAAACGTACAGTAACACCATCCTTCTCATTGAATTTTGATTTTTTTATTTTAGGAAAAATGTTATTAGCCTTCCATAAAACATGTCACTATGTTATGAGTTTTTAATTGCTGCTTTAAGATAAATGTAATATTCTCCAACGTCTGTTTTAATTTCTAAAACAGCATGTTCTGGCAGGTAAGACCCACATAGGAGAAAATCCTGTAAGACCCTCAGTATTTGAAGACCCTCAAGGGTCCTGAGAGCCAGTGACTGGCTGGGCTGTGACTCCCTGGCAGGATCACGGGGGCTGGGAGCATCCAGCCCCACCAAGAGCATGGCGGGTTGCTTGTGGGATGAGGTCAGCACAGCCACTAGGCAGGGAAAAGGGCTGGGTCAGGCTGCTGGGCAATAGCTGAGGCATGTCCACCCCTCAGGGTCATAAGATCAGCAGGGGACATGAAAAAATACGAAAAAACGTTGCTTTGTGGAACTCAGGGGAGTCTTGCATGGGGCTGGTCACTAGGACAGGGACGGGCTGGCCAAGGGTTCTCTCAAGTAATTGAGATGCTGGGCACCCCAGGGAACTTCCTGCTAAAGCTGTGCACCCATAACCACCTGCAAGGCCGACCCTGGCTGAGGAGGGTGTGCAGGGCTGGGCCAGAGCGAATTGCTGTGTCCCAGGGGGGAGGCTGAGCATGGCTGCCAGGGGTTGCCCTCTCCCGCTGTCCTCCCAGGAAGCTCCCAGCCACTTGGTGGCCCCAGCAAATCCTGTGAGTGAACCTTTGACTTGAGGGGCGCCCATTAGTTGGGCTGATTACAGAGAGAAAATGGAGAGGCCAGTAGGACCAGAAGAGAGGCAGATGATGACTCGTGGGCAGCAAAGGGCTTCGTGGTCATCAGAGTGAGCTGGTGACCTTGTCAAGACTAGGGGTCCAATGTGAGAGCAGAGGTGCCCTGAGAGGAAAAGATGCCAAGAACCACACTCAGGGACCACAGGAAAGGCGCACATCCAGAGTGGGCCCTGGAAGGAATGGGATCCGACAGGTTTCCATGCCCAGGGGAGCCACAGCCCTCACAGCTGGGCTCCAGGACTGCAGGGTGGTTGACTGCCAGAGGGGCCAGCCGTGCAGGGCTCTGAGGATGACTCCCAACTCTCCTCACTTCCAGAACATTCCAAATATTCCAGAACATTCCCATGCTGTGGTCCAGGCACCATCACTGAAGCTCCACCAGGAAGAAACAGTAGTTGAGGGTTTAATAAGGAAATGAGAGTGCCGGTCAGGAGTTCTCCGGGAACAGAGTGAAGAGCTTGGCCTCCGTCTTCCTGGAAGAGGCTGGGAGGCAGGAGTTCCAGCACCTGGAGCTCAGGCCTTCTCTGCGGGGTCCTTGCCACCACTGCAAGGGGCGAAGGCTGCCTCCTGGAACAGGAGGCCCGTGTCGCTCTTGTTGTGTGTGAAGCCAAACATAATCACAACAAAACAGGTCCCCTGGGTTTCTGTGGCACTAGATTCATGGAGGAAACGGATTAGGAAAAGAAAACTAAAAAGCCTCCTTGCCGGATATTCAAAAAAAAGTTTGAGATGCATCATCACCATGCAAATGGGTGGTCAGGAGCCCTGGCCTCAGGTGAGGGAATCTGAGGACCCAGGGCACACTGCTGTGGGTCATGGGGCAGAGGCCACACCCAGCTGCTTCCTCTCCAGACACCAGGTTGTCCACCAGCCAGTGCCTCCTACTGGTCACACGGAAGCCGGAGAGGAAGGGAGCAGGTGCACAGGCAGACAGCGGAGACCCGGGGCCTCTGTCTACCCCAGAAACTGGGCTGACATTTTGTAGTCTAGTGATGTCAATCATGATAATGGAGGAGCTTAAGGTTGCACAGGAAGTCAGACATAGAGAGGGGCAAACTGTCAGCTGAGTGACGTACGTAAAGAGATTGTGTGAGGTGGGGAGGAGGCAATGAATGGTCCAGGAGGGGGTCCCAGCTGTGCTGGACCGGACCCTGAGAGGTTGCTAGCACCCTTCACACCCCTGAGCCCTCTTGCCTCTGAGCCTCCATTCATGCCCTTCCACACCAGATTGCTTATACTTCTCCTCTCCTCTTGCTTAAGTTAAGGTTCAGCTTCTCCAGAAAGCCTTTTCTTCCCTGAATGAGGTCTACGCCAACTTTTTTCTTGACATTTCTTAGAGCTAGAGACGATCCCAACACTGAACCATTTCTGGAGTCTTGTCTCCCTGAACAAAGAAGAGCAAAGGCCTGGTTTTGGGGGAGGTCAAAGCCAGGCCTCGGCTGTGGCCCACAGAGAGCTGTGGCTTGCTCACTGGAACAGCAGCCCCAGCCCTGGTGGCCCTCAGAAGGTTCACGTCCCAGGCTGGTCTTCCAGAGCCTCTTGGGAGTGGGGTCTGGCCGGGGCTGTTTTAAGCACGTCCCCGGGGAACTGAGGAGTGGCCAGGCTCAGGAGGAATGATGACAGGTTTCAAAAGCGGATTCACCCCCAGGTGTGCGTCATGTCCTTCTGGTTTTAGGTGGAGGTAGCCTTGGCTAAGGTGCACATTGGGATGAATTCCTACCCAGAAGCACCCTGAAGCCAGTCACTCAGACCACTGGGGAGCGCTCCACCCCAAGCTCTTCCTCAGCTTCCCCTGGGAGAGGAGTCACTCAGTGATTTTGGCCCTGGCTCTTTCCCTCCGTGGGTGCCCGCAGGTGTGTCTGTCCTTGCCTCTCCGTTGGCAGGGGCTTCCCTCCGTGGCTGAGCAGTGTCAGGAGCCTGGCAATTGCTCTGTCTGTTTCTCCAGTCTCCGTGGACAGTGGAGTTGTTCCGGAGTTCCTACTCAAGAGATACTTCCCTTGCTTCTCTCTTTCCCTTACACCCTGAATCCAGTTTTCAGGGGTGAACGTGTGGACGCCAGCTCTCCCTTTGCTGTGGGCAGCGGCAGGGGACTGGGAAAGCAAATGGAAGGTAACCCAGCTGGGGGGCTGGAAACAACCAGCTATCTCACCCTGTCCACCCTGCCCCACATGATGCTGTGGCCTGGTTTCATTTCCTGTCTGAAGGGACAGCGAGCCCTTCCTCATTGCCTCTGTGCAGCTAATGCCTCTGCAGGCACTCATGACAGCAAGCTGGGAGTTCTGGGAACCCTGGCCAACTCAAGAGCCACAGACCCTGCTCTGGACCTTGGAATGCCTTGTCCCCGCTCCATCCACCACAGCTGTAGGTGGGACCTTCCTAGTCCTCAAGTCTTG
The DNA here is from genome assembly GCF_902686445.1 of Sciurus carolinensis. NCBI lineage: Eukaryota > Metazoa > Chordata > Mammalia > Rodentia > Sciuridae > Sciurus > Sciurus carolinensis. Next base: position 96,422 of record NW_025920216.1, read on the forward strand.
GCCTCCTGTCACCCCCCTGGGGGGGACCACCTGCTCAGGCTCGGCCCTCCCACTGGCCCTGCTCCCTGCCTGCTGTATGGAGTCCATTCCCCATGAGACCCCATGAGGTCAGGGCGGCCTGTCCTGGTCATGGGTGCCAGACTCTGTCCACATCGGAATGAGTGACCTCGAGTGAGGAAGGGTGTGCCCTGACCCCAGGGTGCTGGCAGATGCTGTTCCGCAGGGTGGTGCTGCTGCCAGCTTGTGTGGACTCAGATCACTGCACAGAGGGACCTGGCCATGCAGGCTCGGCCTGGGCAGAGGGTGGACCCTCACCTGGGTCATTTCCCTGAAGACTTCCATGCTTGCAGTCCGCGCCCAGCTCACCACGGCGCTCACCAAACACTGTTGCATTCAGGCCTGGACCTCGCCTCCTCTGCTCTTCCGGAAGCTTCTGTGCCTCTCATGAGGAGATCCCTGGATGGGCTGTGGTCTTACTGACACTGCACCCTACGTGAAGCTCTTCCAAGTATGGCTCTGGGGCTCCTTCACCCCGGTCCAGGGCTGTGGGGCGGGCTCCTGGCTGATGCCTGCTGGAGGCCCAGTGGAGGGGCTGCTGCTCTGGGAGGGGGTGACGGAGGGGCTGGAGGACCACCCTCTTCCTGGTCCCTGCCCACCTGCCTCTGCTCCATTTTTGCCTCTGGTGTATTCTGGACTCGGAGGGCTTCAGTGATGCAGGAAGCAGGAGCGGAGGGGAGGGAGCAGGGAGTTGTGTGTGACCTCCCAGGTCCTCCGGACAGAGCCCTCACATTTCTGTCAACCCACACAGCAGAGCTGGTCTCCTCTCCATACAAGGTCTGGCCTTCTCCTCCCGCTGGTGCAAGAGCCCCGAAGCTGGGCTTGCTCCTTGTTTGGGTACCAGGATTGACCCAGGGTCCTTAACCCCCGGCCCGCTTTATATTTTATTTAGAGACAGGGACTCACTGAGTTGCACAGGGCCTCACTGAATGAATGAGGCTGGTTTTTAACATTCTATCCTTCTGTCTCAGCCTCCCGAACCAGCCTCTGTGATCACACGCATGGGCCACTGTGCCCAGCTCAGGCTTGCTCCTCGGAAGCCAGCCCTCATCCAGGTTCTGTCCCGCTTCACCTCTGAGTATCCAGGACAGAGGACGCACCCATCCTCAGCCCTGGGGAGTCTCTGGATGCAGACAGAGCCTGCTCTGCAGAAGGGTGGGACGGGCCTCTGTGCAGGTCTGGTGGCCCCAGGGGTGTTGCTAGGGAGCATGGGCCAGGACCCAGATAGGATCCTCCCTCTCAAGGCCTCCGGGGAACACAAGACATTGGCCAGATCCCGGGGAAACATGAGCCCTTGCTCTGCAGCCATGCCGGCATCAAAACCAAAGAGGGAATGGGAATAAAGGGAGCAAGGAGACAGCACCACCCCCACCTGTACTCCACGGTGGTCGCTGTCATACAAACCCATTTCCTGAAAGAGGGCAGGTCCCAGGGGGAGAAGGACCAAGAGGAATATTTCATCAGCCGTGTACATGTGTAAGCCAAGATGGGCTGAAAGGCTGACCCGGTTCCCTGCATGGAGGGCAGGTGGGGCGGCAGGGCCTTCCCTCTCCCAGGTCATCGGCGGGAACACAGGGGTCCCTCCAGTCCAGGAGGAAAGGCCCTCTGGAGGGCTGTTCTGGACACACAGTTTAAAAGGCTGTATGTCTCTATATATTTATATATTTTGTATTTAGAAATAAGAATTCAGTTACACACAATGGGTGAAGAATGAAGACTGGCAAACTGTCCCACCTCACGTGGCCTGGGGGGCTGTGAGGAGAGGGGGACCTGCATTTCTGGCTCCTGGGCCCCTTCCCACTTGGGGCTTGGCGATCATTCTGTGACTATAGAGAATTGCAGACACCGTGACGTCTGCCTCGCTCTGGGTTGAAGGCCAAGGTGATTCTGCAACCAGGTCCATGTAGCACGTGGCCAGGGAAACCCAGCGTCATCCTTGGGGTTGGAGGAGGCGGGTCACGGGGTCATTTCAGGGCTCAGGCTAGGGCACCCTTCTCCGAGGGCCTGGGGTACCAAGGAGTCAGGCATTCTGCTCCCAAGAGGCTGTTGGTGTCTCTGGTCTTGCAGATAGTCACCAGCCCGCCTGCCCAGGGACAGTGACTCCCCACCAGGTGGATCCTGCAGGAGGTGGCTGCCTTGCTTTTGATGCTGGTTGGGGACATCATGCAGGGCGGGGTAGGGGCACGAAGAACATGGCCCAGCAAGGGTCAGATGGACGGCAGTGACTTGACCCCGGCTCTGCCTGGCTCTGTTACAGTTCACTCCTAAGTTTGTGAGATTACAAAAAAGAGAGAGAGAGACAAGTGCAAAGGGATGGAGAGAGAGAGAGAGGGAGAGAGGGAGAGAGGGAGAGAGGTGAGGAACACAGGAACCATCTGGGTCATGCATCACATTGTAATTGCCCTAGATTAAAAATTCACCAGCCAGTGAATTTTCGGGGGATTTGTAGTAATTAGATGACAAAATGCTGGCAGATCTCAGGCTTGCCAACGATGTTACTCAGGGGTCAGAGACTCAACACTTTCAGCTGGGTAATTTGTAAGTGTCAATCACTCAGCCATCAGAGAGAAGGCAGGCACTCTCCAACACATTCTAACAAAGCCCGCCACTTGCTGGGACCCGGCCAGTGACCCAGCCAAGTGCCTGGCTTCTGCCTGGACTTTTTCCTTCTCATCCTGCCAAGCTCCAGCCGTCCCTCTTTCCTGGAGGCCAGTCCTGTCATGCTGGCGGCCCTGGGGGCACTGTCACCTACACTTGGGGCACGGGGCCTGCAAGCCTCCTCTCTCCTCTGTGAAGTGGGGTGAGAAGGCTACCCTCACGGGGCTCTGTTCACTCTGATTTTGCGCCTTGGCCAGCACACCCACCCCCATGGAGCTTTCCAGCTGGGGAGGGAGGAATGGACAGCAAACAAAGAAGCAAAAGCATGTCAGAAGTCCCTGGTGCATGCTAGGAATATGAGGACCAGGGATCCGGGACAGTGGGGACATTGCTGTGCCCAGGATTCAGGGGCAGCACCTGCTGACCCTGCCTCCAGTGAGGCTGGGAGAAACCAAGGGGCAGAGATCCTCAGTAGAGGGACCAGCGAGGCCACTCCTGAGGCTGCAACCAGCTCGGTGTGGGAGGGACAGCCAGGTGGCCCCAGTGGCTGGAGCAGAGTGGACAGCAGGATTGTCCTGAGAATCAGGTGGGGGTGCAGCTCAGTGGTAGGGCATGTGTGAGGCCGTGGGTTCAATCCCAGCACCAAAACATACAGAAGTGGCTGTAGTGCTACTGGTTCTGAGGATTGTCACCAGTGGGGACAGAGGGAGAAAGGCGTGTTCTGCAGAGTCGCAGCCCCTTGACATCTCCAGGCTCTGAGAGACTGGGCTTGGCGAAGCCCAGGCTGGAAGGCCCCCATCAGGCCCAGGGGCCCTGGGAGGGGAGGCCAGCATCCAGGGGGCCCTGCAGACTGGGTCAGGCAGGCCTGACAGGACCTCTCCTGGCCCCTGGTGCTGAGTGACAGACAGCAAGGTGACTGGAGAGCCCAGAGGTCAGCCTCTGCTCTCACAGCTGCCCATCAGAGAACCTTCCAGAAAGGGCATGAGCTTTGTGATCTGACTGGATGGCAGCCGGGAACCTGAATGTGACCTCTCTGAGCCTCAGTTTCAACATCTAGAAAATGGTCACGAGAGCCCTGCCCCCATTATAGGCAGACATTGCCCAGGAGAATCCAGGCAAGGAGGCTCCAGGTCTCCCACAGCCCTGAGTGGAAGGTGACCAAACTCCCGCAGGGACCTGAGAGTATCCCAGAGGGACAAAGGAGCTCCAGGGCAGGACGAGGTGCCCACATTTTTGGGAACCAAGTCAGGGACAGATTTCTGCTTTAGAAGACACAGAGCCGAGCAGGGTGTCCATGCAGTTCACTGCTTGGTTTCCAAGATGAACGTCCCCTGTGGACTGCAGGCTGCATGTTCCTGTTTGGTGACAGCTCCCCCTGCTTCCAGGCCAGGGCCAGGCCAGCATGCCACAACCACCCCCTGCCCCAGCTCTTCCAAGCCACCCTACTCATGGAGAGCACAGCAGGCAGTTCCTGCTAACCCCTGATTCATGGGCCTCAGCTTCCTGGTAGTCTGTGGAATTATTCAAACAAGCCAATCACATCCTCTGGTGGGAATCTGGGGCATCCTTGCCCTTTGGATGCTACAAAGCCTATCTCCTATGGCCTCCGTTTATGCTGTCCCCACTCCCCCCAAGTGGCCCTGCATGGCAGGCAGCGTCCCCCCTCCCCAGGTTTTGAACACAAGTGACGGAAAACCTGCTCACAGTCTCCTCTGCCTGGCATCAGCTATCGTGTGTTCTGACATCCCGTGACCTTAGTATGAGACCCCCTCCCTCGTCAGCAGGGAAGAGGAAGCACTCAAAGTAGACACGTTGGGTTTTGCAGAGGATCCCTGAACAGGTCTTGGTGGATGTCCAGGCAGAGGATGACTCTAAAATGGGCAGGGCTGGACTGTTTTCCCTGGGAACCTGGAATGAGTCAGGGGCAGTGTGTCCTGGAGAAGGGGCCTTGGGGACTGGGAACTGTGGAAGTGGGGCTGAAGGAGAGGTAGGGACTTTTCCTTGGCTGGTTCTGCAGAGAGCTTAAGAGAACATCCGTTAGTGCCGTCCATTGCATGGCTGTGTTGGAAGACTCGCCCAGCTCTCCCCTTGGCCCTCAGAGTCAAGTGTTATTATCCACATTTTCCAGATTAGGAAGTGGAGGCTAAGAGGCCAGTTCTCCACCCATGAACACAAGATGAAGGAGTCGGTTCTGAACCCACAGTTGTCTGACTGCAGACGTGTTGTAGCCAAGTCCTGGGCATGCCACAGCAGGTGTCAGGGGACAGTGCTGTGGGGCAGGGGTTGGCCCAGGAGCTTAGCCGGCCCATTCCTGGGATGTGGTGGTGGCTCCATGTTCTTCTCTTTCCCAAAACTGGAGAGAGCCTGTAGGGAGAAGGTCCTCATCAGAGGCCCTAAGTTGGCCTGTCCCCTGAGCAGCTAGTGTGCTCTGATGGGCATCAGGTCTGAGGCCCTGTGCCTCTGGAGGCCTGCTGGCTCCTTTTCAGGGATGGTAATTGTTAAAGTGACATTTTCAACCAAGAGGGCTGGTGGGCTATCCAGACAGCCCACAGCCTGTCTGTATGGCTGCCACCCTTGGTCAGCCCCAGGGCGCGTGGAAGTGGTGGAGGCTGGAACTTGGCTTCCCTTGCTGCTGTTGGACAAGCGTGGCCTGGAGAAGAGCTGATGTCAGGGCACCACTGAGGGAACTTTGCATTTTCATAATTTTCAGTTCATATTTTGGTACTTTTTCCAGTGTTGGAGAGGTTCCAGTGCCATCAATATTTCCGACATATTTGTAGGTATCAGCGATGGCTGGGCTGGCATCAGAGTCCAGACAAGACTGGGGAGCAGCTGGAGGCATTCTCAGCATGGTTGGCCATACCCTGACCCTTCCTGTATCCTGCTAGAGAGCTTGTCCAGTGCCAGACTTGGGGTCTTGGTGGGGAAGAACCCAAGCACCTGTTGGTCTACTCCCAGTTTTCTTTTTTTTTTTTTAACCTGTTCTCTTTCCCATTTCTAAAGTGAAATCCAGTGAGAATATTAATATGCTTATAGTTGAAAGAATCAAATGATAACAAGAAATTACAGTCCTGGCCCTTCAAACAAGGCAATCTGTCTTGTTCTCTCCTCAGATTACCCGAAAATTCAGGCTGAATTCTGAAGGCCAACTTGAATAGACGGTGTCCATGGCAACCAACACGCAGTCATTGACACAACATCTTCATGTAACCTACAAGAAGATGATGCTGTAGTCAGCACTCCAGAGCCCGGGCCCTGCGAGGCTGCAGTTGACAGGTGGCCCTGTGCAGATGCTCCTGGAGTGAAGTAGAAAAACCACATAAAAGGTTTTTATTTTTATGGCTGAGAATGTTGCCTGTTACCTCTTGTTTTGATACCATGTGTTTCTATCTGCTGTTGCTGATTTCCTCCCACAATCTTTTCCTTAAAAACTCAGTCTTGGGCTGGGATGGAGCTCAGCAGGGCAGCTCCTGCTGTGTTCACCCCTTGCCCTGCAAGAGAAAATTCATGTATTAGGCAAGTTCCTCTCTTTCTTCCTGCAGTTTTTTAACAAGATCTAAAGTGCCCATCAGTCTTCAATAGGGTGGGTTACAGTGTTGCAGACAAAAGATGGAATGCAAAGGGTTGCAGCACTGGGTGCAGTGACCACACATGGGGTCCCAGCCACTCAAGGCTGCAGCAGGAGGACTGCCTGAGCCCCACACCCACCCCCCCACAATGTAGGGAGACCTTGTCTCCAAAAAGAGAAAAAGAATGAAGATCTTTTCCATCACCTTTAGGAGCAAGAGTCTAGGCCTCTTCCCCAGATCAGGAGCCCCAGGAGCCAGGCGGTGGTAACTGCCAGCACCGTGTCTGTTCTATTCATTACCCCATGACAGCTTGCTTTCATTTCTGGTGACCCCTCCTGGCCACCCAGCTCCAGCCCAGGGTCATCTCTGCCTCCCCCATTGACTGCTGAGTGCCTGCAAGTGGATTCAGGTGTGGCGACGGCCCTCAGGACTGCCAAGCCTTGGCATCACCTACACACCAGGAGGCCCCTTTTCCAGAAGCCTCCCCTGGGAGCATACCTGACAGTGATGGGCAACAGGCTCAGCAGCTGCAGCCCCAGGGCATGGGGACACCTCAGCTCAGGGAAGAGCTCAGGTCTATGTCTAGCCCTGGGGTTGGTGTGGCCTGTGGCAAGGACGTGAGCTGGCACATGGCCCATGTTGGGGGATTTGGGGGCTGGGGCTGTATCCAACTCTGCTGCCAGCTCCTGGGAGTGCTTGCCAGGCCCCACCCCTGGGCACCCCAGGCTTCTGCCTGCTCACAGAGCAGAGCCTGGGAGGGGAGTGACCTGCAGCCTCCTGGGTTGTCTTATAATGCACAAGCAGGCCCTGTGCTCCACAGGACAGGCCCTCTTCTTTCCTGCCAGCGTGCCCTCCTGGCTGTCCCAGACTTCCCCTCCCCACCCCCTCAGGTGCCATTGTTAGGGTGTCCAGCCCTCCAGTGGGCTCCACACTCACCCTTCTACATTTCAGGGAGGTCCAGGCTATTTTTACTCCTCTCTCTCCCGTGACCTTGAGTTAGCTTGTTTAGATTCAGGGGAAGGCATTCTGCTGCTTTTATAAGGGTTACATTTGATTTGTGGCTTTTTTGGGGGGTGTCCAACTTTGCCACCAAGACACATTTCTCTTTGCACATGTTCATGTCCACTTTGAGGTCCTGAAGATGTCCCTCGTTTTCCTTGCCTTGGGCTCACATTGCTTGTTCCACTGATGCTGCATCTGTCCCTGCCCTGATGGGCCATCTCTTCCTGGAGCCAGGCCATTGATCTCTGCCTCTTCAACCTGCCACTTCTCTGGGCCCTTGATGTGGAGAACTTCCTGTGCTGGGCTAGATCACAGCCTTTGCTCCGGGAGGTGCAGATGGGAACCCAGAAGCCTGCAGAGCCGCAACCCCTGCACCCTTTGCTAAGGCTGCTGCCCATCAGGCAGGTAAAGCCAAGACCACCCAGCTAGTGGTCATGCAGGACAGTGTCCCCCTTGAGCTGACTTCACAAGGCTGCCAAGAGGCTTCTGGGACCCTGTCCACATTTCCTGGGACTGGGACTCTGAGAGGAGCAGGTGGGCCGTCCCAGGATGAGGAAGGAGCAGGACAGCAGCAGGGGCACTGGGGGTTGTGCAGAATAGGGTGGGCTGCAGTGTCCTGAGGGCCAGGGAGGGCTAGAAAACCTTGGTGGTTGGTGTCTCAACCCTGTGATGTGTCCACCTACCAGCAGTGTCCCATGACCCAACCTGGAGTTGGGTGGGCTTTGGGAGAAAGTCCCTGCCCCGGAAATTAGGCCCTGTGCTGGCCTGGAAGCAGATGAACACAGGAGGATAGAGGGAAAGGGACTGATTGCAGCTGTGGAGCAAACTGGCCTTTGTCCTGGTGTGTGCACATGTGTGAGCCTCTGGTGGTGCAGCAAAGCACAGTCTCCCTACGAGGGCTCAAAGGCCCTCACTGTGGTCCATTCGATTCAGCCTCCAGAGTCCCCAGGAGCCTTTGCAGGCCTGTGGGAAAGGATGGCCAGTCCTGCCCTAGAGGGCCCCGTGCAGGACCCCAGTTGTGCAGTCGAGTCACGTGTCCATGGCTGTGGGCCCTATGGGGGTCTGGCCAGTGGCACCACCTCACCTGTGCCTGTGGAGATGGACTTGGGCTTGAGGACCTGAGTTGCCAGCGCTGGGTGAGGGTCTTGCTCTGCAGGAGTGCCTGCCAAGGTCCAGGCTGCCCATGGGGCAGGGAGGGAGGACAAGCCACTCCAGCACACCCTTCAGGCCTCTGGGCTGCACACTGAGTGCAGAACCTCTGCTTGCCTGGTGGACTGTGCTCCTTCTCCCACACTCAGTCTGCATTCGTGTTCCCAGTGGTCTGCATGAGTGAGAAAACTACAACAGTCCCTCAAGGTCCCATGTCAACCTCAGCTCCAGGGGTCTGTAGGGTTGGTGTCTAGAGACAGGTGATGTGAGAGAATCTGCATCCTCTTGCAGGGCAGCTGCCCCCAGGCCACGCTCTGGGACAGGTAGACAGCTGCCTCTCAGGGTGGGAAACAGCTTCCACCGGCCAGACACCTCCACATGATCCCAGGCTCCTGGATGCCCTGCTTCCTCAGAATGCCACTCATTCACAGACCGCACCCTCACAGTGCTTGCCCTGCAAGGCCAGGCTCTGGCTGGTACTGTGATCCAGTTCCAGAGGAATCAGGTCCTGGGCCCAATGTTCAGGGGATCCCATGGCTGAAGGAGGGCAGACACAGCCCTCTGGTTACCTGTGGGGTCTGACCCCTGTGTTCCTCTTCCTCTGAACAGCCAGGCAACCCCATCTGCTCCTTGATGTTCTGAGGTCAACTGGAGCCTGGGAGCCTCCCAAGGCAATATCCCTGTCTCGTGTATTTCTACTGCCACATCAAACCCTGAACTGTCAGTAGCTTCGACTGGGAGAGGTGTTTGCACATTTTTGTCTAACCAGCATCCTCGAACATCATTGAGCAGGCTTCTGCACCCTTCCACCTGACCAGATCAGAGTGCCTACCACACCTCACACAGCATCCTGCGCACATCACTGAGCAGGCTTCTGCACCCTTCCACCTGACCAGACCAGAGAGCCTACCACACCTCACACAGCATCCTCCCACATCACTGGACACCGGACAACTAAAATGAAAACCTCGGTTTGGACTATATTTCCAGTCTGTGCCCCACAATGGGACCTGAAGGCCACACAACCCTGGGGCTGCATCCTGCCAAACCCTCTCTGCCAGGTAGACAACCCAGCACGTAGTCTCCCACTAGGGCCTGGGGGCAGGCGCAGCGACAAAGTGGGCACAGGAGTCAGAGGACAGGGCATTACAAGCAGCCATGTGGGGCACAGGGCCCTGCTCAGCAGGGCTGGGCAGGGCTGCTGGGGCTGCAGAACTCTGCCTGGGCCAGCCTCGGTCTCTAGAGTGCCCCAGGGGCTGGGCCTCCTGGCGTCAAGTCCTTGGGGGGCAGGATGAGGGAGGCACAGGGAAAGCAGGGCTCACGATCATTCTCCACAATGCGAAACTTCAATGAGTCCATGGGATCAGAGGTCCACTGGTCAGGACACTGGCCTGGAACCCACCACGGTCAGGGACACTCCCTCCCTCTAGAAATGGGTGAGGCCACCAGCATGGGAGCCTTGTGCTATTGACCAGGCCAGTAGGAGCTCTTGGTCCTTCAGCTTCAGCAGGCCAATCTCCTTCAGACCAACTGTGCAGGGTCCACTGCCCACAAGGACCAAAGCCAGCTTGTGTCCTGAGACGGCCCTTCCAGGGCTAGAGGCATCAGGGAGCAGAGGCTGGTCTTTCCAGAAGCCAAGGAACCCTAATCTTGAGGCCCTTCAGGAGGGATGGGTGCATGCCTTAGCTCCGCTTCCTGGACTGACCTCGGTGTTGCCCACTGTACTCCCTGCTGGCCTCCTGGGCACCAGGGCCTGTCAGGATCTGCAGGGAAGAGGCAGGAGGTCAGCAGCCTCAGGTCTCTGCTGGGAATACACCCTCCCAAGCAGCCCAGTGTCCAGATGGGACCACAGGCCCAGCAGCAGGGGGACTGAGCCCCACCACCTGCTCTACAGGTGTGGCCCACCTTCATGCCCAGGCCCAGCAGCGCCCACAGTGTGCCCAGGTCCGGGTGGCCAGTGGAGCATGGAGACAGCGGAGGGTCTGCCTCTGACACTCAACCCCAAGGCTGTGAGCTCTCCTCCAGTGGGTGAGGCTGGTTTCTGAGGAGGAGAGGGGACTCTGGGAAGTACTGAGGGGGTCGGAGTCCTGTCTCTCCCAAGGCCAGGGGCCCACACTGCTGGCCACCTTCTAGGGTTCACAGGTCTTTAGCTGGGGCAGGGCATGATGGGGAGGGGCAGGAAACAAGCCATGCAGGATTCAGACAGCAGGAGCCAGCTGGTTGCTGCCCCAGTGCCATCCACTCTCCCTTGCCCTCAGTCAGCGCCCTGGCTCCCAGCACCCCAAGCCACGCCCACAGCCCTGCACCCAGGAGCTCACCCATCTACCACACCTCCTCAGCCAGGCTGCCAAGGTCCTGCACACAAACTCTCCCAGGCAGTCCACCAGGGCATGCACCATGGTGGGCTGTGCCTGCCACACACGGTCCACGACCAGTCCTGCAGCCACTGCATACAGGGATACCACCTTGCCCCACATTATGCCTGCAGAGAGAGGTGCTGGTCAGGCACTGGCAGTGAGAGATGCCCAGGTGGTGCCCAGGAGTCAGGTACCTCCTGCAGGCCCTCACCCCAGTGGCTCTCGGCCAGTCAATGGCCTGGTGGGAGCCTGCCACATCTCCTGTGAGTCAGTCTCACCCACCCTAGGGCAGACGAGGTGCCCAGCCCAAGGACAGAGGAGGCCCCAGGGAGGCACCTCGGCACAGGGCCCAGCAGACCTGGGGCTGCACGAAGGGACAGCAAGGGCTCCCTGGGCACACCTGTCCCTCTGCAGTAGGACAGCCCCTTCATCTGTTCATAAAGGAGCCAAGGCCCATGGAAAGAACCTTTCCCAGACAACTGACCTGACCGAATGAGTGGCAAAATGGAGCTGGGGCCATCTCGGGGGAGACAGACCATGGCCCCGGACAAGTGCTCCCGAGCCCTGGGCCAGCCGCTCTCCTGAGCACACCAAGTCAGTTCACAAATCGAAGAAGAGCCCTCTCAAGACTCACACACAGGCTGGGACCTGGCCCAGCCAGAGCAGCTGTCCAATAGCCATCAGAGTCCAGGCTCCACCCCAGCACTGAGAGAAACACATGAACAGTGGAGGCCTCAGAACAGCCAGTGGAAGGAGCCAGATGCACAGTACGTGCACTGGGCAAGACCATGTGTGCAGCGTCCAGAACAGCGCCTGCAGCCAGAGCAGGTCAGTGGCTTGGCGGGGTGGGCCAAGTGGGGGTCACCACACCAGTGTACCAGATGCCATCAAACTGCCACTTCAGGTAGGTGAAGTGCTCTACTCAACTCCACACGAGGAAAGAGCCCTGAGCTCAGATCATGCACTAGGCAAAACTCTCCCCTGTCCAGCCACACCCAAGCCTCAAGCCTGGCTGAACTGGCCCCATAGGCCAGCTGCCAAGGAGCCAGCATGCCCGCTGGGCCCTGGCCCTCCACGGCTGAGCTCCCACCCCAGGGCTCTGCTCAAGGACAGCAGGACAACAGGGCCTCCTGACCATGCCCAGTCACAACCCCAGACTGGACCCCCTGTGCCCACTGAGCCCCGGGCCTCCAGCAGACACCAGTGGAGGGTGAAGAGGAGGATTCCCATGGGGCCCAACAGGGGGACCCGAGGTTGTTCTGCAGAGGACTGTGCACTCCATGGGTGGCCACACTGGCACAGCTGAGCCAGAGGCATTTGCAGGAGTGCTTCCCAGGGCTGAATGCAACCATTAGAAGTGGGATACTGCCTCCTGTACATCCACACAGTCCACAACTGTCCAACTCCAGACCATGTCTGTGTCCCCTGACCCACCGGTCACTCCTTACCTACTTTTCCACCTGGAGTGCAGGGTATTCCTGTCCAAAATGCCTCACTCAGCAGGGTGCCCGGCATGGTGCCCAGGGTCCTGCCACCATGGTGCAGAGCACTGGCCACTCTTGCCCATGGCTGAACAGTGTTCCATGTTTGTCTGCCAACAGAGGAACCTCTTGGACAGGATGAAGAAGGCCACTGCCCATTTCCAGGTCTCTTGGGCCTCTGCCTAGAGCTGCCAGGTAATATAGAAACTCCATGTTTAACCCTGGGGACCTGCCAGGCTGTCTGCTAAGAGGCCACATGCCTGGCCAGGTTCCGGTGCTCACACAGCCACCACGCTTGCAGTTGTGGGACTAGCCATCCTGGAACGAGGAGGTCCAGTCCATCTTCGTCTAAGAGCTGGTGGTGCTGGACAGCGGTTTGTCCCACTGGCCTGTGTGTGTGTGGATGGGGTGGAGACCAGGACCTGGAGGACTGAGCAAGCTCTGTCCAAGCTGCACCTCAGCCTGCTGGTGGCCATTTGGACGTCGTCCTTGGAGAAACAGATCCTGCACTGACCTTTATTTCATATGCATGACATACGCACACAGGCACTAGGGACTGGGCCACCTCCACAGACCTTGCCACTGGGCCTCGCCCAAGCTGCCTGGGAAGCTGTGGTCCTCCTCTTCTGCCTCCAAGTGGCGGGGACGGAGTGGGAGGCATGCCCACCACACCCGGCTCCTCTGGCCAGCCTTCACGTGGGACGCCTGGTTAGTAAAGTTTTCTAAGTGTCCTTCCTGTACTTCTTCTGTGTCTTCTCGTCTTTCTGTGGTAAAATATATTGCTCTTATAATCAGGAGAAATAAAAACACTGCTGACTTTTGATCAGAAGTGGAAATGAGCCTGATAGCACATTTAATTTCTGTAGAGCATCGCATGTAGCTCAAACAACTCTTCAATGTGCAATTCATTTCTAGAATAAAATATCTGTTATATGAGGGCAATCTTTAGATAAGTTTTTATATTTTTTGAGATGTTCACATTTCTGTTAATTAAATATCCTCATAATTAGCACTGTTGACTTTTTAAAAATCAAAGCCACTCATGTTCTATGATTGCAACAAGAGTTGAGCATTGTGTCTAGTGATGAAAATGTGTTCTTGATAAGCAAAATAGGTTCTGGTTTTAGAAAATATGAAAATATAATAGCTTTTGTATAAAGGTTTTCTTTTGCTATAGTGAAAGTCAAGGATTTTTTTCCTTGTTCTTATGGAGAAGTAAAAAAAAAATGTCTCCCTCTAAGAGTAATTTTTTTTTATTATCATAGCAGTAATTCACTATTATTATTAGGGGGTAAATATGCCTTGTATAGGAAAACACGTAATTTCTTCTTGGGAGTTCCCTTTATAACTTTAGCATTTTCTTTCACTTGAGAAAATTTCTATATTTCAGATTATTTCATCTTGAGCTTTTTTGAGCTTTGTAATGTAGTATTTTATTGATCTGTCTTTGTACATTTTCATTTCATAATGCCTGTCTCCCACCTACCTGTCTGAATCAGCTATAGCAAATTTTGAATTTGTTGGTTAAAAAGTAGTTTTATATGTTTCCTCACACGTTTGAGTTAGTTTTGCATTTTAATCTTCTATTTTGCTAAATTACTCTGAAAGCCAGGTTTCCCTTTTGAATCCTGCCTTAGTTTATCATTATTTTTCTGTGGTTTAAGAAGAACAGATCAAACTATTTTTGTTTATTTTGACAAATAAGCTATATTCCTTCTCTTTTAGAGGAAGAATTAAACTGTGTTACTAACTACTCTTTCCTTCAGTCAGATTTCCTTAAATCAGTCTGGTATACACAGGGCTACAACTTGGGGGTTGTTCTGAGCTACTGTTGTCAACTGCTGTTGTACACACTGTTATGTATAAGGGTGTAAATATATTTATTATTTTTGCAAAATTCATTCTGTACAATTGCAGAACAAGGTTGCTCTTCTGTGATACATGGGATATTATGCTTTAAAGACCATCTTGGAATACAATTAGAGAACTTAGTATTTTCATGTACTAAGACCTATTTAAAGTTTAATATTCTACCTTTGAAAAAACTTTAATTAAAAAGTTTATTTAAAAGAGTAAAAAAAGAAATGGAAATGAGCAGGGGTGAACTCAAAGCCCTCAGGGAAGCACAAGGACCAGCAGCAGTGGCTGCTGCTTCCCGGGGACTCGGCTGTCCTGTTACGGGGGGCAGGAGCCTGGGAGCTGCAGCTCAAGGTGGCTACAGCAGAGGAAGCACAGGTGGCAGTCACCCATAAAGGTGGAGCCTGTCAGGCTGCACTCCAGGCAGGAAAGCCAGCTGGAGGGCCAGTGTGCAAGACCAGTGAGGGCACACCACAGTCAGAGAGGCCAAGATGACCCAAGCCAGCAGGCCAAGAGCCCAGCACCCATGAAGCCTGGGAGGGGCTGGGGTGAAGTGTGATAGGCAGGCACAAGCTGGCCTGAGGAGTGTCCTGAGAGCCAACCAGCCATGGGAGAGTCAGACAACACCCTCACCCAGATCAGAGAGGTCAAGAAATAGCTGCAGGCCACACAGTCCACATGGGGCCAGGGACACTAACACAAGGGCCTGAGGCAATGGATGGAGTGGGAGCAGCTGGCCTAGGTTCCCCATGGACCCTAGGAGGCATCAGACCCCTGGGAAGAAAGGCAGTGCTGTGGAATCCCCATCCCCTTTACCTCCCCTTTGCCCCAGGACCTCCCAGAACCACCCTCTGACTGCTGCTTTACAGCTCAGGCTGGTCCTGCTCTGCCCCAGCCCCCTCCTGTGCCCACACCCACCACCATGCAGAGCCCCAACCCAGTCCCAGCTCATGGTGGACACCATCAGGCCAGAGCCTGCTCTCATGAGAACAAGGCTGAGGGGCAGTGGCCAGGACCTAGGGTGTGGGGGTGGGTGGGAAACCAGGACCCAGGCTCAGGTGTCCTGGCCCAGCCTGCTGTTGGTGTCCACATCGAGGCCATGTGGAGCAGAGGCTGGGAGGGCTCGATGGTGCCTGCAAGTGGTCCAGGGCCTGTGCCTCCTGGAGGACCTATGGACTTCAGCGGGTGCACAGGTGCACCTTACCCACCTGCCTTGTCCAGTGCTGACCATGTCCAGGCACTCCTCCCGCTCTCCCTGACACAGGCCCAAGCACCTTGCCTTGTCTCTCCTGAGCCTGCCCACCTCTCCTGCCGTCAGCCCTGTGTGGGGGCTTCCCCCTGCCTGCCTCTGGGCGCTTCTCTGACCATGTGACGTCAGAAGCAGCTCTCCTTGCTCTGGCAACTCTGTCCTGCCAGCCCTGGGCTTCCAACTGCAGCCTTTCCCCACCTGAGCCCCCAGGCACAGCTCCTGTCATCAAGACTTCACTTAGACCTGGCCACCCGGTGTCACAGAACTTAGTAGGACAGAGCGCAACCCTGCTCTCACCCGGGGGCAGTACACTGCCCTGCCTGATTCCCACCAGCCCCGTGGATCAGCTGGGCACCAAGCAGCTTGTGGTCCTGGGCAGCCTGGCTTCTGAGAGGCCCAGCCAGCTGAGGTCTCACCTCATCCCCCACCATGCCCACAAGACCCCCAGGCCTTGTCACACAGTTCCATTCCTCCCAGGCCCACAAATCTCCCCCTCTGTACCCCCAACCCCTGCGGGCTCCTGCATCTCTTCTGTCTCCCTGCCATACTCCGTGCGCTTGCGGATTCCTCCAGTGAGCCTCTGCTAGTAGTTAGGAGGGCTGCAGCAGAAACTTCTGGGTCAGCATCCGACCTCAGGCCACACTGCAGCCAGTGGGCACCACTGGCCCTGACTGTGGGGCTTCAGGCCTGCCTCACCCGCATGTCATGAGACCAAACTCCTTGGGCTGGTGGACAGGATAGCCAGGGACAAGGGTACGTGACTCACATCACAACAGGAGGAGCTCTTTTTTTTTTTTTTGTGGTGCTGGGGATTGAACCCAGGGCCCTGTGCTTGAGAGGCAAGCACTCTGCCAACTGAGCTCTACCCCCAACCCAAGAGGAGCTCTTTTAGTTTGGAAAAATCTTTAGAAATTGGGGCATTTTATCCCAAAACCAATATTTCTGGTTTTTCCTAACAATCAGAAGACTGGAGCAGCAAGTGGCCTCCTGTGGTCATGGCCCTGGCACCCTGGTTGCTGGGTCACTCAGGCCCTGGGTGGAGCCCCGCAGCCTGGACACCTAGTGGCCCTTAGCGTAATGTGGGAGACTAACTTTGGTCATGTTTGACTTGAGCCCTGTCTCCAGCATGGTCTCGGGCCATGGTCTAGGTCACTGGGGAGCTGGGAATTCTTCTGGCACTCAGCACGCCTCAGGGACCACCACTTTCCTGATGCCTGTGCCTGACCTCTGCCTCGAGGATTCTGTGTGGAGAAGCCCCCACAGTCCCTCAGTGTGGACAGGCCTGTGCGGTGTGTGCTCGGGTCTGTTTGCTGGCCCAGCACCTGGCTCCTGGCTGTGTTGTCTGGACACCGCGTCTACTCACCTCTCATCAATCCGGAGGGCGATTGCCCACGGCAGTGATGAGAGCTAGCTCCTGGCTCTGAGAGGAGGTGTGGTTCTCCTCCCAAAGCAGTGCTGGTCTGCCTGCTGTTCTCAGTTCTGTTTCTGAGTGTCTTGTGCGCTGCCCCGTGACCCCTGTGCGTGGCGTTCCTGCTGGTTTTCCTCCTCCTTCCCCAGCTTCCTCCAGCCTGTGGCCTACCTGTATTTTCTTCCCTGAGTTCTTGCACTCAGGTGATTGGTCTTTCTTCACAGAAGTGGCTGGACTCAGCATGTGCACCTGCAGTCCCAGCAACTTGGGAGGCTGAGGCCCTGTCTCAGAATGAATAGATAAACCAGGGGTAGGTGCACCCTTTGCTCTGAGTGCCAAGGACGGCACATGTCTGGGACCAGTGGGTTGCTGAGGGTCAGTCATGTTGCCTGGTGAGATGCTGGCCTGCCCTGCACCTCAGGAGATGTGGAGCCTACCCAGCCTTTGTTGGCAGCCTAGAGGGCCACGGGGGCTGTTCTCCACTGCCTGCCCACTCTTCACTCCTCTGGTGAACAGGGACCACTCACCTGCCTCCAGCAGTCATGGCCTGGTTCCCTCCATCTTCCAGCCACACCCTGGCTCTCCCAGTTGGCTCCCACAGCCCCCACGTTCTGGTGGCTGTGGATTCTATCTGTGACCTATTTTTCCTGGAAATCAAGCTCAGGGAAAAACTTTTGTCATAGCATTCTTCTTGTTAATTCCAGAAGAGGTGGAGATCATTCTGACCTACTTGGTCATGTCCCTAGGAAGACCACAGACAGACTGAGGGACAGAGGAGCAAGGTCACTGCCTCTTTTCTGCTTCTCTCCAACTCTGACTTGTGGACTGTTTTCAGATGCCAGTGTGTCTCAGGCTCTGTCTTTCTTGCCCTGTCTCTGAGGACTGCGTTCCAGGCTTTGGGAACAGGCCTCCCTCGGGCCTCTGGCCAGCTGCAGCATGGCCTAGTGCTGGATCAGAGGGACGAAGATGAGGACAGCTGGGTGGGCTTCTTGCCTAGGGAGAGTGGCCTCAGGTCTGGGGAATGTGGAGTCGTGCCCACCAAGGCATGGGTTCAGATGTCCCTTTAGTGAGTGATGTAGTCCCTCCTCACCTGCGACCCCAGCCCTGCCTCCTGAGTGGCGTCCAGCTCTGCTGCTGCTACTGCACATCTTCCCACCAGGGTGCAGGCATGGCTCATCCCAGGCCTGGGCCTGCTGAGTAGAGGGACACCCAGGACCTCCTGGGGAGCCTGCTGGCCAACAGGACGGCTTTCACATGAGCTACAGCCTCCAGTGTGTGGGTAGGGCTGGACAAGCACTTCCTGAGCCTCCAGGGCAGGCTCCCTGCCCTCCAGCAAAGTGCCTGGGTGCACTGACCCCTGGTGCTGCCGGCTCATGCTGGCCTCTGTGAAGGGCCGTAGCAGAGCTCCTATCCTACTCTCCCTGGAAGGCCCAGGTGTGTGTTGGGAGTCAAGGCTGCAGGTCACCACTCTGTGAGGGGCAGCAGGTCAGATTTTAGTCCCCTGACTGAATCACTGGCAGACCAGCCCCCGTCCACTCCTCTGTGCCCATGTTGCTGCATTGGCCCACACCTGGGCTGCAGCACTGCCTGAGGATCAGGTCAGCTGGTGAGAGCCACAGGCAGGGCTTCGATCTCAGCCTGTTCAGGCAAGGTCCTCGTGAATTGGCCCTGCTTGATGTGGAGACAGGCCGGGTTGTGACAGTAGCCTGCCTGCCATGGGGCCAGAGTCTGGAAGGCCCAGGTGTGAGGGGAATACCCCTTCTCAGTGCTGAGCAGCTGTCAGTCAACCTGAAAAAGCAGGAGGATGGCACCCAGGTGCTGGCCTTTGCATTGGGGCCTCCAGCACTGGGTCTCCAGCTGGTCCTTGGTCTGTTTCTTCAGGTCAGCATGGCAGCTCGTCTTCCAGGAGCTCAGGCCAGAACCCTCAGAGCCCCTCCATCCCATGTCCAACCGCTCTGACCTGGGGGTCCTGAGCCTGGCCCTTCCCCCACTGCCCCTCCTGCCATCTGGCCAGGCTTCCCCCTCCACCTCCACTGTCTTGATGTGGTTGGTGCCCAGGGCTCCTGTGCCTGTTGCCCAGGCTCCTAACAGATGGCCTGGAGGGTGGGCAGAGCCTACGCACTCCTGCTGACCCTAGTGTTCTTTTCCAGCCTTCAGACACAGGCACTGGGAAGAGCCCTGGCCCACAAGAGGCAGCCCTGACGAGCGGTCCAAGGTGGGGGATGCAGAGGTACTTCACCCTGCTGACCTCGTGTCACACAAAGCCACTCAGCAGCACTCAGTCCCCACCACCCACCATCCCACCGCTGCCCACACCCAAGCCTCTCAGTCCAGCTGCATCCCTGGCTTACCACGCACAGCTGGGGAAGACCCTGAGCCCTACAGCCCCGCTCTCCATCTCCAGGTCCATGACCCATGCAGGAACTGCTGCCCACCCTGGCCCCCTGGCTTCTCTGGTTTGTATTTCTGTGGTCACTCGGACGTTCTGACCACATGGTGCCAGTGGTGCCCATCTGAGGTGTGCTCTGACGGCGTGAGCCTCTCCACAGGAAGTCCAGCAAGGTGCACAGTAGGAGGCTGCTGACTGCTGTCCTTCTGTCCTCAGAGCCTCCCAAGATGAACCCAGTGGTGGAGCCACTGTCCTGGATGCTGGGCACCTGGCTCTCTGTCCCTCTGGGAGCTGGGACCTACCTGACACCGCAGCCCTTCCAGTACCTGGAGGAGGTGCGCATCTCCCACATGGACCATTCCATGCTCAACTTCTCATAATCCCCCACGGTGAGCTTCCGGTTCTAGGCTGATTCAGAACAGAGAGGGTCTAGCAGGAACCTGCAGGCCGTCTGAGGCAGGAGTGGTGGTATGATCTTTCTGAGTCCATTATGTGTGTGAAGGTGTTAGGCAGACCCCAGGGTCGTCGCTGTGAACCAAGTGTGGAGCAAGTGCATGCTTGTTTTCATCTGATCTCAAGCTGAATTACCGTGTGGAAGTTAGTCACCCCGGTATCACTGAGAACAAAGGGTGTGGCTTTCCTCCTGATTTTCCCTGAGCTGGTTGCCAATCGAGGATTCTGTTAGAGTTGAGGTTCTCAGAGTCTTCGCCACAGTGAGGTCCTCAGCTCGGTCCCACGCCACGCTCACTAGGAGAGCCCTGCTGTTCTGGAGGAGGCAGAGGCTCCCAGGCCTCTGGAATGAGAGGGCCCTGTGCTCCTCCAGCCTCTGTTGTGTGACAGAGGCAGCGAGTCAGCCTGGGGCTCAGGACCAGACCTGTTCCAGGCTGCACAGTGTTGGATTAAGATATGTGCACAGACTGCCGGTTGCACAACTTAATCTGGAATACTCCATAGGCTAAGCATTTCCAAGTCCTGACATGACGCTATTTTGAGTTTCAGATTTTAGAAGCTCCACTTGTATTTATAATACATCCACTCTCAGAAGAGATTTAGAAGATCTTGTTTAAAACTGTTTCACAACCAGGCTCAGGGATCCTTCCACCGTAGCCTCCCAGGCTGCTGGACATAGGCATCACCGCTGTGCCCAAGTGTGGCGTTCTTGAATGAGCAGACAAGGGCATGTGACCCTAAGGAGTGTTTGAGTCAGCTTTGCTTCACTGTGACCAGAAGACCTGAGGGCAGCTGAGAGGAGGCAAAGTCTGTGGGGCTCAAGTCCCTGAGGTCTCAGTCCACAGAGGGCCTTCTCCATTGCTGTGGACCCGAGGTGAGGCAGCATGTCATGGGGAAGGCTTCCGTAGAGGGAGCTCACGGTGGAGTCAGGAAACAGAGAAGGGCAGGGAGCACAGGGAAGATGTACCCCCACGGCAGCCACGCCCATCTACTCACAGTCTCCATAGCAGTGGTGGACTGACAAGGGGCCAACTGTCAGTCCAACCCATAGCAGTGGGATTCTGGGTGGTAGAGATGATGCAGAACAGTGTTGTCAGCCTTTTGAACTGTGGCCTGCATCAGAGGATCAGAAAGTCCATCTTGTAACTGTCATGAGAGAGCAGCAGAGTGGGGTCTGGTGCCAGCACAGGTGGGCACGCGTGTGCCCTGGACTCTGCAGTGTGCATCCTGCATGCAGGCGCCCCAGGCCCAGCCCAGCCGATGACGCCTGACCTGTCTAAAGTTCTCCATGAGAGCTGTAGACAGGCCGCAGGCAGCATGGCATCCTAAGCCGTGCAGGGAAAGGGCTTTGGTCTGGGTGCTCGCCCAGCGGAGTTGTGTACCTCTTCCTGCATCTGCCACAGGGTGTGTGCCGGCCAGGGACCCATACCTGCTCTGTCTCCACCACACAAACCAGCTGTTCTTGGGCTCAACAGAAGGAGGTCCTAGAGCTGTCCACTGCCCATGGGCATTGGACAGCACTGGGTGGAAGGTGGGGAACAACAGGCCTGGAAACGGTGATAGCCAGCCAGGACCCCAGGGCCTGGAGGGGCAGAGACAGCAGGGCCCAAGGTCACTTGTGTGTTGGGCTGCTGGCACCTCTGCACCCAGGTGTGGGCACTGGCAAGCTCGGTGCCTGCCCCAGGTCTTGACTTCCTACAGGTTCAACTCCTTCCACCTGGCACACGCAAACCCCTGCACAGAGAGTGTGGCTTCATCTGCCTCAAGCCCGACACCAACAAGGTGGCCTTCATTAGCACCCAGAACACAGGTACTGCCCACACCCAGTGGAGCAGTGCCAAGGGCCTTGCAGATGACCTCCCAGGTGTGCTTGCTCGGGGACTATGGATGCGTGGTGTGCGTACGGGCTGCGGCCCCCTCCTGAGGAGCAGGGCTCCTGAGGAGGATAGTTTGGCAGCAAGGGCCTTCTCTGGAAGTTTGGCTTGACTCAGTTTGAGGTCCTTCTGAAATCGTTCATCAGCCTCCCTTAACACCTTCATTACTTCAGTCACTCAGACCTGCAATCCCCAGGACTCGGGAGGCTAAGGCAGAAGGATCCAAAATTAGAGGCCAGCCTCAGCAACTTAGTGAGGCCCTAAGCCCTGGCGGTCAGTCTCCAGTACCGAAAAAGAAATTACTCTCAAAAAGCTTGCATGACCTTGACCTTGCCCACTTGCCCCAAAACTGCTCCCTTCCTGGATGTTCAGGATGCACCCAGCATAGAGTGGAGCTGTTCAGGCCCTGGTGGGCATGGTAGTGGGTGGAAGTCAGTGGGTATGTCCACCCCACAGTGCTCCAGTGGGGGCTTCTTGTAGGAGGGCTGGGTCCAGGGCAACTCTGAGTACCCATCCTGTACTGTAACACACTTGAAACCCAGAAGGCTGTGTGCAGGCGAGAAGGGCCTTGTGCTGGAAATCTCAGAGTCCAGCCTCCTGTTGGGGGAGGAAAACTCAGAGGCCAGACTCCTGTCGGGAGGAAGCTGCTCTCAGGAGCCAGAATGGGAGGCTACAGCTGAGCTCCACCCCTCGCAGGTGTTGTGGAGGTAGAAGAGGGTGAGGTGAACGGACTGAGTAGTAAACTTGCTTCCTAGAACCAACAGGGCAATCAGATGAGACCAGGCCTGTAACCAACCAGCACAGGGCAACTGAGAGCATGTGACTTGTCAGCCTCTGTCTCCTGAGGACAGAGCTGCAGTGTCTACCCACAGCCCAGCACACATAGGGGACACCTGGCGTATTTGTAGACCTCCTTATCAGCTTCCTGCCTGCTGAGGGTCTATCATCTGAAGCCTGGCTCCCAGCCCGCAGTGACAAGAGGCAGACTTTGCACTGGCAGGGATCCTACTGGGTCAAATCTCTGAAGGTGAACTTCTGGCCAGAAGCAAAAGAAAGAAACTCAAGACCCACCTCAAAATCTAAAATTCCAGATCAATATCACTTCATTGCCTGGCCCCTAATGAATACCCAGGTATAGAGTGGGCACTGGGATGGGAGGCCTTGGAAACTGACATTACTGGCAAGAATTCATCCATCTTCCCACTTTAACCATGGTTCATTGCAGTGGAGTGGAATGTTCTCTCTTTTCTACAGCAAGAGAACAGACCAGAGGACAAAAACAACCACAAACCAACTGAGGCTGACTGAGGCTGACCAGATACTTCTTTGGTGACCTGGATGGACATCCTCAAATTCAAGAGCCACCCTGTCCAGGAGGAAAGAGTGCACAAATCACGTAAGATCACTTTTTACATTTTCTAGAAGCTGCAGTTTTTAAACTAAAAATAAACCATGAAATTATGTTTATGGGGGGACTGGGTGTATGCCAGGGTTTGAACTTGGGGGCACTCGACCCCTGAGTCACATCCCCAGCCCTATTCACTGAGTTGCTTAGGGCCTCACTTTTGCGGAGGATGGCTTTGAATCACGATCCTCGTGCCTCAGCCTCCCGAGCCTCTGGGATGACAGGCATGCACCACCTCGCCAGACCCATAAAATTATTTTTAATAAGATCATTTAATAAGACATATGCACACACACGTCTGCATGCAAGTCACCCAGGTCTCGGTGTGTAGAAAGCAGGTCCTTGTGCAGAAACTCCAGGGCCCGTAGCTCTGGAGGCTGGAGGGTGTGCCAGCCCCTGTGTCCTCCCCACACAGCCTGGCTGCCTGGCCTCCCCGCTCCCTCCCATCTCCACACTGGCCTGCTGCCCCCTCCCCTGGAGATGCCAGTTCAGTGTTTTCCTGGTCCAAGGGGAGGGGGCTGCCAGGAGTGGAAGGAGCAGGGAGCCAATGGGAGCTCTGGGGGTGAGAGAAAGGGGAGAGACAGACAGACAGGTCCAGAAACAGAGAGGGCCAAGGCCGGGGAGTGTGTGGCCCTGGGAACACGGGCTGTGTCTCTCTGGTCCAGGGAAACTCAAAGGGCCACTCCAACCCCCCCCCCCCCAGCTTAGCCTTCCTCTCTCTGCAGCCTGGTAAATAGGGTCCCCTGCCCTGCCCACCTCCCTCTCGTCATCAGCCTCTCCCTCTCACTCTTCCCAGGGAATCTTGAGCACCCCAGTCGGAGGTGGCAGATCCCCAGTCCCCAGACAGAATCTGAAGGGGCAGTAGATGAAGACATCATCTCCCTGCAGGAAGCTGTGTGACCTTGGGGAGGCAACTCAACCTCTCTGAGTTTTAGTTTCCCACGACACTGGGGAGCTCACAGCATCACATGCCTGCCATCATTTTATCCATCCCTCTCAATGGTCCCAAGAGGGGAGTACCATGATTACCACATCTGTGGTGGAGTCTAGAGAAATGAGGCACAGAGAGGTCGGGGCATGTGCCTGAGTCACACAGCTCAAACTTGGCAGAGCCAGAATTTGAAACCACATCAACTTGGGTCTTCAGCCCCAGCTTCCATTGAGCTCCCTAGAGGGCTGCTTGGGGACAATCCCATTTCCAGCTGCTATGTTCTCTCCAAATTCCACCACACATGTGACCCAAGAAGCTCTGGGGCAGGAGTGTGGCCTCCTTCCAGCCTCCACTGGCCGCAAGCCCCCTCTGAGCACTCACCCACAGGCGGCCCTCTCCCTCATGAAGTCACTGCCCTGTACCCAGGCCTGCCGCACACCACATCCCAGCTCAGCCTGTGAGCATCGTCCACTGGCTGAGCAGTCGCCAGATCCCCCCACTTGACATGTCCTCAGATCCAGGATCCTGGTGACTTTTCCCCCTTTACCTGAAAATGTTCCCTGTGAGTGGATTTATAGCGAATGGAAATCACCTTTCCATTTTCTGGGGTAACTGTGAAAGTTTTCCAGGTCTGTAATTCTCTCTCAAGTTGAAGTTAAGATTTGCTGGAGAGAAAAGTTTCTTCCCACATCACACAGAGAATGCAGAGAAGCTAGGCGGGGTTGCACACCTGTCATCCCAATGGCTCTGGAGGCTAAGGCCGGAGGATTGTGAGTTCAAAGCCAGCCTCCATGAAAGTGAGGCCCTGAGCAACTCAGTGAGACCCTGTCTCTAAATAAAATACAAAACAGGGCTGGGGACGTGGCTCAGGGGTTGACTGTCCCTGAGTTCAATCACCAGAACCCCCCAAAATAATGCAGAGAGGAAACCAAGAAGCAGAAAAAGAGGAAAGAATCTGTGGGGTCTGGAGCGGTAGTCCATGTGCTCTGCAGCCATTTGGCATCTCACACAGCTGAGTTTCCATAGCTGGCCCAACGGACATCACGAGAAGCTGGGTGTAAATCACAGTTCCTTTAAATTTCACCAGAAAGATGTATGGCCAATGGTCTGCACTCCACAGGCCCATGAAAGATACGTGGTCGCCTTTGGCAGGAGAGGCAGAAGTAGGCAATTTAGGCTCTTAAATGATAAAAGATAATAAAAGTAATTAAGATAATCAATTACTCTGAAGAGAGAAGAATTTACTGCCATAAATTTGCATTTTGTTTCCGTTTGCAATGTCGCAGCTGCTGTGCTGCTTAATACACAGCACACCTGGTTCTGAGTCTCTGTGTCAAAACATGGATCAGAAGACTGAGCTGCAGGCACAGGCAGAGGGACAAGGACTGGCACTGAGACGGCCACTTCAAAAAGGATCTGGTCAGTGCGAGGCAGGTGGGGCCGAGTCTGTGGGCCGGAGTCCCCCGCGGTCATCCCGATTGAGGTCGCGCAGCCATGCAGGGGTCTCCTTGGTGCCCGGAGCCCTGCTGGGATGGGCCCTCGCCATCTCCTTCCTGGGCTGCTGGTGGGTCCACTCTGACCATCTCCGAAGGTCGGGAAGAGATTGCTGTGGATCCCATAGGATGGGGTCCTCCTGCCTGTGGCCTCTTGGGCTCCCCAGGGTCCCTGGGGTGAATCATAATTCCTTGTCTGCCATGCAAGGCTCTGTGGTCTTGGGCATGGGTCCCCCTCTCCCCACTGGCCCTTTACCCTTCTGGCTGCCTGGACATCAGGCACCGTTAATTCTGCCTTCGTGGATGGCACATTTCTTGTGCCGGAACCTCCCCACAGGAACCAGCTGTCAGACTCCTATTCGTGCTTAAGAGCCAGGACCTCTTAGAACATGCCCTAGGCAGAACCTCTATCCCCCAGAACCCTCACGGGCAATGCCACCCTGCTGTGTCACACTGACCCCACCTGCTTGGTAAGGGCTCTTCCTGTTGCAGGACTCGGTAGGGCCCTCTTGTCTCCACATTTAGTTGAGCAGCTATTTAGTCCTAGCCATGTGCCAGCTCCTGCGCTGTGGATTTAAAAATGCATTCATGGGTCATCACCAAAATCTATTTACTGAGCACCTGTTATATTCTGGTTACTGTCCCAGGCTGTCACAGCTGTCCTGGCCACAGAGGTAGTATTCTGCCTGTGACATTGGCTGCCCTGAGCATCTCCCCTTTTGGTGCATGGGAGACTTTCGGCATGGGTGTGTGCAAGAGTATGCACACACACACACACACACACACACACACACACACACACACTGTCTACACCTGTGCAGGGCCAGGGCTTATGACATTGAGACCTGGAGTTCTTACAACAAACATATACCATGCACCAACTGTTTGTCAAGCACCACGTTTGTGAAGAGAGACTCATCTCCTGAACCTCTGTGCCAAATCCTGACCCAGCACGGGGCTCCTGGTCTGTTTGTTGAATGGATGGATGGATGGATGAAGGAACAAATGGGTCTAGGAGGGGAACCTTGTGAGCAAATAGATAAATAGACAGTCCTGAGTGTCAGGGGTCCAAATTAGACCTTTTTCCTTTATGATGGTGTGAGAGCCACATGTGTTGGGTAGAAACTGTGCTCAGGACTTTGAATTGTGGTCTTTTCCCTGGATGTGGACAGGTGGTACCACCCCGTGCAGCTTCCAGACAGACCAGGGATCACAAGGGGAGGTGAGCGAGTTCCTGCAGTGCCTGTGCTTCTGGAGCTTTGTGCATTTTCCAAATGTGTGATTTTTGACTTAGAGTAGGATGACGGGGACATGGGGACATGACCCCATCGTATGCTAAGGAGCATCTATAATTAGACAATCCTCAGCCAGAAGAGCAAGATGGAATCAGATTCTCAGAAAGTGCTGCAGGATCTGCCAAAGAACTATGAAGTGACCCACCAGGCGCAGTGGCACACGCCTGTGACCCCAGTGCCTTGGAGGCTGAGGCAGAAGGATCGCAAGTGTGAGGCCAGCCTCAGCAATTTAGGGAGGTCCTATGCAACTTAGCAAGACTCTGTCTCCAAATAAAAAAATTAAAGGACTGGAAATGTGGCTCAGGGGTTCAGCCCCCCTGGGTTCAATCCAAAGTCCAAAAGGAAGAAGAAATGGGGTGCTCATGATGGAGGCAGTGCTGGCCTCCCCAGCCTCTCCCAGCACACCCCATGCTCTCTGACTCTCTGTCCTTTACCTCCAAGTCCCCTCAGAGACCCAGGGCCTCCCTCCAGTCTGCCCCACAAGGGAGACGCCGACCCAAGGAGCCTTTGCAGTGCCATGTAAATCTGGGTCCCAGGGAGGTGGGCACTTCAGCTCTCTCAAAAATTAGGCTTCAATTGGCCCCTGTGGCTCTGTCAACTCGGCCCTCTGAGGCAACCAGCCCATTTCCCTGGCAGCCTGGCCCATACAAATTCCTGAAAGTACATGGACTTACTGTATTTATTTATTGGGATTTAGAGAAATAAACCTGGTACCCGGAGGCCTTGGAATGCCAGAACATAATTTTGAAACACAGATGGTTAAAATGAAAGAGAATTACAAGAAAGAGTTGGCAGGCTGCAGTTCTCCTGGATAGCAGATGAGATGTCACTGTCATTAATTACTGGACTCAATGCCATGGAGAGAAGCCAAGTGAGGATGTCCCCAGCAGCAGCTGACAAGGTCCCTGACCCCAGTTCCATGTCCCCAGCAGCCTGATTCCATCACCAGGTCTTGGAACTTGCTGTTCCCTCTGCCTGGCACTCTGTTCCCTGCAGGCTTGGCAGGGAGACTTGTCAAGGAAGGGTTAGTTGTGAGATCAGGCAGCAGGACCTCCTGGATGCCACCCAGCTGCCATCCTGATGGTCCCTGTCCAGACACACCACCCTCCCCTGCCACAGAGTCCTCCACAGAAGGTCCTCACCACCCATCTCTGAAGACAGGTTCATCAGTTTGTGGACGTGACTACTGTGTTTCCCCCCCAGAGGGTGGAAGCCTCGTCCCTCTCCATCACCCCTGTGTTCCCAAGCTGAGCTCCAGCAGGTGTTTAGCAGAAGCTCGGGGACTACTGTGCTGCTGACTGAGTGAATGTTCAGGAGTTGGAGAGGCGGTGGTGGCCCTGACTTTGGCTCTCCTCTCTTCTGCCTGCAGCCTAGAAATCATGGGTCCACTCTTTCTCAGGACACATGGGAAGACTAAGGTTCAGGGTGGCTGGGGCCATACTATGCACTGGAGGCAGGGCAGACACCAGAATCCAAGAGGCAGAGTGGAGAAAAGTGGGATGTGCAGTCCACCACTCTGGTTTGGGGCCTGGGCTCTGTCCCTTCACTTGACCTCCCAGACTGGGAAGATGGCTGGGGTACAGCATGGTGGGCAGATGAAAGAGAGGAGAGAAGGGGGTGAGTGGGTGGGCAAAAGGAAGGGTGGATGGATGGGTTGATGGGTGGAAAGATTGAGGATGGATGGATGGAAGAATGTATGGAAGGATGGAAGGATGGATGGAAGGAAGGATGGATGGAAGGATGGATGGAAGGATGGAAGAATGTATGGAAGGATGGAAGGATGGATGGAAGGAAGGATGGATGGAAGGATGTATGGAAGGATGGAAGGATGGATGGATGGGTGGATGGGTGGATGGAAGGATGGATGGATGGGTGGATGGATGAAAGGATGGGTGGATGGATGGTGTTTGGATGGATACTGGATGGGTGGATGTGTGGGTAGGTGGATGGATGGAAGGATGGATGTATGGATTAACAAATGAGCTGATGGATGGATGGACAGGCAGATGAACTGATGGATGGACAGATGGACACTTGGGCTGATGGATGGATGGATGAAGTATGCAGAGCTGAGGGTCTGAATTGGTGAGTGGAGTGGTGGAGGAAGCAGGTGCAGAGCTCACTATGAAGCACTGCATTTCCCTCCAAAGATCCTTTCTACCTCTGACTGGAGGTGGTCCCTCCCATCCCTTGCTTCCCTCTGGGCATTTCCTGGGCAGACAGGTTCTCAGGACTCCTGCTGGGCCTGCCAAGTGCATGCCCTCTACAGAGATGAAGAGAGAGAACGGCACAGAGGCGGGTCCTCTGGAGCCATGAGACCCGGAGGTGGTGGCTGAGCTTCTGTACAAACACATCCAGGCAGGCCCAGGCCAGGGAACCCGCAAACTATGTGTTCTAGAATGTGCTTTCCCCAGGGAAACCCAAGAGGAGGGAATTATGTTTGATTTTCTCTGCTCTGTGTCAAGCATGTCCTCCTGAGGTCCTTTCCCTGCCTGCTAGAGCTCTTCCCAGTGGGAGCAGAGCCCCAGGAACACCCCAGCCTGGGGTCTGGACTGTGCTGGTCTGAGGGGCTCCCTGGTCTCTTCTCTGGAATTGGACAGACCTGGGAGTAGCTGGGTGACTCTGAACTCCACTCAACCCCTGGCCTCAGTGTCTGCCCTGGACCCTGGACATCTGGAGTCTGGAATGTTCTGCCAATAGATATTTGCTGAGAACCTACTGTGTGCTGGGCACAAAAGAGGAACACAGCGGGAATCTAGCTGTGAGGAAGAAATGAGGCGTATAGTGACAGTCACATGCTCCACAGAGGTAGACATCGAGGGGCTGTGAGAGTCCCTAGACCACCCTGCAGCAGGGTGATAATGGCCTGGCCTGAGCCAGGCTGCTCAGGGACCATCTCAGCTCTCATGGGCACATCTCCCTGAAAACTGGTTTTTAGGGACAAAACATGATGTTTTAGAGAATATGTGCCAGGTCCAGCTTGGGTTTTAAATCACCTTTCCCTTCTTACTGTGTGACCACGGATGAGTCACTCAACCTCTCTCTGCCATAATGCCCAACCTGCCAATGCCTACATTGGCTTAGGCCAGTAGTTCTCTACCTTTATAGGTAAGGTTTGCTCTTTCCTTTATTTCTCTTATTTTATAGAGATTATTGGCAAGCATTTATATATGGCACTGCAGAGAAGCAACTTCAATCCTGAGTGTGAGCACTCTATGTCACCATTTCATGGGTCAAAAAACTGAGGAGGCTGAAGAACTGAAGGTCAATGGCTCATGGGCAGAGCCCACACTCAGGTCCTGTTCCCCAACACCAGAGATTCACCACTAAGCATTTCATGTGCTGCGTGAGTCCTTGCAGGTTAAGCTTGCGGCCATCAGTCCATTACCGCAGGATGTGGCTTTGAACCCCCGTCCATGCTCCTTAATGCCTAGTGCCACCCCTCCGTGGCTTTCCCCACCAGTCAGCAGCAGCATGGGCTCCAGGCTGAGGCACCCCACGTCCTTTCCCTCTGCTTAGACATGGAGGTTGCGTATGAACAAAAATCATTTTAAGGGCAAAGTCTTGTTGAGTGCTTCCCGGGGCTGGGGCGGGGCAGGGGCAGGGTGCTTGTTAGGGTTGTTCTTCTGGGATTGTTACTTATGACACAGCATAAGGGGTGACAAGAGCAACAGCAGGTGAGCACCCTGCATGTTCCTCTTCAGAACAACAGCAGCACAGTGGGTATGTTCGGAACCAGACCTGGGAGACACCTGGGCCTCCGGATCTTCCTCTTCTCCTCTCCCTCCTCCTGTCTGGAAATCAGCACCCAGTCTAGGACCCCAACCCCCTAGGGCATTAGCCTCTCTGCTCCAGTTCCCAGTGGGATGAGGACCAGCCCATCAGCAGAGGCAGCTCCTTCCATGTGCTCTGGAATCCTTACCCTGAAGTCTCATGAAAGAGGAGCTTAAATGTGGGATTCAACCCTAAAAGGGGGATCCTCTTACCCACAATGGCCTTTCATTCACTGGACAACTTTGGGCAAGTCACTTGATCTCTGGCACCTCAGTCTCCTCATCTGGAATATGGAAGTCCTAAGAATGATTTCCCTGTAGTCCTGGGGCCAGCTGCCCACCTCAGCTACTCAAAGCCTCAGTTTATTTGCCTATAAAATGAGTTCCTGATGTTAACATGACTCGTGAAGTTACTTTGAGCTTTCAATACAGTCTAGAAAGGTGAGGTCAGCAAACATTTTTTCATAGGTATTTTCAGTTTTGCAGGCTGGGTGGCAATTCAACTGGGCCATGGGTGTGGCCAAAGTAGCAGTCCTAGAGTCTAAGGACTGGGGGTGGGGCGTGTTCCAGTGGAGCCATGTTTCCGGTTGGGCTGGGGCAGGGCACTTGCTAGCATGCTGTGGGTTCCATCCCTAGCTCTGCAAAAAAATGACAATAATAAAATCATATATTCATGTGGACACTTAGACTTAAGTTTCCTAAATTTCCACGCCCTCTGAATATTATTCTTCTTTTAATTTTTTTCGATGCTTCAGAAGTGCGTGGAGTGACTCTAGCTCAGGGTCCTACGAGGACAGTTGGTGGAGGTCGTGTGCAGACCTGGGACCCCACACAGGGGCCCACTCTATCCCTGACACCCAGATCCCCTGTCAACATCATGTTCTCTATTTCTGCTTATATGTAAGTTCCAGGACTAACTTTTGAGGTCATTGGTCCAAAAGCATTTCTGCTCCCACAGGTGCATGGAGTGACCCCCAAGCTGGCTGTGCGCTTCAGAGCCTGACCATCCTAGCGTGGGGACGTGGCTTCCACCTCCCACTGGGTCCACCATCTGCAGCCAGGCTACCAAAAATTGGCGTTGCCACAGAACGAACACTGGCCAGGAACTGCCTCTGCACTTATCTGCCACCATTTCCTCCTTCCCTGCTCACGACAACCTAGGAGGTGGCCGTCACTCTTCTATCCATTTTTCAGAAGAGAAAACCAAGGTGCGGGAGGCAGAGTCGCTTTTCCAGGGCTCCCCCTGCTGGTCCTGGCAGAGCAGGCGAGGAACCCAGGCTACTAGGACCCAACAGCAGGGCTCCTTCCCCTGCCACCTGTCATAGGCTCAACTGCAGCCACGCCCACCCCTGGAGATGCCACTTCAAGGTCCCTGTTCCCCACAGGACACCATTCTCCAAGCGAAGTGGGGTTTGGCATTGGTAGGGTGGGTGGGGAGATGGGGGCACAAAAGAAATCAGCACGTAGAAGTCAAAACAAACAGGATTTAGATGGACGTGTCCCCTCCCCTGTATGTCCCACGGAGGATCCTGCCAGGCTGGGTGCTGTCTGTAGCAGATCCTGGGATCACTGGCCTTCCACCAAAGCCCCGGTGCCATGCGGGCTGGGCGGACTCGGGAGCGATCGTCTGCCCTGCTGTGCTCTCTCAGGGAGGCCAGGGAGGGAGGTCTGGAGAAACCTGGGCAAGACAAATACCTTGGCAGAACCAGAACAGGAGGCAGGGAGGCCCTTGTTCACTTGCTGGGATGTAAAAAAATAAAAATAAAAAAAATATATATATACATTTATATAATATATATATATATATATATATATATATATATATATATATATGGCTGATATGGCAGCTTTTCTCCTGATTTTTCAAAGCAGCACTTTTTTACCGATCATTGTTTTACAAACATGATCCCCAATCCTCCTCTCAGCACAGTGATGGGTGAGGAAGATCAGAAGATGGAAGGATCGCCATTAAAAAATCAGAATCAAAATTTTGTTTACATTCGTGTATGGTTAAAACAGATTATAACTGCAGAGAATGGACGGAAACTGAACGGGCAGGTCTCTCCCTGGAAATCTTCACTGGTACAACTGACGATTGTTTACTGAGCACCTACTATGTGCTGGGCTCTTGATTCTTGCAAGTGAGCAGAACGGCATCCCTGATCCAGCCCTATCCCCAGGTGGTTCCTGTTCACTCTTCTGTGCTTTATCTTCCCAGAAATGATCTCTGTGATCCTCCTGCCTTGGCCTCCTGAGGTGCTGGGATTACAGGTATAGCCACCTTGCAGGCCCGATTGTTTTTTTAATGTATCTGTTTTCCTCACCCCACAATCAAAAGCTCTTGAGGAATCACCTGTATCTTATGCACCTCTTCCCATGTCCAGCACAGGGTTTGGCATAGGGTAGGTGCCCTGGTAAATATTTTAACAATAAATTAATGACTGAATGAATTAGTGAATGGATGAATTTATGAATGTTGAATTAGTGAATGGTGAATTAGCAAATGGATGGACTAGTGAATGCATGAATTAGTGAATGGAGGGATAAGTGAAAGAATGGATTAGCAGATGAACAGGAGGATGAGTCTTGGCTTTCTATCCCTGTCCTATGCTGCACCAAACTCTCCTCTACATTCCATCCAGGAGTTCACTGCTGAATAGCTAGTGCACATTTCAAGGCTATAAGTGCTTTCCCTCATATAAGACCTGGCAGGACAGTAGGCAGACGACTTCAGAATGCAACATGAGTCCTTTAAACACATGATCAATTTCTGCACAGCCAAATAGTAAGGAAGTCTAGAAGTCCCTCAAAAACTTAAGCACAAAATTAATTATCATATGACCCAGATATTTCACTCTTTGTTATGTATCCCAAGTAATAAAAATCAGGAATCCCCCCCTCAAATCCTTTTTCCCAGATGTTCACTGCAAGTGGTGGAAATAACCCAAAATTCCAAAAACAAATAAATGGATAAACACATTATGGTCTATCCAGACAATGGAATATTATTCGGTCATGAAAATGAATGAAGTACTAATGCATGCTATGATGAGATAAACCTTGAAAACCTTATGCTAAGTAAAAGAAACCAGTTGCACAAGGTCAGATATTGCATGATTCCATTTATGCAAAATATACAGGATTGGAAAATCAAGAGAAACAGGACATAGATGAGGGTTTTCCAGGGGTGAATGCATGGGGAGTGACTGCTTAATAGCCGTAGGGTTTAGTTGGAGTGATGGAAATGTTTTGGAACTGGGTAGAAAAAGTGTTTGCATGCCTCTGTGAATGTGGTAAAAGTCCATTTTAAATAGTTAATTCTGGGCTGTGTGAATTTCACCTCAATTTTTAAAAAGTTGTTAAGCAAAATAAAGCAACGACACAGCCACTCATTCACTCCCAGTTTCTTGCCTGGATGCAGCATGGTCGACTGAAGCCAGGTGCAGAGTGGTCACGAAGCCTGATTCCAAGAAAGGAGTTGCCTCCAGGCAAGGGTCTCAGCGGGACCCAAATATCAGAGAGTTAGAGGAAGGGGTACAGAGAGTGGGAAAGACAGCTAGAAAAAAGAGAGAGAGAGTCGGGAGAAATAGGAGCAAAGGAAGAGGAAGGGGACCTGGAGGACCCCTGACCCCTGAGGACTCCCCACTGGCCAAATGCAAATAAGGAGTTAGAGAAGAGCATAAAATCAGTTATTTTCCTCTCAGGTGACAAATCCATCCCCCAGGCAGACTGAGGTCCAGCTGCTGAGCTTCCCATGGGCTCTGGGAGAAGGAGAACACCTCACTGCCCCACATGGAGAGCAAACACATTCCCGGGCACTTTCTGGGATGAAGGAAGGGCATCTGTGCTGTGGGCCTGGGTAGACCTCCTTCCCGGAGACAGCCCTGCCTCATCTGTATTCTGGCAAGTTGTATTTTGCAAAAAGGATGAGAGATAGATTTCCAGAAGTTTGCCCAATGAGAAGCACAGACAGATCTCCCTTTCCCTGGAAGGGGCAGGTCTTGGTGACCTCGTGATCAGAGTACAGTCAAAGGGATGCCTGTGTGACAAGTTCACACGGAGTGCCAGTTTCCCCTTGGGGTTCTCCCTGAGGCAGTCACCCTGGGGGCTCAGCTGCCATGTTATGAGGAAGCCCAGACCACATGCGGAGGCCACAGGCAAGCATCTCTCCCAACAGCCCCACCAGCATCGACTCCCAGGTGTGCAAGTGAACAAGTCCCCTGAAACTCCCACTCCCCACCATGGAGCCACCCTGATGGTGCCTTCTGTGACAGAGGTCTCTGAGGTGACTCACAGACCCATTGAAAATGAATACATTAACACATGAAATCATTAAACATTACTGAAAAGATTGAAAATAATTGAATTAAACATACATCACTTCCTTAGGCTGCTGATCTTGGGGTGTCTGTTACATCATGAGAGATGACTACATGGATGGGCCATTCTTCAGGGCCTCCACCCTCCTCCGAGGTGGATGCTCCATCTATATGGACTGAATCACATTTCCACCCCACCACCAAAGTCCCATGTTGAAGTCCTCACACCCTGTACCTCAGAATGTGACTGCATTTGGATTCTCCAAAGAAGTGACCAAGGTAAAATGAGGTCATCGAGGAAGGCCCTGATCCTGTTCTTATAAGAAGAGCGGATGAAAAAAGGAAGACACAGTAGGGAGAAGATGGCCTTCTACCAGCCTAGAAGAGAGGCCTCCCAAGATGCCCGGACTGCCAGCATCTTGACCCTGGGCTGGCAGCCTCCAGAGTTGTGCAGAAATAAATACCCATGGCTCAAGCCACCAGCCTGAGATCCTTTGGCCCAGCAGCGTTCCCAACTCACACAGTCAAGGAGGCCCCTTTCCATAGGGAAGACAGAGGTCAAGAGTTGGCGCCTTGGTGGGCTTCTCAGTCACCAGCCAGGGGTGGACTTGGATCCTTCCTACCTCTTGGGGGTGACCCCATGTGAGATCAGTGATGTCGCTGGTTCTGGTCACAGGGCCTTTGCACGAGCTGCTCCCTTGGCCTTTGCGTTTTGTAACTTCTGGTGCTCCTTGCAGTCTCCTTGGAAATGCTGCCTTCTGCGCTGCCCTTCCGACCATGCTGCCTTCCTCCCCTCCCCTGCCTGCTCCTCTGGGCCTCCACAGATTTCTTATCGAATCTCCCCATTGCATGTCCATGGTGTCCTCTTTGTTTACTGCAGATCCCCCCCACTCATCCATGAGCCAGCAGGGTCCAAGCCAGTACCGGTGCCTTTCACCAGGACCCCAGTGCTGAGCATGGGGCCCAGCACATAAGTGCTCAAATGAAATAACTGCCAGATGAAACGATCAGAAGACTCGGTTCTCCGGGTCTCACTGTGCTGGGAGGCATAACTGAGGGAATGGCTGTAAAGTGCTTGGGAAGTTCAGTCTCACGTTTGTTAGATGAGCTGATCCTAATCACGTGAGGAGCACAGGCCTGACCCCAAGAAACTTTCACAGTCAGCAGTTACTATTATTGAGTGTTCATTATTGTTTATCCTGTGTAGATAGCACAGAGTAGGTGCTCTGTAAAACTGTGAACTACCCAGCAGATGCAGTCCTGGAATAGCCACAGGGACAGGGGATATGACTGCACAGAAGCATCCAGGGTGGTCTGATGTGGTGAGAAACGCAAGGTTCAGAGAGAGCAAATCACTGCCCCAAGGTCACCCAGCACTTGGGACATCTAGCATGGAGGCTTTGCTCTCTATTCTCTGGTCATGGCCTTGTGTACCTGAGTAGATTTCTTCCCCTGTGGCCCTTGCTGCCTTGGTGTTGCAGAGGTCAGACACAGCCCTGTTCCTAACCCCAGACCCCAAGACTGCCCCGTGTTGATCTGGGGTGGCCACTTGGTGGCACTGTGGAGTCACCACTGACTGGTGGCCACCCTGGGAACCCCAGTCCAGTCCTTCTTGACCAAGAGACCTCAGGGGGTGTTCTGTGCTGATCTTATTCCAGAGGAGGAAACAGGCACAGGGAGAGGCAGCTAAATGAAGAGGAAGGAAAGTGGTTTATTGAGCACCTACTACACACCAAGTCCATGTGTTAGTCAGCTCTTCACCACAGAGACCAAAAGAGCTGCCATGAACAAACTCAGGGAGGAAAGATTGATCTGGGCTCAGGGTTTGAGGCTGGCTCCATGGCCTCAGAAAGATCATGGTGGAGGTGTGGCCAAGGAAATGTGCTGCCCGCTCCAGGCTGGTGGATGGACCCCTCCCAGGGCCACACCCAGTGACCCCTTCCTCCAGCCTGATCCACCCACAATGTCCCTTCAAATCACAAAATGATGCACTGGATTCAACCAGGATGAGGTTCGAGCCCTGGAGATCCTGTCCCTCCTCAAGGCCCCACCCCTGAACAACGCTACCCTGGGGACCAGGCCCCAACCCATTTGCTCCTGGGGACCTTCCAGACCCAACCAGATCACGGGTCGTCCAGCAGCATGAGCAATGTTCTGCCCCTTTTCCAGGTGAGGAAACCCAGAACCAGAGCCTATG
The DNA here is from genome assembly GCF_902686445.1 of Sciurus carolinensis. Classification (NCBI taxonomy): domain Eukaryota; kingdom Metazoa; phylum Chordata; class Mammalia; order Rodentia; family Sciuridae; genus Sciurus; species Sciurus carolinensis. The sequence continues at coordinate 133,275 of NW_025920216.1, forward strand.
TGGAAACAGGGGAGAGGTGACAAGAATCAACTCGGGAGAAGATGACACTCACCAGCCACAGTCCCCAAGTGACACCAGTGCACCATCTGGGCAGCACAGGCTGGGCCCATGGCCAGGCAAGGCTCAGACACTGGGAGAGACCCATTCCCAGAGGTGGAAACTGAGGCTGGTCAGGTCCCCGCCTGTGCCACCCCAGCTCCACAGCCCAGGCTAGACCACCAGAGCTGGCAGGGCCAGCCTGGGCATGCGGTGCAGGGAAGGTCGGTGCCTCCTCGGCACCCACTGCCATTCCAGACGGGCTCTTCTGGGGACACACTCGGGAGGCCTGGTGCCCCCAGGAGTGTGCAGTGAGAGGGGGTCCACGGGTCCCCCTGAGCCCAACAGTCCCTGTGCTCACGGGACAGAGGGAGACTGTGTGACACATGACAGTCTCCAGGGAGGAAGGATGACTAGAAAGAGAGACAGGGACACAGCAGGAAGGTCAGGCAGCAGAGAACAAGAGGCCCAGGAACAGAAGGAAAGCAGATTCTGACAGACAGAAAGGAAGGGGCAGGAGATGGCAGAGAGAAGGACAAAGGACCCCAACAGCCACAGAGTCAGGCTGAGAGCTGCAGAGGAACTCAGCAGGAAGAGGCAGCGCCAAAGACCAGGAGGGCCAGGAGGGGAGGGAGGGTCAGAGGGTGGAGACCAGGGCTGGGCAGGGACCACTTGGGGGCATTGTCCTACCCCCCTGGGGGCCCTCCCTGGCAGCCAGGATCCTCCATCCACCCCAGGAACCCCACCGAGTCCTCTTCCCTGCAGGGGCCTGGCCAAGGACCCAGGGACCCATGGAGCAGAGGCTGGGAGGCTGGCCTCACTGGAGTCCTGAAGGCCACCTCCCTTCCCACCCACTCAGCCGGCTCAGGAAGGCATTTGCATAAAACAATATTCCTGTGGGGGATGCTAATGCATTTGCTATTTTTGACTCTCCTGGATTTTGGTTTGCATCCATTTGCATACCCTGGGAGAATTATCTGGGATCATGTAAATGAGCCCAATGGCTTGGGGGCCAGGGGGGCTCTGGGCTCCCCAGGTTTCCTGTGTCCCAGCAGGCTATGCTGGCTGCAGCCATTCTCTTGGGGCACCCTGGGAGGCAGGTTGACCTGGAGGGAGCTGCTGGGTGTGTCCCCCATCCTGAGGCCACTGTCCATCCCAGGTCTGGAGGAGTCAGGGGAGTTCTCAAAAACCTGGGTCTCATACTTCCATGGCTTCTAGAATCCTAGAATACAGGCCAGCATTCTCCTGAAATCCCAAGACCAACCCTACCTGTCCCCCCGCAGCCGCTCTGCCCCCACCTCCACCCTCCGCCCACTGTGGAACTTTCTGTCAGGGCTCTGGCAGCAGGTGATGCTCACCAAAGGACCCTTGCACATGGGTGGAAGGATGATGGGTGGGTGGGTGGGTGGGTGGATGGAGAAATGGGTGCACAGGGATTTTTAAAAATCTATTAACTGAGAACCAGTTCTCTACATTAATGTGCACTGAGCATTATCTTGATGATTCCCTGATTCAGGAGGTGCGCACAGAGGAAGAAACAGTCTCAGAGGGGGACACCAGAGTCCAGGTCACACAGTACGTGAGAGTACCCAAAAAAACCACTCCAGACACGGGAACTCAGGCAAGAGATATTTATTAAGTGAACAGGCGGAGTGTCTGCCCCAGGGTGAGTGAGAGAGAAAGAAAGAGAGAGAGAGAGGGGATGGCAAGGGAGCTATTCTTAAGTTGGGCATTGTCATGGGATAGTAACAAGGGACAATGACTTGCGAGGAGGTTCTCGGGCTAATCTGGGTTGCAAAGTGGTGTGTGGGAGAATAATGGTGGCAGCAAAATAGCAGATCTGATGCCAAGAGGGAGTACCTGGCAGAACTGGGAATCCAGCTCAGAGCCACATGGCCCCCCGTCCTCCAGCCCCACCACGGGCCATCGAGCAGCCTGGTGACACCCTCAGTGTCCCTGGGGGCCACACCCCTTTCCCAAGGAGATGTCACACCAGCTCCTTCCTCTTCTCCATGGGGCCACCTTCAAGGCCACCCCTACCAGCTGCAAAGTTAGAGATGAGCAGGAGGGACGTGGCCGGACCCTCGAACCTCTGATGCTTTACTTGGGTTGTCCTTCAGGATGCCAAGGAGGAGAAGGACAGAAGAAGCAATTAAAGTGATGTACAACTTGCCATAAATAATAAATCAATAACCCTTGGTGGCTCCCTGAACTCCCCTGGACTGGGTTGAAAACAAAAAATTAAATATAGAACAAAAGAAGCTGTAAAGGAAATCCCAGAAGCAGAAGAGAGATATTTTCCTGCTGTTTCTTGTCTTCAAAAAAAAATCCCTCTAAGGGAATCCTCCCAGCTGAGGAGGAGGCCTGGGTGGCTCGGCCTGGGTGGCTCTGTGGGGGGCCGTCACACAGGCACTGTCCCTGTGGACGTTCTGCCCGCCCCAACCTCATATTCAAGCTGCACAACAAAGAACAGCCACCCAGGGCCTGGCCGGCTGCTTGGGAAGAGCCGTCCCAGCTGGACTTGACCTGGGCTCCCAGCCATGCCTCTCACCAGCCAGGCACGGACCCTGGGTTTGTGGCACCTCCAAGTTCTGTGCAGAACCAGGGCCATCCCTTCCTCCTCCTGCACTGTGGGGAGGAGGGAAAGCGCTACCAGAAGGCTCCAGAACATTGTTCTGGAATGAAAACATGACACCATTTTGTTTTGGTGGAAGCAGAGGGACTGTGCCAGGCCCCACAGCCACCCACGGCCGCCCTGGGGCCAGGTCTGTGTGCTGACCCACAAGGGACTAACACCCAGCTGTGTTCCCAAAACCATATTTAGCTGAGCACCTACAATGTGCAAGCTAGGGAGGGATCCACCAGCCCCAGGAGCCTAGACTTTCTCTCCCATGTCAGAGGATGGTTGGGAGTAAGGGAGGGACAGGATCACCCAGGTGTCCAGGTCCCTTTAGCCAGAGCCCTGTCCTAGTGGTCTGTGACCTCCCATCCAAGGCTTCAGGGAGGTCCATGGTCCACAATCCTAAACCTGTAGTGCTGCCTCTGACTCCTGAAACTCTCATGGGCCCTGCTTCCCACATTCACAGCCTTGACCAGGTGCCCACGGTATCCCTGCCCCTGATCCTGGCTTTAAAAATTGCAATGCTAGCAAAAGTGACACAAACAGGATTTAAAAGGGATTTTATGATTGGCTTGTTCTGGCTTTGGGCACCTGCTATGGTTGCAAGGACACACAAGGGCTAGCTGTTTGGAGGATGAGATATGTGGAACCCAGCCAAGTGGTCCCAGTCATGCCAGGTGAAGCCAGCCTGGATCAGCCCAGCCCAGTCCAGAGCAGTCAAACTCATGGACACGTGATCTAAACAGATGATCACCAAAATCCACTGTGGCTTTTTTGGGCTGTTTTGTTACATAGCATTACCGTGGTCATTGGTGACTGACACACTTGCCAATTCCTCAACCCTGACTTGTGCCCAGTTAAATGCACTTCATTTGTCCCTGTTGTTCCCATTGAAATGCCACCTCCCTGAATGTCCCTAAGCCAGAAGTCTGGCCCTTGCACTCAGTGTCTCCCTCTCCATCACCCTTCCCATGTGTCACCAGACACTGTGCTGTAAATTCCATTTCTATACATCTCTGAACTTGGACTCCTCTTCCCTGCCCACCAGGATCTCAGGCTTGGATTACTGCCATGGGCACCAGCTTCTGAACCAGTCTACCCCATTCCAGACTAGTTTAGAATTCACCGCTGGCCACAAGTGACTTATCCAACCAGATCCTAGGACAAACACATTTTCTAAAAGTGAATCTGTTTAAAATGAATCACCACCAGCCAGAAACACACTACAGCCAAGCTTCTTTCCCCAAACCCACAATCCTACTGACTCCCTTAAGGATCCCTCACTCCAGCCCAGGGAACTACCACTGGGTCAACGCCAGCCTGTTTCATGACTCTGCACCTCTGCATATTCTGTTCCCACTGCCAACGATGCCCTTCCCTGCCTCTTCCCACTTGGTGGTTTCTGTAACCCTCCTTCATGAGTGACTGCAATTGATACCACCTGCAGGAAGTTGCCAGCTGCCCCTTGGACAGGGTTCAGCAGCCAGGGAATATGATCTTATCTGCAGGACATAATTCACCTTTTCCTAGAACCGAGAGAATGTTTGGCTTGGAATTTTGAGCTTTGACCTCCACAGGAAGCCTGTGGATCCCTGGGGACACATAGGACTGATTCAAAATCCCAGGTCCTTGTCTCCAGGGTCGGGACGTGGGAGTTCCCAGCAGGATGCAAACACTGAGCCTGCCTGTCCCCACTGTGCAGGGGACATTGAGGGACCAAGAGGTTACCTGAGCCTGAGGACCTGGGTGCAGACAGGAGGTGACCTGGGGCGGGGCAGATTCAGACCTTCGGCCCCCATCTTCCCTCCCCTGTCCCCGCCGTCCTCCACCTCCATGACCCTCAGGCTCTGGTTCATCCCAGCAGTTGCCCTGACCATGTCCTGGGGCCAGGTTGCGACCACAGAGAAAGCTCAGAACTGTCGCTGGGCAGGCTCCTCCACCGTGACTTCTGTCCAAGGTGAGTGGGGGAGAGGCAGGGCCACTGCTGAGGCCAGCGAGGACATGACCTGCTCCTGTGGCTGAGCGAGGGTCAGAGGGAGCCCAACACGGGACAGGAGCTGGGCTACCTGGGTCAGCGGCGGGGAGCCTGTGGCTGCCCCACGTGCTGTTGACTCAGTGGACCGTCTGAGCTCAGGGCTTCGGGCCCAGCGCTCCTGAGTGGCTGGAAGAAGCCTTGCTGACACTGGTGGGTTCCTCCTCCTGGGCCACCATGCCAGCGGGGTTACAGGTCCTCTGTAGCAGAGCCACACACGCTCTCAGGACCCCCTACAGATGGAGCCACTGAGGCCCACGGCTGGAGGAGACAGCATCTTCCATCTGCAGGGCCGCATGGATATGGACACCCTGGATGCTCAGGAGAGAGAGGAGTGGATGGCAGGAAGGTACTGGCTGTTGTCACCCGCTGTGTATTGGGTGCTGGTGACAAGATGAGCCATCAGGTGTGACCCTGCTCTTCCAGAGCTCACAGCCAGAGGCAGTCCCAGCAGGACCCTGCAGAGGGACAGCAGGGATGGGGCCAAGGCCTCCCTCTCAGCCCAGGGTCCTGACAGCTGTGGGGCAGCCTGGGCTGTGGCCACGTCCAGGTCAGGGCCCAGAAGAAGCTGGGGTGGCCACAGGGCTCTGTCCCTCCCATTTCTGCCCACTACCTCACTGTCCCCTGGTTCACAGGCATCAACCAGAGTCACTGGTGACCTGAAGCCCTGGAGGAACTCTCCAGCAGGGATGGCCAGCCAGACTCCTGGGACAGTCTCCTGGACAGGGGTGACCCACAGGCTAGTGTGGACACACACACCATCCCGTGGTCCTCAGAGGTGGCCAGTCCCCAGCTGCTAGACACGGTGACCACCAGCACAGGGAAGCCCAGCACCTGCCCAGAGCACTAGTGAGGCCCTTGCGGGGCCAGGACACGATGAGATCATCCAGATCCACCGAGACCAGCCATGGGTGCAGGGTCCTCGCCAGCCGCCCGCAGTGTTCCCTGGAGGGGACTCCCAGGTGCCACTCTGCAGCAGGCTCCAGATAGACAGGGAGACCCAGGCCTGGCAGTCCTGGACTTGCCCAAGGTCACATGGCCCGGAAGGGAGGCAAACAGGTTTCCAGTCACTAGCCAGAGGGAGGATCCTAGCTGCCTCCATTAGACTTCCAGAAAATCTTCTCAGGATCAGTCCAGGTGTCTCTTCTCCCCCCTTTCTCTTCTCTGCTTCTCTCTCCATTAAAAAAACTTGCCTTCATTCCCCCTCCCCTCCTCCCTCCCCCTCCTCTCCCTCCTCCCCCTTCCCTCTTCTCTCCCCCTCCCTTTCTGCCTTTCTCCATTTCTCACCCCCTTCTCTCCACATTAGTCTGTCTCCCCTGTACCTTTCCTGCACCCTCCCGTCACCCCACATTCCCCTCTCAGGGGCCCTCTCTCTCCATGCCCCCCAGGGCAGCTCGGTCAACCCTTCTCACACTTGCCAATCCCTAGGAGTGTGGCCTGCAGGAAGCCCCCAGCTGCCCTGCCCAGGCCCTCCGCCTGAGCCTCAGGAGCTCCGCCCAGGGCGGCAGGCCCTGCCCTGGCTGCAGAACTGACCAGCGAGGGTGCCGCAACTGCAGTGGCCCTCCTCCCAGAGGCCAGGTTTGCATTATGTCTGGCCTAGGCTCCGGGCTGATAGCTGGACACACTTTCACGGGTGGGCGTGGAGAGGGAGCCAGCCTAGGCGTGCCCACCCAGCCACGGCCCCTAATGGCTTCCTCATGGAGAGCGAAAGGAACTTCTCCAACCTCAGGCAGGCACCGATTTTCCTGTCAAGAGATTTTTGGATTCTGAAGCAGAAAAGACAATCAGATTACAAAGAAAGGGGCTTTGCAGTTTGCACAAAAGGCCAGCGTGGTCCCATACTGGAACAGAACCACAGTCCAGAGACAATAGGGACAGGAAGAAAGAGCCAAGCATCTGTCCTCAGAGGTGCAGCCAGGAGTGAGGGCACTCACACAAGCTGAAGGGCTGAGCTGGCTGGCTCCTGGTTCTCACTTCATCCCAAGTCCAACTTGCATCCAGGTGGGCCAGGCCAACACCCTGCCCTGGGTTCAAATCCAGCTCCTTGCCTCCAGTTGCAAATGAACCCACCAGTCTTGGCTTCTTCCACCTCACCAGACCTCACTGTGGCACCAAAGAGGAACCCTCTGAACTAAGACACACCTGCCACTCAGCTCTGGCTGCACCATCTCCCACTAGGAAGACCCTGGACTAGAAGGCAGCAAACCCCAGCTCCACACTGGCTCTGCTTGTGGGGTTATCTCCGGGCTCAGTTTGCTCATCTGCAAAATGGGACCCCCAGCACTTCCTCTCATATCTCCCTAGTGTCCTGACCTGCCCTAGCGCCTGGAGCCACAGGGGGACTCCAGGACCCACCCTCACTCTCCCCCTCTGCTTCAGGGCCTGGATGTTCTGTAAATAGTTATATTGATTAGTGAATCAAAACAAGAAAAAAATCTGTACATGTTCAATACAAACATTTTTGTGAATTTTTTTGATCCATGGTTGATTGAATTCTCAACTTCTGCATGTGGAGCGCCAAATGTACTTAAAACATGGCCACATTAAAGAGTGAAGCTGGAACCTAACCAATTAACTATGGCTATCTTTCAGTGCCTGGATTATACATAGACTCTGGGTTTTATTAAAATGAAATGAAAGCTATGTGAAAGCTTTGAGCAGAGGATTATTGTGAACTGACTATATATGAAAAGACTTCTGCAGCCTCTGTGTGAAGAAGGGATGGTGAAGGGGCAGGAGTGAAGACAGGGAAACTTTTGGATCATAGTTGAAATAATAAAGGGGAAACTTAATAGCTGTTTGGATTTGAATGACTATCTTGGGAGGTGATGAGAAATGATCAGATTCTGGATCTGATGTGAAGGCAGAGCTATGGGTTTGCCAGTAGATTACAGTGTGATGTGAGGAAAAGAGAGGCGCCAAGGCTGGTACCAAGGATTTGGGCCTAGGCAGTGGCGGGGCGGGGGTGGTGCTGCTACTTATCGGCAGGAGGAAGGTCGGTACAAGGAAGAAAAGTTGAAAGCAGAAGAGCCAGGACACAGTTTTATAAGACATAAATTAGAGGTGAACATTAGATACTCAAGTGCAGATGTGAGCAACAATCAGACAGATGAGTCTAGATTTCAGTGGAAATGCTGGTGTAGGAGGTAGAAATGTGCAGTCATTCGGGTACAGATGGAATTCAATGTCAAGGACTGAGAGAGATCCCCCAGAGAGTGAATGCAGAGAGAAAGAGAAGATGAGGTCCTAACACTGAGCCCTGGCGCTTCGATGGCTAGAAGTCAGGGAGATGAGAAGGAATCCACAAAGAACAAAAGGCTGACAACTGCAAGGAGAATGGAGAATGGTGTCACAGAGACAAGGAAGGAAGCGAAGGAAGAAAATGGGTTGAAAGAAGTGACCCACTGGGTCAACCGCTGCCAACAAGCCAAATAAGATGTGAACTGGGAATGGTGTTTGAATTTAGCAAAGTATAAGTTCATTGACAGACACTGGGTTGCTGGGGAGATTGGAAAGGTGACCTGTTTGGGATGAATTTAGATAAAAGCAGAAGAGAAGTGGAGATGGTAAGAATAGACAATGCTTTCAAGTATTTTACCCCAAAGGGAAGAAAATAGAGGAGAAGAGAATAGCTCAAAGTAAACATTGGGTCTGAGCAGGGATGATATTAGAAGAACTACGGTGTATGGAACTGATGCTGACTTCCAGTCTGGAACAGAGTCCTGGAGGGCCCTGCTGATCCAGACATTGACCCTTTGGTTGCTGGACTACAGGATGTCCAGGAAGTCCCAGGGGAGAGGCTAGGCTGGGAAAGGTGGGAGCAGGTAGTTGGAGGGCTCAGGGTAGAAGTGCTTCCCAACATATCCACAGGTGTTTCAATGTTGTGACAGCCACCATGGTCCAGGCCAGGTGTGCCAGCTGAACATAAAGCCTTTGAGCTATGAAGTGTTATTTTTTTTTCTTTTTTCTATTTAGTTTGGAAGACAAGGGTTATTACAGCATATTTTAGTGAAAATGGCCAGAAGACAGGAGAGTTTTGAAAATCTGATGCTATAGAGACCTAGGTAAGAACTGTAGGACATTCTGGAATAGGCAGATGGGGATGGGGCTAGTGCATAGGGCTGATTTGGATGGAAACAGCCTCTTGGTTCATCATACTAGGAAGGAGCACAGAGGTACAGCTGTATTAGCTGCTGTGCTGGTAGGTAGAGGGCATGTGGAATTTCTTTTTGAGGTACCTTTGTCTTTGTGAAAGAAAGGACATTTATTCATCCTCATTATTTTTCTTCCTTGGGATTCCTACTCATCCACATTTTAACCAAGGTTTATGTAAAATTCTGGGAAATGTTGGTCACTAGACCAAATTTTGTCTCATAAATCTGTCTCCCATCAGGAGACCTCTCCTCCACCATTGTTCCCTCTTATCTGAGGAAGCATGATTCCTCTCATTCTGTGGACAATCAGACCCCATTTCCTTCAGAGTCAGGTAGTTTCCAACTGTTTCTGCTTTGCTGTAGAATGATGGAGTAAGGAAACAGTTCTTTCCTGGCACAAAATGTGCCCAGGCCTACCATCTAAACTGACTCATTTGTGGAAGGAAGAAAAGGAAGAAAGGAAGAAAAGGGAAGTCCATGTTTCATTGAGAAGGACCACTGCTAATCTAGCTTCTTTAAATATGTTTATGCTCAGGAGATTTGTGTCTTACTTACAAGTAACTCCACCATTTCATATTTAGCATTCCAAGATTTTTGCCTAGGCTCAGCAATATATCCAAAATAGTTGTAGGATGACAGTGTTTGAATGTTTGCATCTCTCTGTATCCTCAAAGTTAATATGATGCTTACCTAAGTGCAAAGGCACAGACAGGGATAAATTTAATGCAAATTTTGCCAGGAGTCTAGTGCCACTTCACAAAATATTGATTAGGTGTCTGATTTGCTCTCCCGTGACAATGGGCCACAGGAATAAACCAATGAGGTGGACTCAAATACAGCTCATCATGGTCATTCAATAAAGCTAGGCAGCCAATGAGGAACAGCTACCTTTTGATTGGGTGAGAGGTCAGTGAAGGGGGAAACCATCTTAGCAACAGCAGAAAATATTGCACACGCCCTTGCACACACACACAAACACAGACACCATGCTACCACCCTGCTGCAGTGAACAGTTGCTGATTGTTTCTCTTAAGGCTTTTGTTTTGCCACAGCCCCCACCCCACCTCCAAAAGACAAGTTTCTGTTCTCAGTTCACACTGCTTACCTGGTCAGACAGCCCATAATCCCTTTTTAATGGAATGCAGGGACAACATTATCCTCTGCCCTCTCCAGCACACCCCTTATTATGTGAGAACTTTGATCTTCAGGTAAATGCACACGCTCTGTTCTTGAAATGGACTGTCTGATCTGTTCCAGGGAGTTGGCCACACCACTGCCCTTCCTGACCCAAGCAGCCAGCTGAGAAGGGGGTGCAGCCTGGGATTGAGCCCACTGGCTGGAGAGGCTGTTTCTTACACTTCCTGTAAGAATGGAGGGAGGATTTTGGCATGCTAAAGCAGGCCCCAGTGTTGTCACCATTTTCCCCACAGGCTTCCCCTGTCATTGTTCTGTGGCCTCCAAATCCAGAGACCAGGAAAGTTCTCCTGTTTGCTATGTAGCATTTGGCAGCATCTTTCCTAGCCACTGGACTCTAGGCATTTAACATTATCATTTGAAGGACTCCCCTCCTCTGGTTTCCACTGAGTTTTTATGTTTCCTGAGCTGCCCTTGTTCCCCAGATGTTGGATCCAGGCTGCCTGTCAATCCCTGGTTTCCTCAGATGAGTAGCTGCCATGGCCTTCTTGCACCCACACCCATGCCCTGGCTCTGGGTCTATTTTGAGGGCAGTGGTGATGGCAGGTATTCAGGGTGCATGTTGGCTCCCAGCATAATTTCTGCCTCTATGAACTTTGTTTCTTTGCCCTGATGGTTGCTTTCAGTGTGATTCTTTGATCCAAGAGCATCTGCCCATGGATTAGCCAGTCCTGCTGGCGGCTTTTTCTAATGTCCCTGGATGACAGTTGTAATTCTCTCTGGGTGGAAAAACCTATCAGTGAGGATAGCATTCACTCTAAGAAGCAAGTGGCTATATTTTGTACTAGAGAAAAGGAAGTTGGGATGATGTCATAGGAATTATCCAGCCCAAGAAAGATTATTGGCTATGAGATGGAAGCCAGTTGTTTCCCATATTCTTGACTTCAAAACCAAAGAAAATGGCATGAAATGGAAGCAGGAGGAATTAGGGAGACATGAAGAATGACATTCTGCATATTAGGGTTAGTAGAGATTAGGACATATTACCAGGTGTTCATTTGGCCCTTCTTTCTGGGGTGGCTCCAATGCCCTTCTCCTGGGGTTTTGATCAGGTGCTTTCTCATGGATGCAATAGAAACTGCAAGATGGGGTGCAGCTCAGTGGTAAAGCATTTGTCTAGCATGGGAGAGGTCCTAGGTCTGATTCTTAGTACTGATAAACAAAAACAAAGAAAAACCCAAAATAAAATGAACAAGCAAAAACCAAGAGTGAAAACGATGACTTACATGGCATTATGGTTTGGATCAGATGAGTCTAGATTTTGAGCCTAGCTCAGCTAATAATTTGGTGTTAGCTAATTCCTTAACTTCTCTGGGCCTTTTTTTAAATCTGTGAAATGGGAGTCATGCCATCAACGATTAGGTTTTAATCAAATCCTATGTATAGAATATGCAACTTAGGGTTTAGCATATAGTAAGTACTCAGCAATGTTTGGATCTTCCAATTTTAAAATTCTCAGCGCTTTTTTTCCCTCAATAGACCCATGGACACAATACTATTAGTTAATTCAAAATGTTTTAAATATCTACCTAAAGCCAGGCATTGGTGGCACATGCCTATAATCCCAGTGTCTCTGGAGTCTGAGGCAAGAGAACCACAAGTTCAAAGTCAGTCTCAGCAACTTAGTGAGATCCTAAGCAACTTAGCAAGATCTTATCTCAAAATAAAAAAAAAAATAAAATAACATAACTGTAAAGGACTGGGGATGTGACTCAGTGGCTAAGCACCCCTGTGCTTGATCCCTGATATAAAAAATAAAATAAAATAATCTACCTAAATTTTGGCATTAGGAGATCTAAATATGGCTTCTGCTCATGATAATTTACACTTTAGGGCAGACAAAAGACAAATTAGTTCTAAAACAAATTAGTTATAAAGTTGGGAACAATTGAGGCAAGGCAAAAATTAATGCCAATTTTGCAGAGTTAGTAAGTATAATATGAGTAGAAAATCTATGTAGGTAGAACCATCTGAGAAAATGTTACAGGAAGGTTGGGACTCAATAAGGGTCTTAAAGAATGGCTAGGATTCAGATAGATTTAAAGGATAGAGTTAAGAAGACAGCATCTCCATCCAGGAGGAGGAGGAAGAGGAAGACCTGGTAGGCTCCGCGTGACTCTCGGGTTGGCGCGGCTCCTCAGCCGGAGCCATGACCTCGCTGACCCAGCGCAGCTCGGCCTTGGTGCAGCGGCGCACCAAGGACAAGGAGCGGGCGGCTGCAGCGGCGAGGACGACGCTGGGAGCCGCCGCTGTGAGCAGGACGATGACGACGACGAGGGCGACTCCAAGGAAACGCGGCTGACCCTGATGGAGGAGGTGCGCCTGCTGGGCCTCAAGGACCGAGAGGTGCGGGCGCGGCGGACAGGGCGGGCGCGACGGCGTGGGGCCTGGACCCCAGGTGGGCTCCAGGTGGGCGCGGGCACCTGCCCTCCTTGCTCCCCAGTCTCTCGGCCCGGAGCGCCCAGCTTGCCCTGAGGAGTGATGAGTTGGCGCTCCCCTGTGCGGCTGTTCATTCCAGATCCTCCTCGCACAGATTGCTTGGATTTTTCCTTCCCCCTTTCACAGTCTTTTCATTTCAACACCCCGGCAGTCTGCATTTCTACCTCACTTTTTTTTTCTGCGTGTTCAGCCTGTGTAGATCCTAGGTTGCAATTCCACCCTGGAGACTGCCCGATAGACCAAATATCCAGGACCTCCAGTGCCCAGAACTCTTGCGTTTTGCCAGTTTTAGGATATGGAGGGGTCCACAGATCCACTTGTCAGGGGATTTGTATTTTTTAGACATATTAAGGTACACCATTTGGTGTTATGAAAAAATTTGGAGGAAAAAGTTATTTTTCCCATTAAAGTTCAAAGTAAAAGTTATCATGAAATTTGGAAAACGACTTTCTAGGTGATCTTGATTTAGGATTACTCATCATTTTGGAAATGACTGTATATCATCTGAATTATGTGGCTGTATGTTAATTGAGTTAGCATTGAGAGGAAGGTTACAACTAGAGGCTTATGGAATGAGACATAAAAGTATTTTAACAAGAAAGGTGATCTGTAAGTCTGAAGCACCAATAGGGGATGTTTTTCTTGATGAAGCTCTAAAGCATGTTAAGGAGACTCAGCTTCCAGAAACAGTTCAGAACTGGATTGAATTACTTAGTGGTGAGACATGGAAGCCATTAAAATTGCATTATCAATTAAGAAACGTGCAGGAACGATTAGCTCAAAACCTGGTGGAAAAGGGTGTACTGACAACAGAGAAACAGAACTTCCTACGTTTTGACATGACAACATATCCTCTCACCAAAAACAACATTAAGCAGCGCCTCATCAAGAAGGTACAAGAAGCTGTTCTTGACAAATGGGTGAATGACCCTCACCACAGGGACAAGCACTTGCTGGCTCTCATTTACTCAGCTCATGCTTCGGATGTCCTGAAAAACACGTTTGCACCTCTTCTGGATGAACAGTATGATTTGGCTACCAAGAGAGTGCAGTAGCTTCTTGACTTAGACCCAGAAGTGGAATGTCTGAAGGCCACACCAACGAAGTTCTGTGGGCAGTGGTGGCGGCATTCACGAAGTAACTCTGTCAGAATGAAATGTTTCCTTTTTCATGTGAACCAGTAGTTTTTCTTCTATTGACTTCTGGTTTTCTGCAGTTTGTACATTCCCACACTATAATTGGCTTTTGTTTTATGAAATGTTGGGTGACTTTTTCTTTTTTGTATATATGCAGGATTCTGCTGGTATGAGAGGCCTTCTGCTTTCTGTTTTTAACAGATTTCACTGCCATATTGGCACTCCATCCCTGTTGCCATTCTCACTGTTATCTGTTTTGGGTTTTGGTGTACTTGGTCTTTCAGAGTACTTCCAGTCACCTTCCACGCACAGTTTTTGGATTACCTCAACCCAAGTTTTCCCACATGTGCATGTACATCTAGCATTCTGCCTACAGTTCAGACAGAAGCCACATCAAGGGCTTCAACTCACCAAAGGTAAATATCTGTATCTATTAGGACATTTTATACATAGACCTCAGTTGAGATGTTTACTTAGCAAAATTATTTTTAAATTGAAACAGCACAGTAAATACTTAATATAAAATGCCCCTTGGATTTTTGCTTTTCATGTAAATCTATTGTATTATTACACTTGTTATAATTTTAACTATTAAATCATAAAGGTCCAGTTATTTCACAAAGCCAGTTTGGGATGAGCTGCATTCCAGTTATGCTGTATATAGTTTGAATTATATATGAATTACTTCTGGCCACCCTGCCCCCATCTTAGTATTTTGCAAGATTTGATTAGTTGTACACCTGGTGCTCCATACTTGGCTTTAGTCATTGTTATTTGATGGCAAAATAGACCTATCATCACTGAAAGAGAGAAATAAAAGTGTATCTGATTCATGCTGGGATTTTTTTTAGCTCTGCCATTCATGGTACTCTTTGCCTATGCATTTTTTGGATTTTTTTCTTGGGGGGGTGGTCTTAACTGTTCTTATGATTTCTGTAGGGAAAAGGCTTGTGACCAGTACTAATCTTGAGTACAGTTTTTTCTGTCACCAAGTAAATTAATGTCTGCTCTGAAATGTCATTTATCTACATACACTTCCTTGGGGGGAAAAAAACAGAAATGTCAGTCCTAGCAGATGTTGCATTTAAATCGGTAGCAAGTAATGACTACAACTCAGATGATTAAGAATTTTGTAACAGAAAGCTCTGCTGTTTTAATTTTTTATATACAATTATGATAATTAGCACATTGTAGGACTAGAAATCTTTGCTTGTAAAGTTTATTTTTACTGTTTCTTATCACTGTTTATTGTATCACCATTGGTTTCATAATGTAAATACTATACATTGAAAAAATTAAATATCAGTTTTTTATTACTACAGTTGATGTTAATAGTGGGGCTTTCAGGTGTTTAGGAATTTCTTTGGTTAACCTTCATTGCAAAAGTACTAGATGGTGTATAACTCTAGAGTTGAATTTTAAGGGATTTCCTAATATGTATACTATCTTTTTATCTGAAATAATAAATAAACTATGATCTTGAAAGTGACAGAAAAAAATAAATAATATATTCCATCAGGCTTATAGTGAATGTAGATGTTTAATAAGGACATTATTAGACACACAGTTATCTGAGTCACGAGAGAGCTAAACAGTGAAATGTACTAATAGTGTGCCACAGCACTTAATTAAAATGGTTAATTTATTACTCTGATATTTTTTTATTTAAAAATGTGCAGAACAAAGCAGCACAGTATCCACTCTCTTAAATTGACACAACACACAAATTATACATTCTGCATCTATGGCAATATGCAAATAAGGCATCAGCATATCTGCAGATTCATCATCAAAAGTATTTATTCGTTGCTTATTTTTCACAGGCCCACCAAAAGAAAATGATTTTTGACAATTACAGTTCCTTCACTTTTGGAGTTTATGGTATAAAAGGGATAATGCTGAAATCTCTCTTCCAGGTAGGCAGAGAGAGGAAAGAGAAGGAGAGGGGGAGAGAGGATATTTTAAAGGCAGACTAGCATTTTTGTACCAAAAGTTAATTCATAGAAACATTAACTTACTTACCTGTGTGACCAGATATAAAATCACTTAGATGACACAGCCTCTTCAGAATCTTAAACATGGGCGAAGAGACTCCAATTAAATTTAGTTGTCTGTGATGACTAATTTTAATTTTTAAAGTGCAATTTTTTTTCTAGAGTTAACAGGACTGACATGAGGGGCCAGGGGCAAAGTTCACCCAACATTTGGCACTTTATTTATCCCCAGGGCTTTCCTGGTTCCACTGTTTGCAGTAAGCTCTGAAATCCATGGTTCTCTGCTGGGCTCCTCTGAATTGTGACTCTTTACACTCTGCAGGTGAGTATCTGTAATCAAGCTGCATTAGAATCACCTGGAACTCTTGTTAAAATGCCAATTCCCAGGCCAAAGGCCAGCCTGCACATCATGCTGAAGGACCTGGAAGTCTGCATTTTATCATGGGCCTTAGGTCATCATTCTCTGTCCCCAGTTACTTTGACTGCTGATTGCACCTGCTGAGCAAGCTTCCTGTCCTCTTCCTCCTCATTACTTTTGCTGCTGCTTCTTTAGTTCTGTCTCTATCCTGGCTATGCACATGGCCTCCTAGTTGTTCTCCTAGTTATCCTCTTTACTGTATTCAAAACCAACTGGAGCAAATTCAAATCTTACAGTGTTGAATCTAGCACAAAGTCCAGCAGTAGCTCCTGGGATAACTTGATCTCTTTGCTAAGATAGATAAGGCCCTTGCCAGCCTTCGTCTCCTGCTCCATCCACTCACCTGTCCTTGGGCTCACACAGCCATGCTGAAGGCTTTTGCTGTTCTCTGAACTCTTTGCTGGGCCAAAGCTCCAGGCCTTTGCTCCTGTGGGAGCCTCTGGCTAGAAGGACCATCTCTCATCCACTTTCTGGTTGTCTGACAAACACCCACTCCTCTTTAACACAGCAGCTCAAGAATGACGTCTTCTATTCTGACTTTCCTAGTCTAGTTCCTTCCTTTGTTCTCACTTCTCTTCCGATCTGTATTTTCTTCCATGTGCCACAATATTTGTGAACAGGTTCATTTCTCCCTTCAAGTCCCAATTCATGTCCTATTTCTCTTGGCATCTCAAAGAACATATTCATGCTTTCCCAAATAAGTGGATGAACTCATGAACTGAGTAACAGAGATCCAAGTAAATTTGCAGATCAGGAGTTGGGTGCATCGCCCTTCTTTTGGTGTTGTAGATCTCATCAGAATTTTGTCTGAAGGTCACAGACAAAATGAAACAGCTTGGAGCTTTCCATATGCAAACTGACTCAACCCAGCTTTACTGATACATGCTAGAACTAGATGAAGTCCATAAAATATTCTTTCATGATATGGATATAATAGAAGGAGAATGAAATAAATGAAACCAGTGTCTTTGTTATATAAACCTCTGAGTGAATTATGATAAATGAGCAATCTATATAGCAAATCTCACTGATCTTTCTTGAGAGTAATTTTACTTAGTTGATTTAATTTGCTGAAAACTGAGTACTACTTATTTGCTAAAAATTCCTTCTCTTATCTAAACTTAACTTATTTTAATTAATTTCCCATCATTCCTTCTCTTTAACAGTGTACAGTGTGATTTGGGTATTTCACAGTTTTCTTATAAGGTTACAGTTCAGAGACCAAACATAAGAAGTCAAAGACTTGCAATTGTACCATCTGAAGCAATTTTAAGAATCAATGCTTGCCCTTACATGTTACTAATGGAAATGTAAAATGGAACAGTTAATTTGGAAAAACAGATTGGCTGCTTCTTAAAAAGTTAAATGGAAATATAAAGTAAGAGTAGTTAATTCCACTCCTAGGAATCTACTCAAGAGAATTGAACGTTTGCCCACTAAAAGACTTGTACATGAATGTTCATAGCAGCATTATTCATGATAGCCAAAGGGGGAAAACAACCTAAATGCCTATCAAATGATGAATGAACAAAGCACAATGGAGTATATCCATGCAATGAAATACTATTCAACAATAAAAGGAAGCAAAGTAGTGATACATGCTGGAACATAGATGAACCTCAAAATCATGTTAAAGGAAAAAAGTCACTTAAAGAGAATGGATTCTTTTCAAAACGAGTGCATATTGTTGTATTCAATTTATATGGAATATCCAGAAAAGACAAATTTATAGACATAGAAAGCAAATCAGTTGTTGTCCTGGAGTGGAAAGGGGTCATAGGGTGGACAGAAGGAATTGATTGCAAACAGACTTGAGGAAATTCTGAGGGTGCTAGAAATGTTCTGAAACTAGGTCATGGTGATATTTACCAAGTTCTACAAATTTGCAAATAATCATTGAATTGATAGACCACAGTGTTTATTCACTTATGATGCCTAAACACTGTGGTATGGAAATTATGCCTCAATGAAATTGTAAGAAATGGTTGAGGTTGACACTTGGTTACCATCATATTTTTATTTCAGTGATACTGTAGTTTCATAAACCTTTCCCAGGAAATGTTAAAAAAAAAAAAGTCTTTAGGGATGGCAGCAGCGGTGGATGCAGGTGACAAGGGCAGCGGGCCAGGACAGGAGCACAGCAGTGAACCCAACCAGCCTGGCTGGCTCTGCCATGGACCAAGAGCACAATGACCAGGCAGTGGCATGGGTGCATCAGGCCCAGTGAGGGCAAGATTGTGGATACTTTGAAGTGGCATTGGAGCACTAAGACCTGAAGATGAGTGAACTGGACCAGTTGTGGCAGGAGGTGGAACAACTTAAAAACCAAATTAGAGATGCTTGAAAAGCATGTGCAGATGCAACTCGCTCCCAGATCACAAACATTGACCCAGGGGGAAGAATTCAGATGCACACCAGGAGAACACTGAGGGGGCGCCTGGCCAAGATCTATGTGATGCATTGGGGCACAGATTCCAGGCTTCTCATCAGCACCTCACAGGATGGAAAGCTCATCATCTGGGATAGCTACACCACAAACAATGTTCATGCCATCCCTCAGCGCTCCTCCTGGGTCATGACCTGTGCTTACGCCCCTTCTGGAAACACGTGGCCTGTGGTGGCCTGTGGTGGCCTGTACAACATTTGCCCCATTTACAACCTGAAAACTCATGAAGGGAATGTGTGTGTGAGATGTGAGCTGGTGGGACATACAGGTTACTTGTCCTGCTGCCTATTCTTGAATTACAATCAGATCATTACCAACTCTGGAGACACCACATGTGCTCTTTGGGACATCGAGACCTGCCAGCAGATGACCACATTTACTGAACACACTGGAGATGTCATGAGCCTGTCTCTTGCTCCTGACACCAGACTGTTCGTCTCTGGTGCTTGTGATGCCTCGGCCAAGCTCTGGGATGTCCAGGAGGGGATGTGCAGACAGACCTTCACAGGCCACGAGTCAGACATCAATGCCATTTGCTTCTTTCCAAATAGCAATGCATTTGCCCCTGGCTGGGAAGATGCCACCTGCAGGCTGTTTGACCTCCATGCAGACCAGGAGCTCATGACCTACTCCCATGACATCATTTGCAGGATCACCTCTGTGTCCTTCTCCAAGAGCAGTTGCCTGCTGCTCACTGGGTACGATGACTTAAACTGCAATGTCTGGGATGCACTCAAAGCAGACAGGGAAGGTGTCTTGGCTGGACATGACAACTGCATCAGCTGCCTGGGGGTGACTGATGATGGCATGGCTGTGGCAACAGGGTCCTGGGACAGCTTCCTCAAGATCTGGAACTAACACCACAAGTGGACACCACGGAGACTGGAAGACCATTCCGACCTTGAAGCGCTGCAGTGATAGCATATCCTATCCAACCACACTAATGTGGACACCCACACTCCCCTCAGAACTTCAAAGGGCAAGATCTTTTTCCTTCACCTGTTGCTGAAACCAAGAGCACAATTCCCATTAAGAGAAGGTCTCTGTGCTGTAAACTAAAACAAATTGTGCATTCCTTCTGGGGTCATTGTCTTTGTTTTCTTTTTTGTCTTGGATGAGTTTTAAAAGGAAATACTACCATAAACATGTTAACCAGAAGGTAAAAAAAAAAAAGTCCTTAATCACAGAATCTAGATTTTTAAGTTGGTTTCTTTCCTTCTCCTCAAACCCTGAGGCCCTCCAACTTTATTCCAGTGGAGGCATATTCGGAATGTAAAATAAACTTTCTTTCGCTTCAAACTAATTAAGTAAGCTCTGATGACATCAGCTATATTTGCAGCACTTGATTAAGACCATGATATAATTAAATTCTTGAATGATTAGAAATGCAAATTGTCAGGCCCCCTTTAGCAACAGGCATTGCTGCCTGGCTCCAGAATAATAAGTCAAGTAAATGACCAGACTCATCTTGAGTTTATCCTGAGTTTAGTGAGAAAATAATATCTATGAATGGCTAAAACTTACATATTTACATGGGCCAAAATTTCCCTAGTAGAAGTAGTACCTTTCTAAGAGTGAGTTCATTGAGAATTTTTATGACAGGGTAGGATGACCCCTGAGCTTTAGGGCTGCACACAGCAGAGTTCAGATTCTGCTTCTTTCACTTACCAGTCATATGATTGTTGGCTAATTTAATTTTATTTCTCCCAGCCTGCATATCTATAATATGGGATTTGATTCTCTATCTCAAAGGATTTAGTGGCTGATGAAATGAGAACTCTTATGTGTCATTGGGTCTTACATTCAGAAGGTGTTTAATAAATGGAGTCCACTCAACACATATTAACTGTCTACTGTGAGAAATAGAAAGTCCAATGAACCTTTGCAGAATACAGTGTTTAGCCTTTTAGGTAAGACTGAGATGTAAGAAAAGCAGTTGGAGGGGAGAACAGAATGGAGAAGTAAAAGCAGATAACACCAGCGTGTGAGAAATTCATGGCCCCTTGATAAACAGGAGGTGAGGGGGAAGGACTGACCTGACCAGCAGAGAAAAACTACAAGACACACTCAACCCAAGAAATACTTCTGGCCACAAGAGAGCAAAGAGAGATGGGCACACATAAAGGTGTATTACTCTAAATAATCCAAAAGGAGACAGTAAAACCTAGGCTTAGGTTATGTTTGGGAAGGCTGCACACCCAGACACTGAGGAATCAGGGCTGGTGGGAGAGGCCTTTTACACTAGGGAATAAAATGCTGATTGTGACTTCCCTGGGTGTGTCTACTTCTTCAGACATGGATCTTGCAAGAAAATCTTAAAAATATCACTTTCTCTGTACTTTTTGATGCTCAGTCCATTCTTTGGGGTTGACAGGTGAGCATGTTTCTCACACCTACCATCCATTTATTCCTCAAATTCAGCAAACATTTTGTGAATACCTGCTATATTCCTGCTATTCTTAGTGTTCTGGATGCATCCATGAATTTTAAAAGACAAAAATTCATATCATAGCAAAACCTATGTGGACAATAACTATAAACACAATCAATAACTAAATGTTTTTGTGTTAGATATAATAATATGTCCTATGGGAAAAGAGAAAAATGAGTAAGAGGGATCTAGAACCATGGAGGTAGAGGAAATAAATGATGAGTTGCAATTTTGGGTAGTCAGGGAAGGGTTCCTTGAGTAGGTAAAATGTAAGGGAAGCCACAAAGGAGTGAGGGAGTTAGTCATCATCCAGAGACATCTGGGAAGAATTGAACAAATATCTAGCACAAAGATGCTCAAGTGGAATGTGCTAGAAACCTTTATGAAGCACAGGGGATGGGGAGGGTGACCATCCTGGAGATGGAAGAGTAAGCTGAACTGCGTTCCAACTCTGCCTCCATCGCCTGCCTATCATGTCATCTTTGGCTTTTTATTTAATTTCTCCAAGTGTATAGCCCTTCATCTGTAACATGAGATTTCAATATCTATTTCCCAAAAGATTACCTGTTCCCAAAGATTAAAGCACTCTTTTACCCCAGTGACCTCTGAAGCTGGAGTCTGTAGGTTGTGTTTCAGCAGAATAAGCAGAGCAGAGACCACTGTTTTATTTCTGTCTGTTTCTGACCCATTCCACATCAATGGCATCCCCTTCTGCTAAGCTTATTCCAGTACTGGATCAAGGTTGGTGGGCAGTTAGGAGATGGGGACAGCTGAGCTTGAAGATCAATTGTAAGATACAAAAAGGATGGAACCATGAGAGATAAGCATTAGTTTATTCAATCAACAAGCAGTTATTATGGAAAGAATAAACTGATCTAGCTATCTACTATGGTCTGTATGCACTTATCATATTGAATTAAGAAAATGCAGAGAGTGGTTTCCAGTTTTAAATACTGGGATGATAAATTTTATACATATATAAGTGCATGTGTGTGTGTGTGTGTGTTTGTGCGTGTGTGGTTTTCTCAGAATCAACTATACATCAAAGGTGACTCATATACTGTTGTTCAACTTTTGTGAATTGTGTGCTAGAGTTATGGTATCTTCTTTAATGTTATTCCTCTCAAACTTTCTTTTGGTTCCTTGCTGGATGTAAATGGTATAGTGGAAATAACTCTGAATTCAGTCAGAAGATCTTAATTCAACAACTATCTCTTCAAGATTTAACTGTATGACTTGCTATTTATCTCCTCTGAGCTTTATTTTCCTCACTTATATAATAACAATGAAACCTCTACCTTCACTTATACAATAACAATGAAACCTCTACATCGTCTGCTTCCCAGGTGTCAAAGTTCAAATGAGGAAATGCATTTAAAATCATTTTGTAAACTATAATTGTTAACCTGAAATGTGGTGAGGACTTATGGTTGACCAAAGAGGCTGTTGGAGACTGGGTGATGGTCAATTACTTGTTGTAAGAAGAATGGTTTTGGCATTACTCCACTGAGTAGACATTTGGTGCTAATTTATGCACATTAGTTAATTTTGTTTTGCTGGGACCTCAGATGGAACTCCCTGATGGATGTGCCATCCATGACAGAGTCAAGGAAAGCACACAGCTCAATGCTGTGATCCTTTCAGGGTTGGAACTAAAGGAGAGGGACTCTTGAGAAGCACTGATTTGGCTGGAAATTTCCAAGTCATCTGCTCATGGGAACTCTGCTGAGACCTGGGAAGTGGGATGAGTAAAGAAAACTTTTTTTCTTTTAACACCATTGTGTTCATTTTCAGCCCAGGATTCAGCCGCCTGGGTTTACATGCCAGGCATATAGGAAGGTTCTGTATTCACAAAATGGTGCCTGACAGTGCTGTGGCCCATCTTTCCAAGCTCTGAACCCATCTGAGCTGGCTGTGAGTGAGAGGAAGAAAGTGGCATACTCTTCCATGCAAAAAAACACTTAGGAGTGAAATTTAAGGCATATTCTTGAGAAAAAAGAGAATTATTCAGGAGAATGGCAGCAAGATGCTCTGTGAAATTATGTGTGCATGGTTAGAGCATTAATTGGTAGGGCAGAGAAGAATTCCTGAATTAAGGATTATTAAACCTGACAGCAGGTAAACCTTTGCATCTCTGCTTGTGTGTTAATCTCATTCTATGAGCTGCAAGTAGCTATGAATAGGACCAAGGATTTTGCATTTTTTTCTCTCTCTAGGGCTCACCCCTATAATTGGCATTCTGTAGTTGCTCAGCAAGTGTGACTGAATGGGATGGTGGCACTAGTTCTGTCCACATAGTCAGACTGGCTAGGGAAGAAAGGCTGTCCCTGAGTTTTCCATGGGCAATTCACCTCAATGTTTTACCATCCTCAATATTGGGGAAGATTTTTATTTGGTAAAAATATTTCTCTTCCTTGGTACCCATTCATTTTAAATGTGCTTGCAGTATCAGCGTAGGCTAGCTATGGGCCAGGGTGGAAGCTTGCTGTGGTCGATTTCTATAAGGCTGACATTCCCAGGCATGCTGGGTGATCAAGAGGTGGCTGTAATGGCTTACATATATTAGTAATTGAGATACTGATAACTCAAAGTGTCTTACAGTGGTAAAAGATGTAAAATCTAATTGATGACTAGAAATTTTCCATTTTATTTGAACATTTAATGTATGGCTTTATGTATTAACTTCTTAACTTCTATAATGACTGAGTGTTTGCAATTCTTTGAATACACCCACCACAGGAAGTATTCCAGGACAACTAAACATTTCATTTCCTGGATCTTCCTCTTAAAGAATCTCAGTATTTGTTTGCTTATTTTTTGGGTCATGATTTGTCTATCAACACTGAAGTTCTTTGCTTTGCCTATAGTGTGAAATATTAGAATTTTTCTGAATTTTTTCTTGTTTTTGTATTTTTCTAATGACACATGCAATTTTTATCCCTGCCTCTAAAAGACAGGTATTGGGTGTTCCTAAATAGAAAATTATTAACTGGGAGATTTTAAACATATTCCATATCTAATATCTTTCAACATATTTCATTTTAAAAAATATTTTTATTAATTAATTTTATTACTAAGCCTCTTCTAAAGTTTCCTAGATTCTTTCCAATTTACTCTACTCATGAAATTATGATTTTATGTGTGTCATGAAGTGAAAAACTTAGGAAAATACTGCTATCAATTATCATTATTGCAATTTTTCACCTTTGGAGATTAGATGTAAATGGCAGCAATGTTCATCTTGGCAGATGGGATTTGTTAGAGGAAACCAAGATGTTTCTACTTTCATTTCTAAGGCACCATTTGCTAAGATGGTAAAATAAAGAGGGACACTTTATTTTGTGAACAATATTTCATAATGATGGACACTTCCTGGTGGGACTGAATGTGTCTGTAAATATCACAAGGAAACCCCTTAATCTGTACAATCATAAAAGACCATAATTATAATAAATAATATCAATTTATAATCATAATAAAAAATAATGAAGAGTCTTAGTTTTACAAGTATTTATTCTCTTGCTTCAAATATTTTCTAAATCTGCTCGAAATAGTCCTGAACAAGGAGGACCTATTTTCACAGTCGATGTGCAGTAATGAGGCATGGTTAATACCTCCTTCAGTCACAGTGCCATTTGGTATTTCATGGATATTCAATAACACAGGCAACTACAGACACATGGCTTCTTGGGTCGCATTTCTATGAAGTGGCAGAGGGGAGCAATATCAGTGTGTCTTGGGATTGGAACCTGCTGAAGTCCTCAGCCAGAGACTGGCACCCATGGTATGTTCTCAGCAGCTGTCCCGTCCAATCTTCCCAGAGGAAGTGCAGGAAGACACAGACCCTGATCCCAAAACTGCCACCACCAGGAAACTTACTCCTCAGCAGTTCCCCTTATGTCTGGCCAAGCGCTTGCAGGACCATGGACAGCTCTCTGACAGCTCTTGGGTGGGACAAGGGTGGAGGGATTCCTGCCATCGCAAGAGCACCTACCTATCAAACCCACCACCGCCCACTCTCACCAGAGCAAGGCGAGACACAAAGGCAAGATCACACCTTCACTGCAACAGTGGAGGACAGTGTCCTCTCCCAGTCCCAGCGAATGAGATCCTGGTGACAACATCCCCACTTGCTCACTGATTGCACACCTGCAGAACCAGTCCTGTGCTGACACACCACCTATATCCTCTCCTTGCTCCCCACTTCAGAGGCCCATGGCTTCTCCTGCTGGCAACCCTGCTCCAGTCCACCACCCTCCTCCACCCTTGGTGGTATGTGGAGTGTTCATATTGGGGCCTGTGCCATTGCCCACCTTTCCAAAGAGCACCCTCAAGAAGGTACAGGCCTGTCCCTGTACTGGAGGCATAGGTACCACCAGCAAAAACCCACGTGTCACCCTAGTCCCCACCTGCTGCATGCACCAAGAGCCGCCCTCTACCTGCCAGCTAGAGTCTGCTCAGTCCTCCTGCCACCTGTCACCTCCACAGGACTCCCGCCAGCTGTGCAGCCATCCTGGCCACCTCTGGGGAGGGTTAGGATTAGGGTTAGGGTTAGGGTTAGGGGAGGGATCCCTGACATTGCCACAGCTGCTGACCTCAAACAATATCTACAACCCTTCCCAGAGACCCAGGAAATCTCAATGGTCAGCTGGTGGATCAGCAGGCTGTGGATCCAAATCCCCAGTGCCCACAATCCACAGTCTCCCCAGGATTGAGGTATGCTCCAGGCATGCAGTTTCCACAACTATCCCTCTTGCATCCGGTACACACATGTGAACGTTGCGTGCATGTGTCTATTCCTGGCACAACCCTGCCTCTTGCCCTGTGTGGACAGTTTTCTGCATGTGCCCAGGATTCTCTAATCATTACCCTCCATAACTGCATCCTGGTAACGGGTCTCACTGCCTTTTATCCTGAAGCTGAGTTGGCCGCAGTAGAAAGACCCTTGTGCTCACTGCTGTATTTCTGAATCACACCGTCTCTAATCACTGCCATGGGTATATCCCAGGACAAGCATTGTCCCTCACCATTGTCTCCCAGGGACCAGCCTGCAGCATCCCCCATGAAGACCTATCACAGCTCCAGCAGACTTCCCCACTCTGGTTGGCCACTCTGGCTGCCTGGTGCCACGGGGACACTCGCAGGTCATCCTGCTGCCGGCTTGCAAGGACACATTGGCAGTTGAGTCAAGTGCCTCATAGTGCTTGTCCAGGGTCCTGAAGACTGTTCTACACTTCCTGGGAGACGTGGACTTGTCCTCCATCCTCCACATGACAGGTCTCGTGAGGAAGATGCTGCTGTCTTCTGCACCTTCCACTGATTCCTGCAGCACAGACCATCAAATCATCAAGCACATGCCTCCTATGGCACAGGAGCAGGAAGGGGCTGCTTTCCAGCTTGCAAGCACCGAGAACTGTCCAAGACTGCTGTCCAGGGAAGACTGTGCACAGAGCCCCTGGAGACAGTGCCCAAAGGGAGCCTCAGAAGGCAGAATACCATGAAGAAAGATAAAATCAGAGGGGGAGCTTCCATGTGACTGCAGGAGCACAATCTGCCTTCAGGCCCCTGGTGTCCCATAGCTGCCTGCATTCCTTTCTGCCCAGGCCTGGGACTCTGCAGGTAAATGTCTGCATCCAGAGCTCCCAAGACAGAGCTGGCATCTCCCAGGCCACCTGTATGAGCTCCTGTCACAAAAGAAATGCCATCAGCAGCTCATACAGCTCCAATCGAGGTCTCCCAGGCTGGAAGAGGAGGGCTCCAGGCCCTTCCAACTGTGAGCTGCCCCTGGGATGCTCTTTATCCCCAGGGATTCCACTGAAGAAGGCCCACACTGAGAAGGTGGCAGAAGGGTGGGTGGGACAGCCATTGGCCAGGAAGAAGGGTTCATGTACTGAAGATGCCAGCAGGCCACGGAAATGGAAGTTTCTTTTGCTGCCTCACCACAAAGGGGAACCTCTGAAGCTGCCACCACCTCTGGAACTGGCTTGTCCAGTCACCGCTGAGGACCTAGACCAGGAGGAGAAAATTCTGCAGCGCATCAACTGCCTTCTGATGGGTGAGACCCAGGACATGTGTGACAGCACTACCATGGCCCCCCAAGCCCATGCATGGGACCCCACTGCGTTGGGAGGAGGGGCCAGGCCTGTGGCATCACTGGACCTTAGCAAGAACTTGCTCCACCATTCCCAGTACCACCACTGTGGCAACCTCCACATCATTGTGGGTGGGCTCTGCCATCTCATCCCAGAGACACCCTCCCACCTCCAACCTTAGTGTCCTCTTCCCCCACAGCCTGCCAGTTGCTGCTTTTGTCTTTCCTCCCAGGCCCTCTCCCAGCACACTGGCAGGCTTGGCTCCACACTCAGTGGCTCCCTTTGGGGCCACCCTCATGAACACCAGCTTGCCTTCCCAGTCCCTCCATCTGGGGCCTCCATCCAGCTCAGGTAGGAGCTCCCTCCCCTCTCACCAGAGCCCAAAGCCCAATAGAACTCACTGGGCCTCACCTGTGGATGCACCAGGAGGCCAGCTACAAGGGTGTGTCAACAGACTCCGCTTGGGAAGCAGCCTGTCATCCGTGGAGCCACCATTCCACCAATCCCTGGGGTTCCTCATGGGAAGATGCCCACGTCCCTCTCCTTTGCCAGTCCTTAGTCTGGACACCTGGCAGCTCCAGGTCCAGGGGCAGCCCCAATCCCACCATTGACTGCAGGTCTCCCAGCCTTGGCCAGACGAAAGCACTCAGTCCTTGGGGCTGACACTCATCGAAACCCCACCATGGTTTCCCATGTCAGCACCCAGGCATATTCTCCTGGCAGCCAGGCTGCAAGGCCTGCTGGGCCATCAAATGCATTGGCCTCTCCCTCTGCAGCTGACCCCCAGAGGCCAGGACCTGTGGCCAGAGTTTGTCCTGACAACAGGCAGCCCTAGTCAACCTGTGAGAAACAAGTTCCATCCCCTTCCAGTCTGACAGAGTTAGTTCCATCAAAGGCCACTGGAAGGACAGATTTGACCCCAGGCCTGACTACTCCCAGGACAGCAGTGAGCATTTGCTCACCCCCAAACCCGGAGAGCACCATGGGGCAAGCTTGGGACAGAATAACAACAGTGCCCCTGTCCTGAGCACTATCACTGCACTCAGAAAACACAGAAGCAAGAGCAAATGGGGACAAAGAAGCACTGGAGCTCCTACCCTGAATGCCACCCCCCAACACCTGCCCACCCAGGAACACCTAGGCTCATCTCAGGGGACCAACACCACCCCCAGAAAGGCTACTTCTAGTAGCTCATCTGTCCCTTTGACATCAATGGGATCTGGAAGCCCAGACTTGCTCCCAGATCTTTATCAGTCTTTGGGAACATGTGTATCGCTTCCCAATGAGGAGGGACCCCAAACAACAGAGAGCAACCTGGGGCAAGCTTGGGACACAGTACCTCCAGTGTCCATAGGGAGACATCCACCATGGGGACCAAGGGGCAGAAGGGAAAGTGCAAATCAGGGCAAGCAAACACTGGTATTTGTACAGTTACTGCCACTCCCCAAAACCTGCCCATGCAGAAACCCTTAAACTCTCCTGGGGGAACAATGACCACCCCAAGAAAGACTTCCTCTACTTGTAGGTCTGTTTCCATAGCACCAATGGGATCTGGGAGCCCAGACTTGGTCCCAGGTCTGACCTCTCCCAGGGCAGCGATAAACACCTCCTCAATAAGTAGAGGAACCCCCAAAACTGGAGAACAAAATGAGGCAAGTTTGGGACATAACACTAACAGTGCCCCTGGCCAGAGCACTACCACTGTCCCCAAAAAACAAAAGAACAAGAGAAAACAAAGACAAGGCAACACTGGAGTTCCTACCCTGAGTGTCACCCCCCAACATCTGCCCACCCAGGAACACCTAAACTCATCTCAGGGGACCAACACCACCCCCAGAAAAGCTACCTCCGGTAGCTCATCGGTCCCTGTGACATCAGAGGGATCTGGGAGCCCAGACTTGCTCCCAGATCTCATATCAGCATTTGGGGCCTTGTGCCTCTCCTCTTAAAGAGGATGGACCCCAAGCAACAGCCAGCAAATTGGGGCAAGTTTGGGACAGAGCACCTCCAGTGTCCATAGGCAGATGACCACCATGGGGACAAAGGGGCAGAAGGTAAAGTGCAAACAAGGGCAAGCAACCTTCCTACATTTACTGCCATCCCACAAAGTCTGTCCAAGCAGAACCCCTTGAACTCTCCTGGGGGAACCAGCACCACACACAGAAAGGTCACCTCTACTCATGAGTCTCTCCTCATGCAATCAAAGGGATCTGGGAGCCCAGACTAGACTTAGATTTCATATCTTCCTTTGGGGCCATGTTTCTCTCCTCCCAAATTGGAGGAACAAGAAGACCAAGAAAGGGCTAATGGGGCAACTTGGGCTTCAACACCTTCAGTCCCACTAACCAGACCATCTGCATAGTGACCACCTTAAATGGGATAAAAAACAACTCTGTTCCTGGAGCTGAGGGGGGCCACTTTAAGTCCCCCACTGCAGAAGCCCCCAAGTCCATCTTGGGGCACCTACACCACCATGAGCAAGGCTGTATATTCTTACACCCATGCCCTGACTCTCACCCTGGCAACTCTGCATCTCTTGGGTACATGGTAAAGAGGACCAACCCTGTATTGGCCCAGATTTAACAAGAGTTCTCTTGTAACTCCTCCAAATATGTTTCCTCAGTCCACAGCTGGTAGCTCTTCTCCCCATGATATGCCTGGTGTTCAGATGTTTGGTCATTTAATGGTGTCCTTGAGGTCTCTTCTGTTCCTTATTTTGTTCCTATTTTTTGTCCTCATTGCTGTCTGAAGGTACTAGTTTGGCAAAGTTGTCCTCAAGCACTGACATTCTGTCTTCTGCTTGATCTGGACTATCATTGAGTCTTTCACCTGCAGTTTTATGTGACATACTGAACTTCTGCTTTCCCAGATTACTACTTGATTTGTTTTCAAAATCTCTCTCTCTCTAGACTCAAGTGTTCATTCACTGTCTTATTTCCCTTCATACTTTCAGCTGTCCTTTGCACTCTCTTGGTTTACATTGATTTTTTCAAAAGGTCATTCTTCTGAGTGGTTTGTCTGGCATTTCATTCACTGTAAAACTTTTGGTCTTGGTGCCAAGAAAATTATGGAATGTAGGAGGTGTCAAATGGCCTTGTTTTGTAAAATGTCTTTTATTTGTGTTGAAATTTGCACAGCTGATGGGGCGAATGTCTCTTCTGTTTTTTGTTGTTGTTGTTTTTGTTGTTGTTGTTGTTTTTTATCTTAACCAGGGATGGAACACAGAGGAGCTTAAGCAGTGAGCCATGTACCAAGGTCTTTCTTTTGTTTTCACTTTCACCAAACTATCACTAAATTGTTTAGGGCATGACTGAATTATTGATTCTGGTTTTGAACTTGTGATCCTCCTGCCTCAGCCTCCTAATCTGCTTGGACCACAGGCATGCACTACCATGCCCAGCTCTCTCCCACTTTCATTTGATCCACTGTTATAAGCAGCCTTATATTGTTGCTGTAGGCTGGTGATGGTTTGGTGTGTTGTGTTGGGTTTCTCTAGAGATGTACTCCATGGCCTCTTTTTCCTGCTGCATGTCCAGCTGTGACTAGTGAGGACTGACCCTGGGCATTGAGGTCCATAGTGTGAAGGACCTGAGTTCTCTGTTTGTCTAGAGAGAGGGAACCCTGTTGTAATCCAGGGATGTGATGTAGACAGTAGGGTGATCTTGCTTATGTCCCACGTGGACTAGGTATTGAGTACCCATCAGAGGGATGGCTGTCTGTGAAATAAAAAGTATGAAAGTAATATATCAGAAAATAAGACAAAAAGGCAAGGATATTTTAAAGCAGGGGCATAATTGGTTGAACTGTCCAGAAGGGTCTGTCTCTAACAAAGAAGCAGCCTGTGACAGATGTATTTGTAGTAGTACAGATCAAAGGGGAACAGTAGGTAAAAAGTTTCAGTGTGGGGGAGTCTTATTTCAGTGCTTTCTTCTTCATGTGGCAGGGTCTTTCTGTAAACAGGTTATTTGGCCCCAAGGCTGTGTTTGAACTTGAGCTGTGAGCTAGAACAGGGTGGCAGAGAGAGATGGGCATTCTCGCCCCTGGGAGTTTCCTCCTGGGAGTTCCCAGAACAGGGCTTTCCTACCTACTGACTAAAATATTTCTCATTTCACACAGGGCTCATAGATGGCTTTCCACATATCCCACATCTTTAATTTTTAAATGCAAGTGGTGGGCAGTTACTTTGAGTTCCCAGATCCTTGTTTTCAGGGTACCACCGCCAATTATAATGACACAAAAATGAATTAGTAGCAAACATATCATTCCTTTAACATTCCATGCAGAATGTTTCAACATATTTCCAGGATTAAGGACATTTAATTCATGAAATATTTGTTCAAATCAATGCAAGACAAAATTCTTTTCATAGTTTTAACTAATTTGTTTGGGCATGAATTTTAATGCAATTTGCATTAAACACCAATGAAATTTTTCATAGAACTAGAAAAAGCATTAATGAATTTCATTTGGAAAAATAAGAGACCCAGAATAGCCAAAGCAATTCTTAGCAAGAAAAGTGATGCAGGAGGTATCACCATACCAGAACTTAAACTCCGCTACAGAGCAATAGTAACAAAAGCCACATGGTATTGACACAAAAACAGACAGGTAGAACAATGGTACAGAATAGAAAACAGAGACAAACCCACATAAATATGATTATCTCATACTAGACAAAGGTGCCAAAAACATACAATGGAGAAAAGATAGGCTCTTCAACAAATGGTGCTGGCAAAATGGAAATACCTATGCAGTAAGATGAAATTAAACCCCTATCTCTCACTGTACAAAACTCAACTCAAAATAGATCAAGGATCTAGGAATTAGACCTGAGACCCTTTACCAAATAGAAGAAAAAGTAGGCCCAAATCTTCATTATGTTGGCGGCTTAGGACCAGACTTCCTTAACAGGACTCCCAGAGCACAAGAAATAAAACAAGAATAAATGGGATGGATTCAAACTAAGAAACTTTTTCTCAGCAAAGGAAACAATACTGTAAAAAGGGACTCTACAGAGTGGGAAAAAATCTTTACCACATTCACCTCACATGGAGTATTAATCTCCAGGATATATAAAGAACTAAAAAACACCCAAAAAACAAATAATCCAATCTAAATAAATGGGTTATGGAACTGAACAGACACTTCACAGAAGTAAAACAATCAATCAACAAATGTCTAGCAACTAGATAAAAGCAAATCAAAACTACTCTGATTTCATCTCACTGTAATCAGAATGGCAACTATCAAGAATACAAGCAACAATAAATGTTGGCAAGGATGTGGGGAAAAAGGTGCATTCATACATTGTTTGTGGGAATGCAAAATGGTGCAACTATTAAGGACAACAGAATGTAGATTCCTTAGAAACCTTGGAAAAGGAACACCATTTGACCCAGTTATCCCACTCCTCCATCTATGCTCAAAGAACTTAAAATCAGCATACTACAGTGATGTAGTCAAATCAATGTTATAGCAGCTCAACTCATAATAGCTAAACTATGGAACCAACCTAGGTGACCTCAACAGATGAGTTGATAAAGAAATGTGTGTATCTATATAATGGAACATTAATCAGCCATAAAGAACAATAAAATTATAGCATTTGCTTGTAAATGAATGGAACTGGAGAATATCATACCAAGTGATAAACCAATCCCAGAAAACCAAGATTGAAAGTTTTCTCTGATATGCAGATGCTAATTCACAATAGGGATGGGTTAGGGAAGAATAGAGTGACTTTAGATTAGGTAGAGGGGAGTGAAGGGACAGAAGAGAGTATGGGCAGTGGGACTGATAGTAGAATGAATCAGACATTATTACCCTACATACATATATGACTACATGACTGTGTGATTCTAAATCATGTACATCCAGAAGCATGAGTAACTATACTCCATTTATGTATGATATGTCAATGTGCATTCTACTGTGCTGTATAACTAATTAGAACAATTTTTTAAAAGTAGATTTTAAAAAGATACCAACTTTCAGAAAAATAAAAGAATGACAATAATTTTTGGCATCAAATGGGTGGCTATGGAGACTTTCAGACTAAGTGAAGTAAGCCACTTCCATAAAACCAAAAGTCAAATATTTTCTCTGATGTGTGGAATCTAACCCATAATGGAAAGGGTGAGGGGAAGAACAAAAGAGCAGGAGATTAAAGAAGAGGGGATGGAGGAAAGTGAGTAGGGATAAGCAACGGAAAGACAGTGGAAAGAATCAGACAGTTTTCCCTCGCAGATATGTGAAAACAACAGGTGAATCCCACCACCATGTACATTCATAAGAACACAATGCTAACCAGAATAAGGTAAATTCTATGCTTGTGTATTTATATCAAAATCAATTCATCTGTCATGTATAACTACAAAGAACCAATGAATAAAAAAATAGACGAAATATTTCTGGGTTTCTGTAAATATTTTTATAGCACTGAAATAAAATTAAAAGGAAATGAAAAGTAAAAGGGCTTTCTAGAATGGGTTTACTCTCTTCCAACTTTCTGCCAAATGAGGACACAGCTGTTAGGACAGAATTTTCCCACTCTGACCTCCAGAACTGTGGGGAACAATTTTCTGTTCTTCACGAATCTGAGTTTTCACTAATAGGAATTAAAACTGATAAATTGAAATAGTTACTTACTAATTATCTAACATATAACAATACCTTCAAAACCGGAGTTCTGTGATGAAAAGTCACTGCTTCTGCTGGCTGGTGGGCATCTGTGCAAGGGACAGGCCTTTGACGCCTAGATGTGTTGCAGCTCCTGAAAGGCGGGCCATGCCACCCGGTGTTGCAGCAGACCCCAGCACCGCACCAACTGCGGTTTCTTCTTTCTGAATTCTCCTCCACATCAAGGAATAATCTCTGCGAAACTGGTCCACAGCTGAGGAATAAGCTCCCCAAAACTGAAACAGAAGTTCGTGCTGCAATCCTGGTGACATATCAGGTTTCTCTGTCAGAATGCGCTACCAAGGGTTTATATAGCACTTGGTGCACTGCTATTGGTCCAAACTTATGCTAATTAGGGTTTGAAAGAAGTACCAATGCTATTGGTCCAAACTTATGCTAATTAGGGTTTGAAAGAAGTACCAATGCTGTTGTTCCAAACTTATGCTAATTAGGGTTTGAAAGTTGTACAAATACTATTGGTCCAAACTTTTGCTAATTAGAGTTTGACACATACTAATGTTATTGGTCAGTCCTTTTTTTTTTTTCCCAAACATTCATTCACACCAGCCCCAAACTCCCATACTGAGAATAACCCCAATGTCAATCAACTTGTGAATGAATGGACTGGAATTTAGCTAAATGGCAAATCCCTGGGTTCCATTCCTGTTTCAAAAAACAAAACAAAACAAAACACAACAAAAAAAGTAAAACAGAGAGAGAGAGAAAGAAGAGAAACCTAGAAAAAGAAAAAAAATCAAGTAAACAAAATTTATCAATACATAAAACCTTATTCAAAAATATACCTGCTCTGTGTTTTTCAGGATCTGTGTCAAGTGACCCCTTATCTTTTACTTCTTCAAAAAATTTTTTTCCAAAAGTTGAGAGACAGGGACCATATGTTAGTCATCTCTCTCTTGCAGTTATGCCAGAAAGTAGTTATGTGAGGTGGATGAGTGGGATATAATTGGGATGAAAAATCAAGGCCTGATTTGGAACCACCTTGTGAAGCATTGCAGGTAATATCACTAAAAAGTACTTGGCAAAATTGAAATACAAGTGTGAACAAATGACATGGAACAAAATTGTTTTATAATTAAAGATCAAGAAGAAGCAAATAGCCAAAACTAGAAAAAATAAAATAAAACTAGCTAATTACTGGTTTTATTTCTATTTACTTTCAGTAGAACTTTATGAATTTACTCTATCAATTCAAGAGATTTATAGTACCGAAGCCTGAGTTGGGTGGGGCAAATGTTATCCATGTAAAATTAAAACATGACTGTAAAATACTGAAAATATCTTCTCTGACTTGATCACCAACATCAATCATATTCACTAGAATATCGTATCTGAAATAATCTGACTTGATATTGGAAATTTGAAGAGGAAGCAGAATTCACAAGCTGGCAAAGAGTTCTCTGCATGAGGCAAAACTGTTGCAAGTTGTTCAAAAATGATATTTTGGTGATGTTCCTGTGGGTTTCAGCACAACCCACCAGAACTTAATCACGTTTAGTCTTGGTCAGGATGGATATGAATTGGAAGTTGAAGGAGGAAGGAAGAAACTTGATTGGAGACTAAGCTGGAGAGGCAGTGGTAGGAAGAGCCCTGTCCTTTCTTTTTATTTTGGTACCAGAAATTGAACCCAGAGCTGCTTAACTACTGAGCCATATCTCCAGTCCTTTTTGTATTTTGAGCCTGGTCTCCCTTTGTTGCTTAGGGCCTTGCTAAGTTGTTGAGACTGGCTTTGAACATGGCTCAGCCTCCATGTGCCAGGATACCAGGCTTAATCACTTTATTCTTAATACAAAGGACTCATGAGTTTGTGCATCCAAGTGCTCCTGTCATCTTTTTCTCCATTCCACAATCAATACCAAGTCATTGGAGTGCGCTGTTTCTAAAGTTCCTTCCCTTCCATCAATTCCTAGTGTTCCTTTATTGTTCTCTCCTTCAGAGGGTTGTCCTTCTGACCAACTGAGCCCCAGCATACCTATGAACTTCTGCACAAAATTACAAGCTCTGACACTTGTAGCTGATTCTTTGGTGTTTTCTGAGCATGGTAATGATCTACTGATGCTCTTTCTACACCCCCACTCTCTTACTGTCCTCCTGAATATCTGGCCTTTGGTTAGGAGCTACTGTTTGACACATCCCCATCACTATCCTGAATGTCACTTGGGGTCTCTTTCTGTGCACCAGTGACATGCTGTGTCTTGGCTGCAGGTCCTGGACCTGAAGTTTCTGAGTGACCCACACCACAATCAATCACCCTGATGTTATCTGATGAGATAGCTCATGGAGGGGGAAGACACCCATGGCTTAAGTCTTCCTCTGGGTTACTGAGATACTTCTGAATCCAGATGTGCTTTGGGCAATCTTTCAGAGTAGGGAAAATCTGTAATTTGGCTATAGAGTCAGTCAGTCTTAGGGAAGAGCAAGTCTTAAGTACACTCATGGTGCTCCTAGTGTCTCTCTGGGGCTTTACACCCATTGGGTCCTCAGAATGATATGATGGAATGGCACCGTTATGCATCCATTTTTTTTATATCAAGCTTCTAAACACAGAGAGGTTAAGTCACTCAACCAAGATGACACAGATAGGAAATGACAGAGGCAGGATTGTAGCCAAGGGAGTGTGCAGGTCCATAAAACAGAATTAGAAGCTGCTAATTTCTTTAGCACAAACTCTAAAATCACAGACTCTTCACTTGGGCCTGCAGATACCCCAATGGGCAATGCAAAGCAGGAGGAAACCTGGCATTTTAGACTTCCTTCTGTATTTTTCTTCAAACTCCTGCTCAACCTTGCATGGAGGTGTGTTCTCATTTAAGGACTGCTCTGATAAAAACTGGTAGCACAAAGTTTATTATCCCTAAATTTACCTAGCATCTCATCCCCCTTCAAGACTGAGATAAGAATAACTAAGGGATTTCCAAGGTTGACAAGGACATTCAGTGCCAGCTCTAATACATCATCCTGTTCCACAGCACTGGAGTGGCCTAGAAGTCTCCAGTCATTGCCCTGCACCTCACAGCAACAGCAGATCCTTGCAACAGATCACCTGATGAGGAGGCTGACCCTGCCAAGCAGACGCACCCATCCCATTAGAACCAGGGTCTACAGGTCCAACAGACAAGGAGCCCCTCCTAGGAGCAGCAGGGAGATGACACATATGGGATCAGTTGCCATGGACTGCATCCTTGTTCAGTCCTCTTACTCCATCTCAACTCCTCCTCCATTTAATCTGAGAGCTCATGCAAGCATCCCCAGGACAGGAGCAAGACACTGGAGCTTATTTTGCTTTCCTAATATGGCCATGGTGAGGAAAGTTCCTTTCTTGTTTTCCCATTACTTTCTAGTTTGCTTTCGGGGTGAGTGACTGGACCTGACTTGCTGGGACCCCAGAGTCAGATCTGTGGCCAAAAACTGCAACAAAATTCTGAGAGTTCTGGCTCCTAGCCACCCCACCTACCCTCTCACTGGGGGCTGCATATGGAGGTGATCCTGTGGGTCTCAGCACAACCTGTAGGGCACTCTCCTGACCTTGACCTTGTGGATGCTGAGGGTTTTCAGTCCAGGCTCTGAAACCTCTTCACTCTGTTCTAGTGGTCATTCCTTTCTCTGACCCTGTGAACAGCCACCCAACCTGCAAAGACAGACCTTCCCATTTTCCAGGGCCCTGCTTCTAATGTATCAAGCGAGATACCACAGAGCATGGCTATCTTGTAAAGTCTGCATCCTTAGTTGTTTTCAGTAGAAATCTCAGTGCCCTGTGACAAGAGAGACAGTGTACAGGAAGGCTCTGATTGTTTCTGTAGTTCTCAGCCTCATAGTTTGGGAGGCTGCAAACTTGTTTTGGGGATATGGCTGCAGAGGTAGCTGGTATTGCTGAACTTGTTTTTTGAGTGGTTCTAACTTCCTGGCGATAATCAAGGGTTTGGTTGTGGATGCCTCCTGCTGAGAGCTTGAAGACCTGGGGATCATCACAGGTCTCACTCTAGGTGCACCCACATTGTCAGTCCCATGATAACCCAGATAACCCAGCTCTTCACCTAGTGGAGATTAGTACACATATGTGGGAAGCACCCTCTTGGTCAGCCTGGACCAATCCATCTTGAAGACTTTCCACTGCAGGATCTTAG
The DNA here is from genome assembly GCF_902686445.1 of Sciurus carolinensis. NCBI lineage: Eukaryota > Metazoa > Chordata > Mammalia > Rodentia > Sciuridae > Sciurus > Sciurus carolinensis. Next base: position 171,087 of record NW_025920216.1, read on the forward strand.
GGCAGGATGGGATGTTGGAGACCAGGTGCTTCAAGCTATATCTTTATGGACAAGGAAAAGGCTCAAGTGGTAGTGGGTCTTACCAGGGATGGCACAGTGGCCCCCATGTCTGAGAAGAGTAGCTCTCTCCTGGGAGACCCTCTGAAGCTGGAGATATTCAACACCTCCCAGATGCCCCTGCATTGATACCTCTGACCTGAAACTCTCCTGATTGATGACTCATCACCCAACTATCCAGAAAAATCTAAATGAAGCGTATTCAAGTGAAAATCTTCATGCTTTCACTGTGGCCTGAATGTGGGTTACCCCCACACCAAGTCATAGGCTGAATTCTGACCCCAAAGGTATCAGGAGGCCTCTGGAAGGGAATTAGGTCATGTGGGTGGGGCCACAAGAGTGGAATTAGTGCCCTTGTCAAAGAGGCCCAGGAGCTCATTCACCTGCCTCCACCACACGGGGATGCATGCAGGCTTTTCCCTGAGCAAGAAAGGGCAAGACACATAATCTGCTGGCACCTTAATCTCAGACTGTCCAGCCTCCAGTATAGTAAGGAATGACTTTACATTGTATATAAGCTACCTGGTCTTTGGCATTTGGTTCTAGCAGCCTGAATAGACTGGGACAACCTTCCTGTAAACCTGCTACCCCTGGAGTATCTCAGTCAATGGCAAGGTCATCCTTCCCTGGGAATCACATTTGTCACCTTGCTCTTAGCAGTTCTTCAGGACAATCAGTCCCATCTCTGGAACACATGGAGTCAGCTCCCTGGGGTCCTTCACTGTCCCCACTGGATCCCAGCTCCATCTCTTCTGACCTCTCACCTCTTGCCCTCCAGCCCTGCACACCTCCCAACCTACCCTGCTCACCAGAGCACTCTGGATGAAGTCCCCCAACATGGAACAGATCCGGTGAGTCCTCTGCTCAGAACTTTTGTTGATTTCTCATCTCATTCTCGGTGAAAGAGGAGTAAGACAGCAGGACTGAGGGGTACATCTGGCTCTCACACCAACTATATCCCTGGCTGTATAAAAATGTGCCCCTCTCTGTGACTCAGTTTCCTCTCATCTCTTTCTGCCTTAAGTCACTAGATGTGGATATTTTAAGAGAGAGAGGGGTTAGCAGTGCAGGGGCCCTCCAAGGCCTCCTGCACACCCTCTAACTCTGACTCACCATCAAGCCTGTGCTTCCTGATCCACAGTCCTAGTCCTGAACCCGACACCTGCAGGCCCTCCTCCTCCTGCTTCCACAGGCTCCATCCCACCTGAAGGCCACTCTGCTGATGCACAGATTCCCAGAGAGTGTGGGGACAGCTGCATTTGAAACATTGAAAAATGTAAAGGGGGAAAAAAGGAAATGAAGGCACAGAAGAGGGGAAGAAAAATATCCTATGAGAAGTGGGTGGTGGTTGCATAGATAGAAGGAATGTGGATATATTTTCCAGGCAGGGCTAGGAAGTGCAGAAACCTAGCCAGTCCCTGAGCACATGACCTCCTAGCAGCAATATCTGAAAATGTGAAGAACTAGTCTCTGTTTACCCAGGATCCCTGATCACTTGCTGGATTCCTCTCTACTGACATTATCCACAGCCTCCAGCAAGGCTCAACCTGCTGACTGGCAGGCTCTTGTCTCTGTCCCAAGCCCCAGACCTTGACATTCACTGTCAAATCAATGGAAGATTTTAAGAAAATATACTTTTTCCTTACCAGCCCCCAGTAGAGCTCCTCCCCCAGCTTTTCATTCCTCTTCGGGTTCCATGGCTAGGGGTGTCACCAACTCAGACAGTCCAGTTGTCTCTGGCACTGCCATGTTGGTTTGGATACGTTGGGCTACAAGGAACCACATTTCCAATGATGTAAGTGGTTCTGAATATGCTAAGGAATTTAGAAGAAGACCTGGAAGGATGTCACCAGGCATTATGTACCCCATCTTTGCCCAAAGCAAGGGAAAAGGGGCTGTTCTTGGAGCAGCCTCTTTACACCAGTACTTTGACCAGGAATGAGAACACTTCCCAGGACCCATGGGCCGGAGTGAGTTCACGGGCAACCTTCACACAAGGGTACACTGAGGCATCTGACCAAGTGACTGGGACAGCCAGGACTGGTTTCAACTTCTCCCAATTCCTTCCCATTTTGCCTAGTCAAACAGTGCAGCTGGTGGAGCAGCAAGCACAGTCCAGAGGCAGACCCAGGCTTCCTCTCTTGATCCCTTCTCTTCCAGCATCCTGCCCAAGCTGCAGCCTCATCCATTCCTCCCCTCAGGTGTGTCACTGGAACTGCCTCTTCCTAGACCTGCCTCTGATCATCTGTCTTGTCAAAAACTGACTGATGCCTGATCCCTCAAGCATGAGGCTCACCCGATCACTCCTGCACCCAAGTGTCCTGGTGGCTCTCTTATTCATTGTGTTAGCTGGCTTTCCATCACTGTCACCAAAATACCCCCAAAAAAATCTAGAGTAGGAAAAGCTTATGTCTGCTCACAACTTCATATGTTCCGTCCATGACTGAATGACTTCATTGCTTTCATTGCTCTGTGCTTGAGGTGAGGCAGAACATCATGGTGGAAGTGTGGAGGAATGCTGTTCAGCTCATGGCAACTGAGAGAGAGAGAGAGAGAGAGAGAGAGAGAGAGAGAGAGAGAGAGAGAGAGAGAGAGAGAGAGAGAGAGAGAGCACACTTCACTGGCCAGGGACAACATATAAACCAGAAGACACACCCCAAATACCTGCTTCCTCCAGTTTCATCCTGCTCACTTATAATCACCACCCATTAATCCATTCAAGTTACAAACCCACCAAATAGATTGACACACTGATTAGGTTACAGCTCTCATGATCTAATCCTTTCACCTCTGAACCCTTCTGCATCATCTCACACATGAGATTTCAGGGGATACTGCCTATCTAAACCATGATATCTACCATAATAGGTACAAACCTCCTCACACTTGAAGTCAAGGCCTTTGGCAGTATGATCATTAATAAAATAAAATCAGTGCTGTGTGCATCTAGACCCTGAGAGGGGAACTGAGAAAGAGAAAAATGACCCTCCTGATAGCACATGACCCAGGCATAATCTCCCCAAATCAACACAAGCAATGCTAATGGAATGAAAAGCTCAGGCAGGACCACATGACAATTATATAGAAAACTAGGTGGAGACTGACTCTCAGGCCATCCCCTTTCTAACATGAGTGACAGCTTCCTTTTTCGGGGGAGGGAGTGAGTGAATACTGGGGATTTAACTCAGGGACACTCAGCCACTGTACCACACCACCAGTCCTATTTGGTATTTTATTTAGAGACAGGGTCTCTCTAAGTTGCTTAGTGACTCACTCTTGCTGAGGCTGGCTTTGAACTTTCAAATCTCCTGTCTCGATCTCCGAGGTACTGGGATTGCAAGTGTGCACCACTGTGCACGGCTGACAGTTGCCTCTTTACCGATGACTGTAACTCTCTGTTAATCTTCCCACCCCTGATATAAAAGTATTTAAGATGCCCAATCACCAAGCTGCCTCACTTATTCTTGGAGAATTTAACATATTTTTGGAGCAGGAAAATCCCTGCAGATATGATAACTGAGAGTCTGGTGTCTGATGCTACTGGCAGCTCAGTTCCTAGCCAAGACACATGGAACATCTCTATGTGCCACGCTCCTTGCTAAGTGCCAGTTGGGGAGTTTGTGACTTTGGGTAAGCACCTTTCTGAGTTGGAGGGCTAGGACAAAGCCAGAGAACCTGAGGAGAAGTGGGTCACTCTCCCTTGCTGCTCCATTGCAGATGCCACCAAATGATCATAACATTGCATCCTGCTTGGGGTTGGGATGGTTCCAAATCCAATCAAATGCCTCGTACTTGTTACAGTGGGCTGGATTATGCAGCATTAAAAACAAGAGAATTGTTTCCAGACTCATTAAAACAAAGGTGTTCTTTCCCATTGGACTGCAGACCCCACAGGTGGGCTGCTACTCTGCTTTAGGTGATCTGCACCCCAGGACCCCAGGCTCTCTCACAGCATTCCCCAACATCAGCTCAAGCCTCTGCACAGGCTGTTCTGAGCAGTTCAGGGTATTTAGCTGCAACTCTGGCCTCACCTGTGTTAGGGGTTTAATCATTCCCCCCAACATTGATATGATCAATAAATCAATGAGAAATGGGCATGAGTCTTGTTCAAATGGCACGTTGGCCGCACACCTGCATGCAACTTGCTACCTTCTCTTCTCCTGTTGGAGGGCATGTCTTCTCTGCACACCTGGAGCTGCCTCATTGTTTCCCTGGAAGACAGCAATTCACCATGTGGTGGAGTGTTGTTTATCAGCTGCTTTCCCTGATGGCCATGCAGACTACATGGGTCCCCACTTGTTTCTACTCCAGTCAGAGTTATACCACACAGCTGCATGCAGATGGTTTGCACACCTGGACACAGATATGCATCCTGGTTCTCTGTCTCTCAAAGATATAGCATGTTCTTTTGTCCTCTCTCTGATTTCTTCCTCTCTTTTTCACACAGCTCCTAAGAACTGGCAGACCTTGGCTGATGCAGACATCAAGACACAGTGCTGTGTGCAGCCAGGGAGGCATCTGGAGGAGAAGCACTAGCTCTGATCCTGGAAAGGAGGGTCTGCACTCCACAGTGGGCAGCAGGGACCATGGCTGTAAGACTGCCTCTGGAAAACCCCCGCTTCCTTGGATGGGAATTGTAAAATGGCCAGTTCCATACCTTCTGGGATGAGGAGAGGCCGATTTCTGTAGGGTAGTCCTTATGCCTCCCATACAGATGGACCCCAACTTGGGCTCTGGATACACCCATGATTCACACAGCTGGCAGGTGGCATCTGCAGGAATTCTGCCACACACATTGTTGAGAGGTAGAAGAAGGTCATTTTTAGTACAGAACCCAAGGCCCAGATCATAGTCCTGGGATGCACATGGGAGGCTGGTGTGGCTTTGCCTGAATTTATGGACCAATCTTAATGAACACAGACTGTTACTCTGGAGCAGGTCCTGGAGATGGCTGCCCAGGCCCCACCTGCCAGGCTCTACATCAACCCTTCCCTTGCTAGGGCATGGAGAGGCTGGAGGTCCAGGTTATGCTGGTGGGCAGTCATGCTGGCCTGGCTGTATGTGGAAGTTCAGGCTCCAGCATTGCAATGTGCCCCACAGATTCCAGCTCAACCCTATTGATTAACCAGTGGGGAAACCCAGGTCAGGTCCTTGCCCAGAGAAGGTGTGAACCCAAGCACATGTGCAAAAAAGGTAGGTTGGTGGAAACCAGGCCAAACCCAGTTTGTAAAATTAAACTGTCTGAATGAAAAATTTAAACAGAGATCTGTTTTCCAGCTTTAGAAACTCTGGAGATATGACCATGTTCCATCCACACAATTGTGCATGGTGGTAATCAACTAGAGACAAGTGGCAGATCCTCAAATACTTGACTCTCCAGTATGCCATAGTTCCTACTCTTCCCAGCTACCCTGTGTACCAGCTGGTCCCTCTGCTCATTCGTTTTCGTGGCCTAACAGTGGAGGTGGTTGGGCTTATGTTCCTGCTTTGGTGTACAAAAAGTGTTCTTCAAATTAATTTCCCTCCACTCTTGTGATCTGGGCACATTGAATAGATATGGTTTTCTGATGGAAGCTATGAGGTTAGAGAGGTAAAGACATGCTCAAGATCAAGCAGGGCTCCCACACATGAACTCGAGTCTCCTGCAATTGCAAGCTCCTCCCACCATATGGAGAGAGGCAGGAGACAGAACCCGGTTGGGAAACACTCTGGCTGTGCAAGATGGACCCAGTGGAAAGGAACAAGGGGTTCATCAGGCTCAAAGTCAGACATGAGCAGCCAAGGTCAAAGCCAACTTTGCACAATGTCACCAGTTCCCAGCAGCTTCTTCTCCAACTACTAACACACTGATCCATTTGTGGCAGTATGTGGGGCCCAGAAAGGGACAGAAGCAAGACACATGGAAAGAGACAGACAGAGACAGAGAGAAGTGCACAGAGGAAGACAGACTGAAAGAGACAGAAAAAGAAGGTGAGGGTGAGAGGAGGAAAACCCCAGAGAGCAGGGGACAGAAAGGGAGGTTGGGGTGGGACAGAGTCCAAGACCTTCAGAGAGCTGGGAAGCATTAGGCTCCAGGGATCAGGACTCCAAGATGAGAAGCTGCTTCCACCTCCCAGGAACTCATGCAGGTACCCCACTTTGTTCATGGATCCCCAACCCCAGATTCACAGGACCATGAGTGTTGTGCACATTTGACACCACAGGCCTATGTCTTCTGAGGGTCAAGTTTGCCCAGCCCATCTTTGGCCTTTTCTCCCAGACTGTCAGCTGTCCCCATCCTGAAGAGAACAGAAAACATTTACTTTCTGCTGTCCCAAGGGCAGAGGGAATCCCCTGTGGTTCTGTGGGGAGATTCTGGAGGGAGTCCCCCTGCCCAAGGCCCTGGGTCTTGCATTATGGATTCATAGCAGATGCCCTGCTCAGGAAGTGTGAGGGAACAGATGTGCATCTGTGGTCTCCATGGAGACCTGCCAGCAGGGCAACCTCCTGGGCAGCTTGGCGGTAAAATTTTTGTGTTTGTCAAGACTTTTGTTGAATGCAAACCATATAAGCAAATCTACCATGTGTCCCAAGAGACATGAGTTTCCATCCTGGCCACACAGAGCCTGGTAGGCCAGGACACCCATTTGGGGACCTTGATTAACTCTCTTGAAACCATAGACACAGGTTCTGGTTGACTGAGGATCAGCTCCATTAGCCATTTTTAAAATAGGCTGAAAAATAGGTTCTACTATGAAGGCCCCACATCTGCTCTGAAGAGAGAAAGCAGTCCTAGGTGACTTGAAAAATAAATAGGAGCATGTTTGGGAGGCAGAGGCAGGAGGAGTCTGTGGTGGGCTGTTTGTTCATTCAGCAAAAACAAATCCTTGCTAGGAATCAACAGTCAAATTCTCATACCACCTCTTCTCTCATGTAACTCACTGGGCCCTCAACACATTGTCAAGTAAATAGTAAATAGGATGCTTCCAGCCCAGGAGACAAGTTTGCACCATGAGCTGGAGAATGTTGAACGTGTGTGTCACATACAGGCATGCAGAGAGCAGTGACACATGAGTAGGAGCTGAAGATAAGGGTGACCAAATTAGAGCACAGGGAAGAATGGCCCAGGAGGGAATAGCTAGTTCAAAGGCTCAGAGTCCACATTAGGCAGAGTCTAAGGCCTTTAGAATGATTCCCAATCTCTCAGGATACTTCTTGGCTTCCAGAGGATGGAGGAAAGCTCTGAGGTGAGCTTGTATGATTCACTTCCTCATCCAAGAGTGGGGGTGTTGAGTGTTGCAGAGAACTCCATGGGGCCCCTCTTGAGTTAACTTGTTCACAACTTGACCAGAACCTTTGTGCCTTAAAGTAACAGAGCAGAAGGCTCCTTCAAGTTCACCTAGGCCATTGTTTCCCACACATGGTCACCCACGTCCACCAGCAGTAAGTGGTGACTACTTCCCACCTGGGCACATCACCTATATTCCCAGTCTTATACTTCCTCTCTATGGTATCTATGGGAATAATAATCATTACCTTATTGCTAGTTCTTTTCTTGCTGATAGCTACTAAAATACCACTACGTGAAATCTCCCAATTTTAGCCAGTTCTTCATTGCTGTGACCAATAGATCTGGTAAGAATAACTTAGAGGAGGAAAAGTTTATTTTGACTCCTGGTTTCATAGTTTCAGTCTATGGTCAGTCAACTCCATTGCTCTGAGTCTGAGGTGAGGCAGAATATCATGGTAGAAAGATGTGGTACAAGAAAGCAGCTCTGGACATGATGACAAGGAAGCAGAGAGAGCTCTACTCAAAAGGGACAAAATATAAACTCTAAAGGCAGGCTCCCAGTGACCAACTTCCTCCAGCCACACCCTGCTTGCCCAGAGCTACATCCAGTTAATCCATATAAATGCATTAATCCCCTTTTTAGTCCACAACTCATAATCTAATTATTTCACCTCTGAAAATTCTGACATCGCTTCACACATGAGTTTTGGGGAACACTTCATACCTAAACTATGACACAGTCCAGGAAGGACCCTTTGAGAAACTCCACCCTAGACCAGTTCTTGAGATTATGCACAACTGTGGCCCAGAGACAGCAAAATATTAAAAAAACATGCTTAGTAAGGCCCACACTGCACTACCTTCCCTCTGTCTTCTGGGCTACATCATTCCCAGGTGCACTTAGTTCCAGTGTTCATGGCCACATGATCATGAGGGTGTCCATTCTCAGTTTTTAATTTCTCTGTGAAGTTGTGTCCCCTCCCTTTCTTCTCTCACCCCTTTCCCTTTCTCTCTTTCCTCCTCTTCATCCCTCCTCCTCTGCCTTGTCCACAGCTTTGAAGTCACCAAACAGGTTGTGGAATCTTGGTTCTGCCTAACTCACTTATTCCAAACTACTTCTCAGGTGAAAGGAACAGTAATCTCACCTTCTGCTTATGAAGGGACAGAAGATTCTAACTGCTCATCAATGGCTTAAAACAGCTCATCTCATCAGATGCAAGACATGTCGCATCCCTCATAGCCCAGGGAGAATGGCGTTAGCATTTATGGATTCTGCAGTCACTCACTAAGGGCACAGGTATATGTCACACCCTATTCAATTCTGGAGATGAAGCTTCCAGAAAAACATACTCGTGCCCCTTGAGAGCTGGGATTCTCCTGGAGGAAGCACATAATTCACAAACAAATAAATGAAGGCATTGCTTAAAGCAGAATGCGTGAATGCATGAATGGTCTTCACAGCTGTCCATAGCAGATTTCTGGTCATCCTTCAGGTCTGATTTCCCTCTTCTCTCTTTCAGCAACCCTCCCCAGCTCCCTCATATCTGATGCTCCATCCTCTGGCACCCAGGGCATCTGACAGCTGCCATGCATCAAATTACAGGCAGCTCAGATGCTCCATAGATGAAAACAGATGAGTGAGCATTTGTTTACGTTCAGAAAGGACCTCAGGGTGTCTGTGTTTCCTGCACTGTTGACAAGTGGGTGTGCCATGTGTGTGCTCCTGATGGGCTATGCATGTGGCAAGTGTGTGGGCACAGGGCATTAATTTGGGGGCTCGGATGATGTTGTATTCTGTCAGGGCAAGGTAATGATTGAGTGGCTTCTACCTGTGTATGTTCATCTCATGTGTGTTATACACACATGAGGATGAATGTATATATGTGTGGAAAGGTGTATGTGTGTGTGTGTGTGTGTGTGTGTGTGTGTGTGCAAGAGAGTGTGGTTTTACTGATGTGTTTGTAAATGCAGAGAATCCCAGCAGAAGGGCATCAAGAGTGACAAAGGAGGGGAGGGCATGGGGAAGTAATGGAGAATTAAATCTACCAAATGATGTTAGGTCCATGTGTGAATATGCCACAGTAAATCACACTTACATACATATATGTATACATATGTATAAATATAATGCATTAATTAAAAAATAATAACAGGTGATAAGTAGAGCAGAAGAGCAGGAAAGTGGAATAGAGGAGGGACCAGGGGTGGGGAATGAGACTGATCAAATTATATTATGTGCATGTATGAATAGACCACAATGAATTCCACTATCATGCATAATTATAATGCAATAATAAAAGTAATTAAATAAAAAAGAAAATCCCCTTTGTTCTAAGGGCATGACTTGGAAATCACATACACTCCTCTCTGTCCCATTGGCCAGAACTTCATCCTGTATTCCCCCCAGCTGCAAGGGAGCTTGGGAATGAGAAGCCCAGTTACATTCAATTTTTCTATTAATGCCATGGGAAGGGAGGCTGATGTCCAGGGACACTTGAAATTCTGAGACTCTGCTGTCATTTGAATGCAATCTTGTGTTGGAAATGTAATTCTCAAATTCACATATTGATGATAGTTGGGAGAGGGGCCTTTGGGAGGCAATTGGGATTGGATATGGTCATGAGGTTTCTGTCCATAAAAACAGGTATTTCTTGACTGACACTCCAGACACTGAAGTCCTCAAACGTGTTTTGTTGGTTCACATAAATTATTTAGTTCAGACTTGCTGGAGTAGTGCTAATGTTCTACTTGAAGATCCTTTCTTTATATTTGATCTACTGATTAAAAAGTTTCTCCACATTTCATCTTATTGGACATTCAAATCAATAATTTTGTCTTCAGTTTGTATATACAGCAACTGAGGGTGAAAGAAGTGAAATGATTGGCTCCAGGTCACCAAAGGAATCAATCTGTGGGGAATGAACTTGAGGGTACTAAATTTCGAAGTGGTCATTCAACTCTGAAATTTTTTATATTATAAATGGGTTATTTTGCTTCTAGATATAACCTACTTATTGTGTTAAGAGTTGGATCAGAAATTCTCATGGAATAAGGCTCCCATGTGGTCTTTGTTTTATCTCAGTGCTTTTTAACTATTAGACATTATTTTTATGAATATTACCCAATTTTTGACATTAGCACTACTCCAGCAAGTCTGAACTAAATAATTTATGTGAACCAACAAAACATGTTTGAAGACTTCAGTGTCTGGAGTGTCAGTCAAGAAATACCTGTTTTTATGGACAGAAACCTCATGACCATATCCAATCCCAATTGCCTCCCAAAGGCCCCACTCCCAACTACCATCAATATGTGAATTTGAGAATTACATTTCCAACACAAGAATTGCATTCAAATGACAGCAGAGTCTCAGACTCAAGAATTTGTTCTCTGAGCCCACATTGCACAGAGCAGTGTAGAACAGCAAACATTGTCATGATAAGAAGACAACTGCCAAATCAACTCATTGCTTGTACATGTATCCCTGTTCAAACACTCCCCCACACACTTAACATGGGGTCACCACCCCACCATGTAGTGATGCCTCTGCTGGATCCTTCCTCCCAGGTGCCAGGTGACCTCAGTGTCTGAGAGTACAATGCAAATTTTATGTCAATGGATTGCAAAGTTACAGTTGCACATCTTGCAAAATATGAAGCATTTCATAAAATGGATGAAAATTTTTCTGAAGAGTGACTCTAATAACAGGCAGGGCATCTGCAGATGGCAATGTGGGAGCATCAGATCAATTGATACAACAGATGCTTCAAATGAGAATAATTTTCATATTCAAGGACAGCACATGAGGCACAATACCTGTATGACTCATGATAAAATTCAGCAATGTAAGAAAATGGGAAGAAGTAGCTCTCAGGATGAAGAGGAAGTCCACACTTTTAATAGTTCTGCTAAAAGAACAATATATAAATTTCAGACATTACTTGCCTTGGATCACAAACAAGGCTGACCTTCTAGGCAGGAGTGAGAGAGATATAACTCTGCATGCTAAAGCAGTTATCTACATTTGCTGTAAATATTGCCTCTGGCTGTCATCTGTTTCAGTAAATGAATGGTTTTGAGATAGAAAAATATGGGGAAAAGCAGAAAAGATGGACACAACAAGTTGAGGCTCCATTCCTCATTTCTATGTTTCCCACTGGTATCAATTAGGCAGTGAGCAGAGAGGGATGGAACCCCTCAACTGTTCAATATGTAGTGCTCATCCAAACCCTTGCTAACTTTTTATTCCTCCAGAAAAGGCCAGGTGAACTCTCTCAGTGGATTCTCCCAACATGAGGCAATTAGTAACTTTTAGCCCAAGTATATCCCACAAAATATCTGAGACATACTTACATTAAAATGTTTACATTGTTTTTTTCTGAACTTCATTTACCTGTCCTGTACTTTATCTAAACTCTGGCAGAGTGGGGCATGTCATGGGGCTCATATAGGAATCAACTACTCAGAAACAGACTATTCTCAAATTAGGAACCCTAAGAATATACAAGGAGGAAGAAAGTGAGATGGGAGACACCAGAATTGCTGCAGTAATGATTGTTTAGAAATGTCAGCAGGAAAATATCCACATAAAGGAAGTCTGTGGTCCAGAGGGTAATTAATTTTATTTTCCTAAATTCTTCTTATTCCAGGGAGTTAACAGAAAATATTTTTTTTCTATGGTGGTTTGTGCCAAAGGAAAATTCGTGCCATAACTCTGACCTTACCATCTAATATCAATTGCAAAGAGATATTTATTTATTAATATTTTCATAAATATTTAAGATGATGCATCTAAATGCCAATGATGACCCATAACCAAACACCCAGGACTTCCAAGCTAATTATTAGGGTATCCCAGGGAGAGATGCTTTATGTTCTCATAATCGAGGAAATTAAACAAATATTTGAAATGAGCTTCAAAATCAGACCAAGATATCAATAATTCACCAGGAGATGGAGGGCTGCCAGAGTGGAGTACTGATCAGGTTGCCTGCTGCCTGTGCCTGCAGATGTGCTTCTTCTCCCATCTTTCTTTCCAGTAGTTGATACAAGACTGGTACAATCTTGCACTCCCTTTGTCATGGTTGAAATCTTAAAAATACACCTTGGCCTAACTGTTTTGACTTCCTCCAAAGAAGGAGAGGAAGTTCAAGGGCTGTAAGGCAGAAAAGATAGTAGCTTTCCTGGGTAGATCCCAATTGGGTTTGAATGACTTTGGTGTCCTGGCCCCAAAGTGAGAAGACTGGACTGTGAAGTGAGCCCAAGACAGCCTGTAAAGCACCATGTCCTAGCCTGGTTCACTGGGTTTTCCAGGAACCAGCATCATGGGAGAAGAGCAGCACCATTCCAGTTTGTTAAGTAGGGAACTGAGGAGGAAGATCAAGAGGTATGAGAGCTGCTTCCAGGGAACAGCGTGAAGTTGTTATTTCCCTGCATGGAAATGGTATAAGGCAGCATATGGAGGTGGCTGTCTCAACCAAGTTCACATGGACACATCAAGAATAAGAAGGGCCGGGCATGGTGGCACATGCCTGTCATCCCAGCAAAGAGGGATGCTGAGGCAGGAGGATCCAAGGTCAAGGTCAGTTTCAGCAATTTGGTGAGACCTGACCCTGTCTCAAAATAAAAATAAAAAGGGTTGAGGATGTTGCTCCACTTGGTTGCATCTCTGGTACCAAATAAAAAAGAAAAGGCAAATTTCCTTCTATCCCACACACTTCTGCCCAGGACATCACCAGACATTGGAATTGAGAGAGAAAGCAGGAAACTGTGCAGAAATCCTTCAATGAATACAACATCAGGTTCATTTGGTATTCATTTATCAAGCCCTTACTCTGCCAGGCACTGTGTTAAGGAGCCAAAGACTGAGAACACAGAAATAAACAACTCTCCATCCTCAAGGGACAGAGTGGTTGACAGGTCACATTCTGTGCACCTGGGGGTTCTGGTCCATGCATGGCGAGGGGAGAACTTCTCCTTGAACCTTGCAGTGAATGCACCAGAAGAATACACCAACTCAGCCTGTGAGTCAGAGGAGATGTCCCTGAGGGGAGAAGATCTACGTGGAGTTGGAAATGATTAGAACTAATCCAGTCACAAGGGTATGGAGTCTGTCATGGGCATAGGGAAAATTTGTGCAGAACCCCTGAGTTATAGCAGAGCTCACTGACCCCTCCCTCATTTTCCTTTACTCTGAGTATTGGATCTCCTCACTTAGTAGAAGGACAGTTGCAAGTAATTAAAAAAAAATCCTGCCTACTGTGAGTTAAATCACAGGGCAATTATTCAAGTCTCACAGAAAACCCAGAAGAGGGAGCTCTTGAGGTTGGATCAACATGCAACTGAAAGGTCAGTCTTTCTCCTCATGCCCATCATCTTGAGAGCCCTGGCTTTGGTCTTCAGGCCTGTCCTTCCATATTGCTCACACATGCATGGTGTCTATACATGGAATCCAAAAATATGGAAGGGCAAAGGTGAGATTCTCTCCTCATGAAGTCCTCTCTTCAGATGAGCACAGAGATGAGTTGGAAGCTGGCGTTGACCTCAACCTATGGCTGCAAGCCCCGCTGGACCAGTCACTGGCACAGTGAAGGGAATAAAGCTTAAACCATGTTTGATCTTTAAGAGCAAGGGGTTGCCTTCTTGGGGATGAGGGCAAGAAGAGGGGACAGGCTTTTGGTCAGGCACTAATGTACCTGTCTACATTTTGTCCACGTACTTTCTACACGGACAAAATGATAGGCGGAAGTACTGCTGAATCCTCCCTCCAAAGAGGATGCGGGTAAGCATCATCCCAGCCCACCGCATCTGGGGACACACAATTGTTTTCACATGGTATGAAACCCGGGGACCTCAAGAGGGAAGCGGCATCCATAGGTCCCCAGGGCAGCAATGGAGATGACTTGGCAATGAAGCTCTTGACTCCTTTCTCAGAGTCTTTCCAACGCTGCATTTCCTCTTGACCTATGTAAAATATTTTAAGAGTATTATAAAAAATGTTTAAGAGTGTTAATTTCACATTTTTTACCATAAAAAATTAATTGCCTTTGTTGATTAGAAGAATTGTATTCAGACTCCTCTTGAATGAAGCAGTAGAAGCAAATATATTCAGCCACTGCAGGATGCAGGCTGTGATCCAAGAACACCACACATCCACCCCACTGCCACAGTCAACCTGTGAGATGAGAGATGCTGTCATCTCAGTTTCAGAGGGGAAAACTGGGGCACAGAGATTCAAGATTTGTCCAGTGTCACACAACTATTAAACCAGAGAACCCATATATGGATCCAGGTAACTTGGCTCCAGATGAACAGAGCATAAAGACATTCAGCATCCATGTGCCTAACACAATGTACTAAATCTAATAGGCAATAAACTTACCCAACAAAATGATTTTTAATGTTACATATTACAAATGATTAAAAATATAATTCAGACAAGAATTGGAATTGATGCAATCACCTTGTAAAATTGTTTAGTACTATCAGTCAAAGCTATTATTGGCCCAAAGTAAACATAGATATGTGCTGTGATTCACCAACACCACTCCTAAATATACCCAAATGAATTATGTGTGTACTTTTCCCAAAATCCATGTACTACAATGTTTAAAACAGCAGTAGTTGTAACAGTTAGAAAAAAACTCAAATGTCCAGGGGTTGAATAAACTAAGCTGTGTTACACACACACGCGCACACACACATACATACATGCACACATTCATAATATATAATAATAAACTATCCAATAAAGGGAATGCAAAATCTAAAATTACACATAAAACAATGAATAAAATTAGCAATTAATAGAAACAATGCTGAGTGAGGAAAAGCCAGAACCATGAAAGCACATGCTCACTCTGCAAACTCATTAATGTAAAGTGCAAACACAGGCCAGGGGCCTCTGTTGGTGTGGACAAAGGCAGAGGAAGATAGAAGGAGGAGGAGCTGCTGAGTGGGGGTGTTTCTCTGAATGGTTGTGAGACAAGTGTGCTCAAAAGGCACATTCACCACGTGGGCAAGGATGACATGGGTGAATCTCTATACTCATGATCTGCTGCAATGAGATGATTGTAGAGGTGGTAGACTCCAGAGCTGGCGTGGACTGTTTCTCTGTATCACCTGCCCTTTTGAACTTTTGCTTTATTTCTTCTTAATTTTTTTCTAGGCAAAATTGTGATATCAAAACAGTCTATGTTTAATTTATTTTTAAGTTCTCCTTTCAAAACAAGATTTCTCATGATGAGAAATGAATCGCCCTCTTGTCACTGCTCTTGGCTTCCTGTTACACAGGTCTGGCCATGGGCAAGAAAGCAAGAACTCTGCTGCAGCTGGAGATGGTGGAGTTCACTTTCCCCTTCTCAGGCTCTCCTGCAGGATGGGCTTGCCACTGGCTCTTTCATGCCCTGGAAGGAACTCCAGTATTTTGGTCCACAGTTGAAATTGGACTTTGAACCTGTGCCTATGCAGGTATCTCCTTATGGAAACTTTGGTGGCCACCATTTGGGTTTGGAACCTGTGGGGTTACACTCTTGCTAATGTGCAACCAAGAGGGCAGCCAGGGTGGAGAGAGGCAGCTGCCTGGGAATGTGTGGGTATGGGGCACCTACCTTGATGGCACTGGACACACCCTCCATTAAACAAAATGTCCAAATATGTCCAGCACCTTAAAGGCTGCACAAAATGTTCAACTCAGAAATTCTACTTCCAGAAATTATCCCAGAAAATAACTAATAAGCATTCCCTCTTCCATTCTGTGTGTTTCTACATTATTAATGCTTATGATTAACACAATTTTAACTCAAATATAACTTGGTGAAATAAGAAACAAACTAAAGTTCCCACATGGTTGTTGTAAATAATTGCAAAAATAAGAACTATTTTGAAACCTATAATTTTATAGCTAACAGGTGAAGTAAGAGTCATTTCCTGATGTAATTGTGGAGATGAGATTTCTAAAGAAATGTGTTCATGTCTATCATGGAATTCAGAGATCAGCCTGGATTTATCATATCTTCCAGGAACCAAATTATCTCCAGTGGATCACACAGGAAGATGTGTCTGAATTCTGTTATTCTGATTGACAATACATTAATTTATTTTCTCCAGTTTATTATGCTTTATGCTCCCCAAAGATAATTCTTTGAAATATATATTATATATATATATATATATATATATATATATATATATATATATATATTTCCTTTTAGTAGAATAAGCATTATTAGGTCAGTGGATTGATCACATTTGTGAATAATTCTTTCTTGGAAATCCGGAGACATCTGCCTTGGCTTCTTTTTTTTTTTTTTTTTTTTGCAGTACTAGGGATGCCTTAGCTGCTTGAAGCTGTATCATATGCTTGTGGGTTCTGGGCGGACTGCTTGGAGAGCGGCCCCGGAATGCATACAGGGTGCGAAAGAGCCATGTGGGCTGAAGAGGGGAGGTGGGCCTGGGCAACGGCGACCCGTCAGAGCCGAGGGGCCTCTGAATACTGCCGAAACAGTGGCGAGCGCCCTTCTGCCTCTGCCCGGTTTTTTGAGGTGGATGGTGCACTTTCTTTCCCTGGGGCAGATGTGTGCGCACGTCGCCAATGACGAGGGTGTCACCACAGTTTTTTCAGGTAGTGCCACAGCCCTCTATACGTGGGGCATGTGCTTCTTCCTGGCTCTCCTGCAGGGGAGGCTGCGTGTAGTCCCTGTGCTAACGCGGCCCTGCTGAGTGCACAGGTTTAGACTCTAGGCCTTGGCTTGGGCAACTGCACTTGTAGGCTGGATTTCCTTTGTGAGTTGAAAATAATTTACTCCTGCAGGGATATTCTCAGTATTGTGGGTTGAGTAGTGAGGGATCCCAGCTGCCGAGCCTTGTGCCTCATGAACATTTCTCCCACCTAGTTCAATCTTAGAGAACAAAGATCACATGTGCTCTCCTTTTTTTTTTTCTTGGTCCTCTTCCCTTCCCCCACTTGACTGCCAGTTCTGCTCATGTCAGATGTCACTTCCTCTGAGCACCCTCCCTTCTTATCAGGACTCATGTGGGTCTCACAGGGTCATTTCCCTAGCCCTATCACATCTACTATCATTGGTAGTTCAAACTCTCAGCATCTTGACAGTGGGGCCTACGTGATCCCTAAGGTCCTAAGGATGTGAGAATCACTGGCCTTCCCTCCTGCTTCCCTGCAGGTAGCTGCAGCTGGGACCTCCTCTCTGGCAGATCAAAGAGGAGGAAGCAGGCATGTCTGCCTTAGGAGCTGCGACATCAGTACCTGCATCATCCTGTGGACAGTCACAGTGGCCAGATCAATTTTCTGGGGCCCCAGTTCCCACCAGAGGTGGCAGCAATGGCCTGGTTTCTGGGAGACCTGGACAGGAGCACATTCAGAAAGCTGCTGAAGCTTGTGGTCAGCAGCCTGCAGGGGGAGGACTACCGAGAAGCCATGCAGTGCCAGGGTGTCAGTTCCAGCTTGTCGGAGGAGTGGCTGGGTGCTCTGCTTGCTGGTACACATACACTTCTCCAGCAGTCCCTCAGGCTTCCCTCCCCCAGCCTGAAGTCCGATGCCTTCAAGGACTAACTCCAGGAACTTGCCATCCCCCAAGACCTGGTTGGGGACTTGACCAGTGTGGTGTTTGGTGGCCAGTGCCCACTCCTGGACTCTGTGGCACAGCAGGAGGGTGACTGGCTTCCCTAATTGCTGACTTTAGGTGGAGGGTGGATGTGGTGATTTCCACAAGTGCCCTGACCCACTCCCTGCGGCCAAACATCTTGATGCAGCTGAAGCTTTCTGGTGGGTCAGCATACCGCTTTGAGGTTCCCACAGCTAAGTTCCAGGAGCTGCGGTACAACGTGGCACTGGTCCTGAAGGAGATGGCAGATCTGGAGAGGAGGTGTGAGTGCAGACTGCAGGACTGAGCCTCCCTTGTCAGAGCTGTAGCTGGTGCCAGAGTGCAACTTCCATTTCCTCTAGTTGGATGCTAGACTGCATACCACCCCTCCAGTTGATGGTCTTGACTTCAAAGTGTGGCAAGGTGGTGGTCTGGGGTCCAAATCAGAGCCCTCTGAAGACACCATTGGTTGCTCAGCCTGACCCCACCAAGCTTCTGACCCTCTCTACTCATTTGCTTTCATAAATGCTGTGTTTTGGTGTGGGCACTTTCATCGTCTGTCTTAAAGCCCTGCCCCTGTGGGGCTGATACCATAGTGGGATGGGGAGAGGGGGAAACTTTACACAATGCATACAAAACAGTGGTACAGCTCATCAAGGCATGACAAGTGCACACTTAATGTAGAGCAGGATGGGATGTGGGTGGTGGGGAGGTTCCTGCGGTTACAGTGAGTTCCTGTGGGGACTCACTGTAAGCTGAGTCGTGGCTGGGCTTCCTGGAGAACATGGTATCTGAGCACACATGAAGGATAGGAGCAGGTGAGTGCAGTCCACTGAGGGACCAGCTGGTGCACAGGTGGTTAGTGGACAGAGACCAGGTATACTGGATGTCATGTACCTGCAGCCAAGTAGGAGGAGGTCATTGGAAGGAGGTAAAGCTGGGGAGGGTACAGAGGTCAGGTCTGAGAATTTCTGACTGAAATTTAAGCCAAAGGAGAAGCCCTTTGAGGGTTTTTAACAGAGGGTGTGCTCTGGTGATTGTTTTAAAAGGATAGCACTTTTATTATTTAAAAGGTTAACATTATCCAAGGGTGGTGGTACATGCCTGTAATCCCAGACCCTTGTGGGGATGAGGCAAGAGGATTGCAAATGTAAGGCTAGCCTCAGCAACTTATTGAGACCTTGTCTCAAAATAAATATAAAAAGAAAGGACTGGGGCTGTTGCTCAGTGATAAGAGTGCCCCTAGGTTCATTACCCAGTTCCATGAAAATAAGTAAAAGAATTGGGCTGGAGCGGGGGTTGTGGCTCAGTGGTAGAGCGCTTGCCTAGCATGTGCAAGGCACTGGGTTCAATTCTCAGCACCACATATAAATAAATAAAATAAAGCCTAGCGTCAACTAAAAAATTTTTTTAAAAAGTTGTCTAATTGGGGCTGGGGTTTTGGTTCGGTGGCAGAGCACTTGCTAGCATGTGTGAGGCCCTGGGCTCAATTCTCAGCACTGCATACAAATAAAGAAGTAAAGGTTAATTAACAACAAATTAAAACAGTGTCTAACTGGTATCCTTTAGGTTGACGTCTCCCTGCTTGGCAACTTTGGCATCAGATCTATTGAAAATAAATTAATCTGTCACACCTGAAATTCCAACCCTGGGTCAAATGCAAAGGAAAAAACACTGATCATCCTGACTACAAGTACACTGAGTTATATGCCCAGACCTCACTAAATCTTTTTTTTTTCTATTATAATGAGTTTATAGACACACTAGACTATTTCTGCTGACTTGAAATTTCTATTTAAAGAGTGCTTTAGAATACAGTTTTTATTTTTTATTTATTTATTTATTTTTTGGAGAAGCAAGAAGGGAGATAGGGGAAGCAGGTTGGTTGACTGGTTTGATGATTTCAGTAGGTTCATTGGTGTAGGACTGGCAGAGTGGCCTAGGGCAAAAGACACCTGGAGAGGATGTGGTGGAGGCATTGAGCTGATTAGCTAGTGCAGGTGTAAAAGAAAGACTCACCATTCTCTGCTTGCTCTAAGAATTAGCCAGCTCTGGGAAGGGTGGTCCCTTTCTGCCCAGAAAGGCCTGGATGACAAAGCTTCAGAAAACACACTAAACCACGCATGGCTAATATTAAGGGTCATGCCCCCTGTGACTTGGGAGCCACAGGTGAGACTCCCTCCTGTGCTGCAGCCCCACCAGCCTGGAAGGTGAACTCAAGTGTTCACATGCTTGGAATTCAGGGCACAGAGGTGCATGGGAGAGAGATGTGACCCTATCACAGGCCTCTGAAACTCTGCCACTGCTGATCAGGTCTCTTCTATTCCCCAGAGTTGGGAAAGTAGGTTTATACATATTAGATGTTCAGTCAGAGGCAGTCACAAACAACAAATGCGGTGCTTTCCTTAGTTCAGGATGTTTATTAGTTAAGTCAGCAAAAAAGTCCTTGAGGGAATGAGGGGCACAACTCCGGGGCAGTCAGAGCAGGAATTCAGTGGCCTTTCCCTATTGAAAAGTGGATCTAGGTTGCAGTGAAGACCACTACTCTTCCTCTTCACTTCTGACCTGAAAAAAGTAATGTCTGCTGCACACTTCCAGTCTCAGTGTCCACTGTACCACTTCTGTGATTTATGTGATAAAAATTAACTCTGGAAATAACAGCTATAATCAACATGGAAGATTGTGTTTTCCAAAAATGGCCACAATATGCTCTTCCCAAAGCTTGGAGTTATTGTTTGTTTTGTTTCTACCTCTCCCTCTGGAGTCAAGTGAGCTTTTGTGACTGTCCTGAAGGATGAAATGCATTAGAAGTTAGGCTGGAGAATTGACAATTTTAGCATGGAGAAGGCAATTCAACCTCTGCCTGGTCATCTGTGACCTTCCTGCTTTGGAATCCAGCTATCACACTCTCCAGAAGTTCAGGGGCCACTTGGAAAGATACAGTCAAGGTGAGAGTGGTGTTGACATCTCCTGGCATGAATATGAGGAAGCCACAGGGCCACTCCTTAGCCTTCTACTGCCTGTTTAAGGCCCAGAGGAGCAGAGATGACCAAGTCCCTCCACCACCACTCAAGTGGAATGAAATGGGGGAAATGGACTTTGTTCTTTTGAGCCACTGATTTAAGGATTTTTTTAACATAGAAATAAACAATGCTAAAATAAAGTCTGTACATGTAAGAATTCTGTTAATTATTCATACAATTATTTTTTCTAATCAACCTCAACTATACCCTATAGCAAAGAGAAAAATTTGAAAGTGAAGAGCAACCTTGAGTGTTTGAAATATGTTAAATTATGAGTAAAAGATATTCTATGTGAAGCAATACTTCTTTAAAAACTAATATATAGAAAAGTAGAAATTTTTATTTGTGCTAATTTCACTTTATGTGAACACATATAAATTTTCTATGCACATCCATCTGTAGGTTATAGATAAAGTACCATAGAAGGATTACCAGATTTGTATCTATCACCTATGGATTAGATATAATATATTAGGTGCAGATTAATAGATTAATGCCAATTTGCTCATAATACGTAGATTACCTAGAAATTAGATACAAAAATGTATATTATATGCAGATTAATATAACTAGATGTAGATAGAATCTAAATATATCAATATAATTACATTATTACTTCAGATTTATTCTTTTGGTTCTATAATCAGGACAAAATATTAAAATCTTTTAAGTTAAATCGTGTTAAAATTTATGCCTATATTTGATAGTAATTGAACAGCTTAAACATTATAAATTTTGCTCTTTTATAACAAATAAAAAGGGTAATAATTCTCAATCAACAAACTTGTAGCTTTTTCTACTTGAGAGTTGGGGGGAAACATATCAAGAAGCCCAAGAGCCAGGTGCTGTGATGCAAGCTTGAAATCCCAGCAGCTTGGGAGGATGAGGAAGGAGAATCATGAGTTCAAAGCCAGCCTCAGCAAAAGTGAGGTGCTAAGTAACTCTGTGAGACCCAGTCTCTAAATGAAATACAAAATAGAATTGTGTTGTGGCTCATTGGCTGAGTACCCCTGAGTTTAATCCCTGGTACTCCTCCCCAAAAAAGGAGCTCAAGAGCAGATAAAGAAAAATTACTTGCAATTGCCATATACCTGTTACCAACACCTTTTTAAAAATCTATTTTTAAGAGTACAAAGGAGTTTTTAAGCAAGAGGGATTCTCAATTCACTTTGAAATGATGTGCCTATCTGGCTTTACACTACCTCTCATGTTCATCAGTTAAATGAAAAAAAAATCTTAAGAAATAAAAAGTTCATCTTCATTCTTCACTCCGAATCAACAAACTTTCTTTCTATTCAGTTTAACCCACTTAATATCTCTTTTTTCATGTCTCCTTTTTTAAAAAGCAGCAACAGTTCCTCCTTTCTGAAATAATCTTTTATTTAATCAAGTTAACCAATATTACTTAGGACATCTGTAGGATAAAATGAATCTACTGCTCTTCATTGTGATATCTATAAATCATGGACACCTTCTTTCTTTAAATATTTAAATTTGTTTTAATTAATTATACATGACAGTAGAATGCACTTTGATACATCATATATAATGGAGTACAATTTTTCATTTTTCTGGCTATATATGATGTATAATTCCACCAGTCATATAGTTATATATGTAGATAGGGTATTAATATCTGATTCATTCTACTATCCTTCTCAATCCCATACCCGCTCCCTTCCCTTCACTCCCTGAGTCTGAAGTAACTCCACTCTTCCCTAGTTCCACCTCCCCATTGTGAATTAGCATCTGCATATCAGAGAAAACATTCAGTTTTTGGATTTTTGGGATTGACTTATTTTCATTTAGCATGATATTCTCCAGCTCCATCCATTTACCAGCAAATGTCATCATTTCAGTCTTCTTCGAGGCTCAGTAATATTCCATCGAGTGTATGTGTATGTGTATATGTATATCTATCTCTATCTCTGTATCTAAATATATATATTTAGATATATATCACATAAATATATATAATATAAATTATATAAATATATATTAATTTAATATATAATATTAAATATATAATATATAATATAAATATATTATATTTATAAATTATATAAATATATACAAAATATATATAAAATATATTAAATATATATATATATATATCACATTTTTTTACCCATTCATCTCTTGAAGGGCATCTAGGTTGGTTCCATAGTTTAGCTATTGTGAATTGAGCTTCTATAAACATTGATGTGGTGGTGTCACTGTAATATGCTGATATTATGTCCTTTGGGTAAAATATATAAGTGGAATAGCTGGGTCAAATGGTTCCATTCTAAGTTTTCTGAGGAATCTCCATACCACTTTCCATAATGGTTGCACCAATTTGCATTCCCATCAGCAATGTATGAGTACTCTTTCCCCACATCCTTGCCAACATTTATTGTTTGTATTCTTGATAATTGCCATTCTACTGTGGTGAGATGGAATCTTAATTTTAATTTGCATTTCTCTAATTGCTAAAGACATTGAACATTTTTTCTTATATTTGTTGATTCATTGCATTTCTTCTTTTGTGAAGCGTCTGTTTAGTCCCTTAGCCAATTTATTGTTTGCATTATTTGGCTTTTTTGGTGTTAAGGTTTTTGAGATCTTTATATATCAGGCAGACTTATGCTCTCTCTGAGGTACATGTAGTAAATATTTTTCTACCATTCTGTATGCTCTCTTCACATAATTGATTATTCTTCTTTTAAGCTGATTTTTCTCAGTGAAAACATGTCTGAAGGAATAGGAAGACAGCATATTTCCAAAGCTGAGATTTTGTGGTTGGTAAGTACATATTCCTTCCTTCAGACAGAAGGGTAAACTGTGTCATGGAGAAATAATATACTCAAAACATGGAGCAATCTGAATATTTTAAAACAGACCCCTCTATAAATTTCTTACATGATCCATGCCTGAGAACCAACTGCATGACTGTCAGCACCCTGTGTCCAGGAGTCCTTCTAGAACTTTCCACTTGTGCACCTAATAACAATGGACTGATGTTTTCACTTGTTAGCTACTTTCTGTAAGAAAAAAGTCTGTGACCATTACTGATGCTCTCCCTTCAAACTGGTACTAGCTATTTGCTTTATTTAAGGAAAAAACGTCTCAAATAGAATTCAAGAGGATATAGTTGGTGTTTGGGTTCACTCAAGTCAAGATTTCATGCTGGAAAAGAGGTTCAGCAGTCTGAGCCTAAGGCTTTTTCTTAGGCCCAGGTCACTCGTGATCTCTAAGTTTCACCAAGATGTTCATTCTTACATATACTTTTCTCAAAGTTCAACAGACAATTCTTGTTTTATTTGCAGGATCTCTCACAACTATTTGCTTTGTGATTTGAGTAAAAAACAAAATGCACTCATCTTTCTTGTGACCCTATTGCTTTCTTCATTCAAAGGCTTTCATACCATATTTTAAGTTGTGTGAACTAGTTATTCAACTCATTTTCCAATCAGCTGTACCTTTTGGGTCTCAAAGTCTTTACTAGCAGAGACCTTTAACCCCTGGGTAAATATTTTTATGCAAGTGGACATTTTGGCAATGAAAATAAGAGAAGCAAATTGAATGTGTAAACTTTCAGATAATATATGCATATGCCTAATCTTCTTTTAATATTTCAAATACCTGAAACAGAATGACATTTGAATGCAGTTCCTTGTAACATTCTTTATTACATTTTTATTGTAACTTATTTACATATTTTTGTTATGGTTTGTAATCAGTAGCAATCTAAATATTTGTTCTTGGTACTTGTTCACTCTAAATTCCAAGGCACACTGATGTTCCTCCAGGGATATATGAAACTTTTTGTTCCTTAAAGCAATTCTCTGATTAATATATTTATTTTCACTCTGGATGGCCATAATTAGCATGAAAATGGCTAATAGGAAAAGTTACTGAATTCTTGAATTTTTTCCCTGATATGCCTTGTGACATCTATTTGCTGGTCAAAGTTACAGGCTGCTCAACTCAAGATCCTGTTGCCAGAATATTTTAAACTTTCAATGGCATTTATTATCAATGAGTATGTGTCAATGTACAACTCATTTTCCAATCAGCTGTAAAAACTGTGTCTCTGAGTCTCTGTGAGCAGATATCTATAGCCCCATGAGAGATAGTTTTAAATGTGTACACATTTTCTCAATGAAAAGAAGAGAGGATAAATTCTTGAATATATGAAGTTTTAAACAAGTAAATGATAAAACCCAAAGACTACTCATAGGGTCAAGGAATTTAGTCAAGCCTAAGTGATTGCCAGTGGATAAAGGAAACAGGGAGCATTTATACAATGGACTAAGACTCAGCCATGTAAAGAGTAATATTCTTGTTTTCAGGAACATGGATGGAACTGGAGAGCACTGTTGGCAGAAATGAGCCAGGCACAAAAACACAAATGTCAAACGTTCTCAATCATTTATGCAAACAAGCAAGTCAACCCCGTCAAAGTACAGAATGGAACAGGTAGTAGAGATGGCAGAGGGCAGAAGGTAGACAGAGAGCATTTAACAGGGACTTCCAGGACCTGGCAGGGAGGGAGAAGAAGTCAAGGATAGAGGGGTGACAGCTATGTTCACAGCTTGTGTGGAAATAGGACAGGGAATCTCATTAATATTCAAGATTTCTATGGAGCTATAATAAATTTAAAAGTATATAATATACACAGTGCTAGAGATGTTGCTTTATTTCCATTCTTATATTTCCAAAATCAGTTTATTTAAACATATAATATATCAGATGTACATTTGATATTAACATACTTTTCTGTGTTCCACAGTGTTCTGGAGCACATCTGTTAGGCTGCTTAAGAAGAGCACATTTGCATGTGCGATTGACATTTGACTGGGTATTTCATCTCAGGCCACCTTTGCTTAACCTCATGAAGAATGCTGCAGTGCAGAACGTTGTTCAGTGGATACACATGATTACAACAAAATCACATCAAAGCTGCTTTCTCAAAGGGTTCTAGATGGCTTGTAATATTTAATGCTCATGTTTTAAGATCATATCCATAGGAATAGTTAGTTGCTAAATCCTTATTCAAAATTAGTATATTTCTTTCCTTTTTTCCCTTCTTCTCTCATCTTTGTCTTTTTCCTTTTTTTTAAGAGACTTTTTCCCCCTCTATTCTTCCCTCCTATTTATTACTTAATCATTTATGTCAGGTGATTTCTCAAGTACCTAAAATTACCATTGATCAGGGCAAATACCATTTATGTGTTTTCTTTGATTTATAAATATATATACATGCATATATACACACATAGGTACACATATTTATAAAAATATAAGACGATCTGATATATATATGCATATATATATATATATATATATATATCACAGAGAGAGATTCTTATTTATTTTCTGTGTAGCTTTGTATTTGTGAATGTGCTTCTTTGCACAACCTTTCCTGCTGATATTCGTCAGTCTTTTATTCCAAATAAATCACAAGTTACTGGAGATAAAACCCAGACTATGTGCTCCAAGCAGGCATTTTGCTTTATTATGTATTACTTACAAAGATATAAGGGAATATTCCAAAACTTAGAGACTGGAAGCAACAGGCATTTCTTGGCTTATAGTTTATTTGAATCAAGGACCTGGGAGTGACTTAGCTGATGGTTCCAGCTCAAGAATCTTAGGAGGTAGTAAAGAGGAGTCATCAGTGTTACTGGGATCTCTGGCTTGCCATCACACAGACTGACCAGCTCTCCTTACAGTGGCAGCCCCAGCTCTGTCACTCAAAACCCCACAGAGCAGCCTCTAGATAGCTGCTTTCCTCAGAGAAGGCAGAGGCTCCACCCAGCAGTCGTTCTGCAGCCTGGTCTGGAGCAGAAGTCTCTTCATGTTGGCTGTAGTTCTGTTCCTGGGAGGAGAGCCACAGAGCCACTGATTGAAACCAGACCAAAAAGGCAGTGATTGCAGAAGTGCATGGATCCCCTGATGTGGGGATGGCTGAGGGTCATGTTAGAGACATCTAGGTTCACCATGTGGAAACTGCTGGAATTCCAGGGTGGAGGCAAACCAAAGCAGTTAAGGTATTTCCATCAAAAATGGAAAATCAATTCCTCAAGTAATTCCTGGAGTTGAAGCTATAAGCAGAGTGGCACTTACAACTGGGTCTTCTTAAATACGTCTTCTATTTCCACCAAAATGGCCAGAGTCCAAGGCATAACAAGAATATCTATAGGAACATCACAAAGGTGTTGAAAATATCAAAATATTCTCTGTTACCAATGTCATAGAAATAAATTGTTACCTAAAGATACATTTTGATTTTAGTTTTCCTAGTACATTTTCCTTGTGATTTTTAATGTCAGTGTCAGCTGTCCTGTAACTAATCCCATGGTGTGCCTTGGTAAATGTGACACTAATTGGTTTGGGGACACATTTCTGCCCTCAGTATAATGATATTCTGAATCAAACATCATTGCTTCAGGTTGGTCTCTTCTTCATTGGTCCCACCAATCAGAATGAAAACATTCTGGGAATAAAAAACAGATCTGACTCATTTTGTTGTAAACTTAATTTTGTCAGTTTATACATGTGGCCCAGATAAATTTTTAAAATTATTCTTAAATAAAATTACTTTGACATACATTGCTAAAAACTGGACACAAGAAGCAAAAGTGGCAAGATGTTTTCTAGAAAATTTTTCTTTGAAAATAAAAGACACATTCAAGTGGGAATTTGGGGAACATTTAAAAACACCAAAGCCTATTACTTTCCATTTCCAGTCAAGATGATTACCCAATGCTAGACCACCTCTCCTGTGGAGAGCAGCTATGCACTTGTGTAACTTATAAAAAGAAGCAACATCAATTTCACTATACCCAAAACTGGTGTGTGTGAACAAGATCTCAAGACAACCAATTTCCAGCTGCTGAGAGCTCTGCAAGCTTCTCTATTGGCACTTGCTGGGTGGTCCATTGTCTGTTGCCAGATAGCAACACCTCTGCCCACAAACACAGTTGCTGAGAATAACATGACAGCCTACCTTCCTCCTGAAACTTTACCTTGGCCAGGCTCACCTAGCTATGCTGATGTGAGCTCTGATGTGTGACTGCAGGCACAGCATCCCCGAACATCCACACAATCCCATGGAAGCAAGTCCCATGGCTTCATATATGCTGCATGTGGTTTCTCCATGGGATACTTTGCTTCCTAATAAAAAATACCAAAGAGTATGGAGAAGGTTTGTCCCAATTTACATCATAGAAATGGTTGACACATCCCTGTACCTGTTATTCTGCCAGGTATTGTCCAAATACAGCTTTGATATTCTTTTTCTTTATTGGAATGTAAATCTTTTTTTCTTTTCTAATGCAATTGAAAGCATCCTAAGTTGGTATTACTTTGTCCTAACGGTTGGTGGGCTAGGAGCTAGCCAGAACAGAAGGTCTACCCTGTCTTGGACATACTGTGGGTCATGCTGTGGGGTAAGAAGAAGCTAATGTCCATTTTCCAGTCCCAGTAGTTGTGGTTCTCTTCTCTGCTCCTGAAGCTAGAAGCTTTAATATTCACCTTCATTCTTCTAAAAGCTAAATTCATTTCTCTCTGTCCAATAAAGCAACTTTCCTCTAGGCTTGTAACACAATTCAATTTTTAAACCAAGATAAGCCTGGTTTTGCCTCTCTGTAATTAGGTTATTTAGTTTGACTCCTACAGAAAACTAAGCTTGGTTATGATGGAATGAGCAACTGCAGAAACTTCAGTGAAGGTGAATGTAATCACAGGATTTGCTTAGTTTGGTAGAAAAAAAGTGGATTGGCAAGCACCCATGCTTATCCACAGAAGAAAAAAAGTCATCTACAAAAGACAGTTTAGAGTTTAAAAAAGAAGGCTCAACAGGAAAGGGAATTTGAACATTGACTGTACATTTGATGATTTAAGAACACATTTTCAATTACATTTAAGAATATATATAACACCATGTTTTAAAAGAGTCCTTTTATCTTTAATATAAATCAGTAAATATTTATGGATTTTATGTTTTTAAAGTTTAGAAGGGATTTTCAACACTAGCAAAATTTTTGAATTTTTTTTAATAAATTTTGGTATACATTTTATTTCCTTTTCTTATTAGAACTAAATTGATCCAGACTAGGGATATGGCTCAATGGTAGAGCCTCACCTGGCATGTGTGAAGTCCCAGTATCCATCCCCAGCAATATTAAGAAACAAGTTGACTAAACCACAATAATATTTGCAATGCAATTCAATTTTTCTACAACCATAAAGAGAGGTCATAGTCATTGTGATTTATTCCTAAGTCCTCAAATGTTTCTCTTTTTTTTTTCAAAAAGTCGCTAAACTTTAGGCCCTTGGCCCAGAGTTTTCTTCTGGTTCTACAGTGTTGTATTCTTTAATGGCTGGTTTTGAATTCTATTGTACCACAAAAGCTTCCAAATGGAATGTTTGGTCACAGTGAGAAATCTTTATTTACAAATCCTCTGAATGCTGTAATTGAATAGACATAATTGCAAGGCTCTGTGCCATGCAAAATTGTAAATAATGGTGACAATGTAATTTATGCTCATTATGATACAGTAGCTTATTATGGCTCAAGTTTTCATTCCCTTAATTAGCAGAGCTCATCTGTTTCCCTGATAGACATTCCTATTGTACCATCATCTGCCCAGAGAAATGCTTTGCATATTTAAGTTGGTGCTGAGAATCAAGCTTGGTAAAGTGCAGATGACAGGGTACCTGGGCACAGTGATGTCCTAAATAGATGTTGACAGCACATCAAAAGAGGAACAGGTACTGCACAGCAGCTAAGGATAAATACTGCATTTGAGTCACAACTGTGAGAGGAGCAGATTACAATAAATGAATGAAGTTAGACAGTAACGACAGTGACATTAATAAGGAAAAAGTCCACATATACATCCCAGACTACACGTGGATGATTTTAAGGAGACTTTGCTCCATGGGTTTGTTCAAAGTCATGGTTCCCTGCCTGGCCTCTCTGTTTTAGCAGTTCCTGAGAGTCAGGAGACCTCTCAGGTCAGGTGCAGAGGAAATCTGCACAATGAAGCAGAATGAGTGTGCCCAGGGCAAGTTGAATGGGGGCATCGTGGGAATCTTTAATTCCACATGCACATCTTTATTCTTTTTCTTTTTTTTCTTTTTGGATTTGAGAGAACAATTAGTTATAATGAACCAGAAATACAAGATTCCACTGAAATTGGAACAGTTGACAGAGTATGGTTGAACTTAAACCTTCAAGAGAAAAAGAGGATCAAATAAATCCAACAAATGGAAAAGCCCAAGACCGATCTGGGACAAACATGATAACTGCATTTTGGTATGGGTAGTTCCTGATCCTTCCCCGTAGTGGTCTCCTCTACTCCCCCATTCCTTTTCCTCTGTTGTGCTAGTCAAACCAAATAACTTCTTCCTCTCCACTGCAGGTATAAGGCAGTCCAATCCCTTTGAATATAATACAAAGCCAAGAGGCAAGCTGAAGAATCTCATTTGATGGTAGAAAATGCATGTATCCAATCTAGCATGCTGGTTACCAACTATGTGGTATCAAAGCACCTGGTAGCAATTTCAATCAAATCAGATACCATGTGTATCCTGTTATGTGTCCCTGTAGCAACATCAATGTTTCCAACTTACTACACTAACAATGCAGCAAAACATTTTTCAACTCAATATTTTCATAGCACTTCTAAGAGGCTATTTAAACAGGGTGTACAACAGAATTCTACCTCAGAAACTAAGACATCAAGGAGAAAAACTGGCTCTTTCTGGGAGTTTTTTGTGGGGGCACAAAATGTCAGTGTACAATAGAAGGGAGGCAGAGGTAGGCAAAGCATTGTATGCACAAGGTCAACACATTCATGTTCAAAGATAAGTCTGGGTAAAGAGAGAGGAAAAAACAAAACAAAACAAAAACCAATTAAATCAAAGGAAAAAAAGGGTTTCATACAACACACTATCAAAAAGTAAAAGGAACACACTAAATGCACAAACTGGTGGCAGGTAAGTCCATACCTATTGTGATAGGTTCTAGCATCATTCAGGTTTCTTCTCATCTGTTATCTCAAGGTTATTTAGAGATGTAGTGACTTAACAAGAGTTTCTCACTGAAGGATAGGCAGGCAGGCTTCAATCATTGGTTTCTGGATCTGTCTATGCCATGCAGGCATCCAACTTGGCATCCAGGTGTCCTTTAGTTTTTGATATGTATGCATCCAACTGGTTGGTCAGCTGCTCCTTGGTCAATACAGGGCCGGCCCATGGCCTTGGCCTCAGCCTAGGTCTCCAATTTCTCCTCTTCCCTGACCTATCATGCCCCAACCTCTACCACCGATTCCACTACAACCCATAGCTCTATGCCCTAGGCCCCCTCTCCCAGGACCTCCATGACCTCCACAACCTTGAACACCACCTCTTCTTAAGGCCATTTGGGGAGCTACCTCTTGTCCACCTTAGAGCAGGTTTTGACCTCGGAGTCACATCCTGCCCCTAAGTAGGGCTCTGGTGGCTCATCCACAATGGAGTCCTCCTCTGGATAAGCCTCTCTGGATTACCAGCAGACCTTGTTTTCCAATGCTCCCATGGCCAGAACCCCTATGTGTCGGCCTAACTGTGCCTGGAGGTTACTCTTACCCAGGTTCTGCTGTAAACTCTTCTGCTAAGTTTTAATGCTGCCTGGACAGAGGGTCTATTCTCCACCTGCTGGGCCAGTCTTCTGTTTCTGGCACTGGCTAGCTGCTGTTGGTTGCTGCATCAAAGTTCAAATATTCACGGGCATCAGCTGTTTGTTCTTCAGCATATTAGTAAAGAACTGGTTCTTGTGCATTGAACCCGAGGGTCATTTAAGTAATGTGTTCTTAGGAAGGAGCTGAAGTTTCTGTTGGCTTCCTCACCACTCATTTAGAGACACCTTGGTGGTGATTTTTAGCACAACTTTCAGCGCTGATTGTGCAGCCATCTTCAAATCCCAAGAATCAAAAGAAATGGATGACAGTACTCCTCCCAGGGCTGCCACCATGGCTGTAGCAGGTGGGCTGGGGACTGAACGAACCTCAGTTGACAGAGGGGCTCGGGTTCAGTAGATGGGCAGTTGGTTAAAAGAGTGAGATGTAGATTGTGAGGCTTGTTCGTTTAGGTTGATTACCTAACCGGCCAATCCGCCTGGTCGTCCGGCCTGCCTTTTTCTGCCTTTCATCTGTGCCACCACAGCTGCCACCGCCAAGTCCTGCTCAGTGTCCCCATCTTTATTCTTTTTTAGAGAATCCTCCCCATTCTGCCAGCACACCTGCTCAGTACCTGGTAGGCACAGGTGTGTTTGATATTCTGGGAAGAATTTAGTATCTGCACTTCAGCCCACACTATCTCCAGCAGAAACTCTGGGAAGAGGCCTCTTTGTTTCAATCAGGCATCTGAGAGGTCATTTTCAAATAGAAGTAAAAAATGACTTCTTATGACCAGAATGAATTTGCTTTCCTCTCTTCAAAGGTATCACCCATGCTTATTTTTCAGACTCAGACTGAAATTTTACCTCATTTTCCCTGTACTTGAATCAAAAGCTTCCGATACCTGCTCAAGCAGCTCAAGTATCTAGCAAGAACAATAAAGTATTACTATGTTAATGTGAGAAAAATAAGATAAAATGCAACACAGTTCTTCTATAGACAAAGTTTAAAAGAAAAACTAGAGGAAAAATGTGTCAGTTAACTTGATACTTTCTTATGTCATGGGAAAATACCACCATAATTCCTAATGTTTAAAGAAATCACAACAGAGATCATTTCCTGGGATTTTGGAGTCTCTATGAAATGATATTGGCATATAGTTGTTAACTAGATAGTGAATATCATTATGGGGAAATATGGATTGCAGTTAAATGGTTTGCAGAGGATTCGGGTGGATGGTGACCTATGATAGTTTCCCTTGCTCCATGATGTGTACACAACAGTCTTTAGCATTCCTTACACTCTGAGCAGGGGCCAGGGAATGAGAACCCCTCATCTGGACCTCTGGTCTTGAGCAGCTTCATGCCCCTGCCCTGAAGATGGAGAATGTGAACTTCTGTAGCCAGGTCTACCTTCTCAGTGCCCAGACCAAGGAGACTGAAAGCATTTGGAGAGGGCTTAGGGGTTATGGGTTAAAAGCGTTCAGACCATCTTGCCAAGTTGGGATGCATGCCCCAGTACCCCATGTCATTTAGTGCTTCACAAGAACACAACAGTGAGCTTTTATGTAAAAGCATTTGTTTTTATTTTTACTAATTGAATGCTAATTAAAATATTTTTATACCTTCTGCATGTCAAATGTAGTGTATCTTCAGACAGCATTGGGCAGGATGACTCCCAGATCATAGTCTTTGTTTTGAGACAATAGGGTCTGAACCCATGAATTATGTTCCTGGGTTCATGTCATCAAAATCTTCCAAGATTAGTGTATCTAGAATATTGCTTTCATTTTACCTGTAAATGTGAAATGGAATTTTGATGGGGAAAATCAAATTTAGGGAGGTTAAGAAGACTATCAGAATTGAGTGAGGAGCATAGGACTTGGATTGGGCAAGCTGTGGTTTTATACTGGTCTCTACTGTCTCATCCAGTCACAGCAGCTACTCTTTAAGAGCCAACATTTTGCCTGTACAAACTAACCCCCATGCACATACAGCTACACACTCACATACACCAGGCCATCCTGAGATCCCATCAGTTCAGAAAGTAACAACATGAGCCAAACCTAGTGAGAGCCCATGTAAATGGCAGCTGGTCTCACTGCCCCACAGCAGAAACCAAAACCCAAATTCATCCAGGAAATCACCCTCCATTTAACTGAGACTTTCTTGTGAGCAGAACTACACTTGACAACAAATTATATTCTACTTATTGCTCAGGAAGTGGGCTTCTACAGACTGCCATGTATCACAGGTCCAAATGACCCTGGGTTTTATGCTCTGGAGCCATGCATGTACCCCCTTTCATTCACCTGGAAGGGGTAGATGTGTGGTGTGGGTTTCAAGTCATATTCCTCACAAGTGAAAACTGCAGAGCCCTTGAGGACTCCAGGACCAGTAGGAACTGAGTCATACAGGAGAATATATGGTGAAAAATGTTCTTTGTTCAGTTTCCTGATGTTAAGGCCTCAGGCCCATTAGCTTTGTTGTCATTATTTTGCTCATTAGAACAAAGGATCCAGAGGGAAAGTGGCCAGTGGGGAGTAGAGCAAAGTTAATTCTCCCCAAATGTCTTCATTCCATTGACAATGTTTCTACCATTTTCCATTGCAAATGCTTTCCCTGGGTATTATTCTGATGTACTTCCCCCTGCAATAGTTTCTTAGGTGTAAGAGAGGTTTAATTATGGACTCCTTAGTTTCAGGCCTGGAAGTTCATACAGACATTGTGTCACTGATTCTCCCATGAAACATTTCATGGTACTTACTTCCAGATCCCAACTGGCTGCCTGATCTTGGCCTGGGAGTTGGCAGAAAAGCTCAGATGAAGTCATTTTAGTAAAGATTCCTCCTTGTTTCTGATAATGCAGGATAGTTCCTTCTCCATGGAAGTTTCATTTTTCCAAATTTACAGTGGATTGGCAGTTAAATTGAAGAGGTCCTTTGCAAAAGAATAAAACTTTCTTATTATTATAAAACAATTCTTAACCTAAAAAAATTAAAGACAACATAAAAGTAGAATGTTGGAAAAGTACTTAACCAAATCTACTGTCTGTAGATGCATTCACACCTTGCCTTTACTTCCTAGAGGCATCTTTATTGCACTGTGTTTATATTGACAAGCTTTTTGGAACCCTGCTCCCTTCATGCCAGATTGAAGACAAATTTTTCTATACCATTCCAAGGTTTTCATATGCACATTATCAATGCCCCAATGTGTTTCCGTCTATAGGTTTGCCATGATTGAGCAATGTCTTGCTTCAAGGTGGTTGAGGTGGTTTCTGATAATTTACAGCATACATTAACAGTAACTGCAGTAGCTCCTCCCCAGTTGTAGAGTCAGGTGCAGTCCCTCTTCTACCAGACCTTCTCTGGGTCCACCCACCCCTGGGGAACTCCCTTCATTTGTCCATCAGGTTCCCCCACTCCCCTCAAGTCTTCCCACACTCATGTCCCTCTTAAGCCCAGATTTCATTCCATCAGCCTACTGCTTGGAACCTGGGACTCCCACTCCCCACATAGTAAAGGCTAATTCCTCAATTTAGCAATACCACCTTCCCCCAGCACAAATACCAGTGATTCCCACTCTTCTGAACTATTTTCTCCCCCTGCATCACTGCCTCCTTCCAAACTCCCACCCAGAGAGGACACCTCCCCACAGGGAACCCTGAACCCACTGGGGACACCCAGCTCACAGGGAGCTCTGCACTCCCTGTGAGCCCACCCACAGGGTACACCACACCCACAGGGTACACCCCACCTAAAGGGAATGCCCCACCTACAGGGAGCACCCCACCTACAGGGAACACATCACCCATGTGGTTAACTCCTCCCACAGGGAACAGCCTGCCTACAGGGTGCACCCCCACTTCAGGGAACACCCCACCTCCAGGGAATGCCCCACCCACATAAGACACTATTCTCAGGGCACACCCCACCTACTTGGTGCACCCTGCCCACAGGGAACATCCCACCTACAGGGAACACCCCACCCATGGGGTAAACTCCTCCCCCAGGGAATATCCCACCTACAGGGAACACGCCACCCATGGAGCATGCCCCACCTACAGGGAATACCCTGCCTACATATACACTATTCTCTGGGTACACTCCACCCACAGGGAACACCCCCACTTACAGGGAACACCCTGCCCATAGGGTACAACGCACCCACAGGGTAAGCTCCCAGAGGGAACACCTCACCCACAGGCTCCTCTTACAAAATACATGGCACTCAGGGTACAGTCGCTCATGAGTTTCATGGAAACCACATGGTGCACTCTGCCCACAGGACACTTCACACCATGGTGCACTCATATCTTTCAGAGAGAGGCTGAGCTCCAGTATTCACTCCTCTGTGTGGTTAGGGGATGAGTCTCTGGTGGGCTTCTGTGGGCTGAAGCACATCCTGCATGTCACTGTGTCTCCACAGCTGGGGGAGGGTGCACTCTGTGACCCTCAGGGGAAGGAGGGAGCACAGGGAGCCTGCACGTGGATTTCCACAGAGCTCAAGGTCTTTCCTTGTGTACCAGCTATGTATACTTATCACACCACTCTAATAAATCTTAGCCAGGAAGGCAGCTATACTCTGAGTTCCATGATACCTGCTAGAAAACTGTCAGCTATGGTGTGGTCTTGGGGACCCTCAAGGGTGGCTGAATGCATTTCTGGTATTCTTAACATGTGCACTATGTTTCCTGTGAACTGTTTTTTCATCTTAGACTTGAATGTATTCAGATGGGCTCTGAAGGGAGGAATCTGCAGAGGTGGGCTTCTATTTCTATCTCAGTACTTCAGGAGGCAGGTGATAGCAAGTCATCTTCCCTATGCTATGTCCTGATAGATCAGGCAGTAGACACAGAGTTGATTTGAAACCATAAAGAGGTTCAATGTGTGTAGTGGTGTGTTTGTGAGCAGCCTACCTGCCAATAAAAGGCCAGCTGACTTCTCCACTCAGTTCCAAACCCACCATTTCGATGTACTTCAAAACAACCGGCCTGAGCCCTATCAACATAACTCCCTGCCCACCGCAAGTACATTGCAAGAGATATGAGCTTCTCCTCCTGGTCCCAAAATATCCCTTCTTCATTCCCTTCATCCCCTTCAGTGGGAAGAGATTCTTGTGCCATGCTGGGTAGAGATGGGGTGGCACATCCCTCAGGTGGGTGGTTTTGCTTGCGAGGCCCAGCATATGCCTCAGTGAACTTCACCTGGAGGGCCAGAGTCACTCCTCTGCAATGAGTCTGAGTCTCTATCACAGACAGAGCTGGCCCTCTCCCAAGTCTGCTGTCTTTGTCACTCCCCCTCTGTGCTAAACATAGTAAGTCTTCCTTTTTATTTTGTTTACATATTATTAAGTTATACATTAGATCCCTTGAATGGATTCCTCCTACCTCACACATACATCCTTCAACTGAAAGCTCACCAAACCTTCTTCAATGTTGTTGCTTTGATTTTCAATTAAAGTTATTTATCTGAGCAAGGAAATTATCAGAGGCACCAATTAATGGGGTCCAGTTGTTGTTCTCTCTGCTACACTTTCATAGCAACAGTTCAATTTCCTTTGGTGATTTGGATCAGTCACTCTAGCCAGAAGGAAAACCCTTTACCAATCTTTTGACTTTTGACTTTCCAGTCTTTCCAGTCACAACCTCCAGGTATGTGACTCTTATCCACTAACTTGTTAAAAACCACTGTCAAGTTCCCAGGTGGAAACAGTCCCCAAGGGAGTCTAGGATCTCTGATGCAGCAGAACTCAAAGTCATTGCTGGAACATTATCTTAAGGCCTTTGCAATGTTGAGTTACAATGCAGATCATTTCAGAAATTTCTTCACAGAGTGGCTTTAATGAAAATCTCATGCATTTTATTTTGATCATTGGCTTAGTTCAACTGTGAGACAGGACATGGTAATCACCATTGTTTATAAAAAGGAGCACATGTGAAGGCTTTAAAAGGCCAATACCCATACCAAACACCCAGAGATGTCTGCTTTTAGCAATACCATGCAAAGTTCACCTTCCCCAGAGCTGAGTCTATTTTTCAGAACCTTGGGTTTCAAACTGCTAGTCACAAAGTATGAGGAGCATGAAATAAGTTGACTGGATTGGCACCATATATTAAAACAAAAAACAGAACAAAATAGAGAATACAATAAGAAATACCAGAGAACATTGCAAGTAGTAAGATATGCTCAAATTTTAACCTTCTATTTGAGTTTGAATGTGTATAATCCTGTGTTGAGTCATGATATAAAATGTATTCCTTTACCTCCCCCCCCCAAAAAAAAAGAAGGAAAGAAAGAAATTTCTTTTCTTAGGACTTTGAATGAAATTGCTGGTGCAATTTGTGGAGAGAAGAGTTATGAAGCAATTTTGGGGCATTAAGTTTAGAAAAAAACTGACACACAGTATTCAACTTACAATTATTGTAAGAATAATATATTATTATTAACACATGTGACACAACCTAAGACCCTGTTCTAAACAGTCACTACTCATCCTGTCCCCCTGGAACTGGCATTATGATTATCATGATTTTGCCAGTGAGGAAACATAAGCACAGAAAGGTAGTTTCCGGAAGGTCAATGGTCCAGAGGCTGCAGAGTGAGCAATCAAACACCAGCAAAGAGCTTATTTATAAAAACTGTTTCCCTGGTTCCCTTGGTAGTTTCTTACTTGATCATTCAGAAAAAAAATAGGTTCATGGGATTTGTCTTATTTACTTTCTTATCATAATGATAATTTGTACCTAAGATGGAGGCCTGGAAGAAAGGATGACAGTGCCTTGTTTACACTGAGCAGCAGTTGCAAACCTTAGCAGCATCCTGGGGTCCTAAGGTCATGTGTGATCTACATGGGAGAGTGTTATGAATGAGCAGGCATGTCTTCCATGGACACAGTATGAGAGAGTAGAGGCTCACATCTCATCAACTATGTGACATTTATTCTTTTATTAAAGCAAAGTGTGTTGAAGGCTTGGGTTCCAGATCCTAAGTATACAGAAGGGGAAACAACAACAGAGGACAATTTTCTCACTAGACATAGATGGCAAAATGAATAAATAGATGCATACCAAGCTTTCAGGTGGTTTGGGTTGAAGGAAAGCAGAGAAAGTTAAGATGGCACAGAGCTAAGCAGTTGATCTGCAAAGGCTTTGATAAAGGGGTAATTTGCTGGAATAGAGCACTGTAAGAGAGTGAGCCAGCAGAGAGAGTTTTAGGAAGAATATTCCTGGCAGAAGGTACAGTACAGGGACCACAAAATTTTCTTGGCTCATTTCAGGAAAATCCAAAACCCATCCTAAACTTTCATAACCATTTGCAGCTTCATATGTACAAGAGTTCGAAGCATGGGCTGAGGTCCTGGGGATGCTTACCTATGGAGAGGAACTAGCAGGGTAGGAAGAGTGGCTTCCGTTTTCTACTTTGCACATTGTAGTATTTTTAAAAATCCTTAACAAGGGGCACAATCTTCTTCTATAAAGGAAAAAATGTTTAATGCTTTATAAATTGTATAAAGGCTATCTCAATTAATAACATGTTGAAGAAAGAGTTCTGCATTCTTTTCAGGCCCTCTTGAGGGTTAAGGGGAGATTCACTAGCTTCCCTGTGGCCACCAGACAAAACACAGTGGAAAATAGAAAAGAAAGAATATATAAGACTCTAGTCAATTTGTTCCTACATTCCAATGACCTAGCTCAGAATTTCTGAACTGGGAGTAAGTCCTCACCACAAGATCC
This sequence comes from Sciurus carolinensis, assembly GCF_902686445.1. NCBI lineage: Eukaryota > Metazoa > Chordata > Mammalia > Rodentia > Sciuridae > Sciurus > Sciurus carolinensis. The sequence continues at coordinate 210,424 of NW_025920216.1, forward strand.
AATTGGCAATTATAATTGAGACCACATGGGCTGTCACAGTTAGAGGTTGCTCTTGGTATCTAGCAGGTAGACCAGAAGGGTTGCTAAACACCATGCAACATACAAGACAGTCCCCAGAACAGAGGACTGTGTGGTTTGTTAATGCCTGTTAATCAAGGAGTGCAAAGTTCTGATTTAGATTAAGAAAACAAGCATCATAAGCAAATGGACTCTGAAACTCCTATCTCTGCTTTGATTTTCAGTTGCCATTGCCATGGAGACCAGGTGATGTACACAGGGAAATCCAGTGTCTGTGCAGAACTTTCATGGTCAGGAAGAGGGAAAAAGACAAATAGTCAAAGAATATGCAGTGGCAACAGTAACAAGCAAAGATTTGAGGTGCTCACTCCCTCATCCATCAAATTTGGAGTCAGCCTCACTAGAGGCCCCTCTTGAGCAGGGGATTTTTTACTTTCCTGTTCATGTTGATACTCAGAACTGTAATATCTGTAAGGCATGACCTGCTTTCTCTTCTATTTCACCCGTGTTCAGAAAGGACATTCTAATGAGAGACCCAGCTACAAAACTCTTCCGAGAGATCACAGCCATCACCATCAGAGATATTTCAAAATAGGTGGCACAGGTCGAGTGGAATAGTGATTCAGAAACTCAGAAAGATCCAGAGAGTTGCTAATTTGATAACATATCTAGTGTGGTAACTATTTCTATAACTATTTCTTCTAGTGGTAAGTTTGATATTCAAACTATCACCTTGTAATTTTTTGGTCCCTGTCTAGCTTCAAGTCACCCCTATTTCACTTTACTATTATGTTTGAGAAGGTATTCCTTTAAAACCTGATGTAGATCTTCCTCCCAAGGAAAAGGCAAGTGTGGCCATTTTCTCAGAAAATTATAACTGCTCTTATCATGCCAGAATGGAACAAGTTAGGCATTATCCACACAAGTCCAGAGTTCAGGTTTTCCCAAGATGATCCATCTTGAGTCTGTCTCTGCCTCTGTATCTCTCTGTCTCTGTATCTCTCTGTCTCTCTGTCTCTCTCTCTGAAAGCTATTACTAGGGTCACACTTTAGCTGTAATTTAAACTTCAACTAATGGACAGCATTAGGCTAACACCTCTGGCAAACTCTGTAGTTATGAGAGATAAATTTGGTATAAGGACTTTTAACATTATACCACTAAAATAATCACACAGGGTTGAGGGTATAAATAAATGGAAGACAATTAGCAATTGCATCAGAAGTCTAAATGATGCATTCACACAATGAATCCACTGTTCACTTCTGAGAATATTGTCCAAATTTCAAAGATGTAGTTAACTGCATCTGTTACTGTGCTCTGGAAACATGGTGGTTCCTTCTATTAGCAGCACTGAAAGTTCTCTTCAGGGGGTTTCCTCCTACCCACTCCATCCAAGTGTTTTGATGAGGCTAATGCCTTTCTGGGCTCAGAGAGAGCAGCCTGTGGCTCACATCTCAGAAAGGATTCATTTCCTTTCTTTGCCACTGTGATCTGTTGAGAACTAGGGACACTCATCATTTCAGTTCTATGCCTCAGATGCTGTGGAACATTTCTAGTACTGGAGAAAGAGAGTTCCCTTTCTTTCTTTCTTTTTTTTTTTTTGAACAATAATGGCTATTTATTTATTTTGTTTATTTATTTTTTAATTTTTTACAGACTGAATTTTGAATCATTGTACACAAATGGGGTATATAATTTTATTTCTATGGTTGTGCACAATGTACATTCTTACCATTTGTGAAATCATACATGAACATAGGACAATAATGTCTGTCTCATTCCACAATTTTTCATACACACCCTCCCTCTCATTTCTTTCTACATAATCTAAAGTTTCCCCATTCTTCTCTCACTCCCCACACACCTACCCCCATTATATATCATTCTCCACTTATCAGGGAAAACATTCGGTCTTTGTCTTTTTGGGATTGACTTATTTTATTTATCATGATATTCCCCAATTCCATCCATTTGCAGATGCCATAATATTCTTCTTCTTTATGGCTGAATAATATTTCAGTGTGCATATATACCACAGTTTTTTTTATACATTCATTCATTGAAGGGCATCTAGGTTGGTTCCACAATGTAGCTATAGCGAACTGATCTGCTATAAACATTGATGTGGCTGTGCTACTGTAGTATACTGATTTTAAGTCCTTTAAGTATAAACCAAGGAGTGGGAGAATGGGGTCAAAAGGTGGGCAAATTAAAGCAACAACTCTAAGATTGCATCTTACTCCATTTAGAATGGCTATTGTCAAGAACACAAACAATAATAGATGTTGACGTGGATGTGGGGAAAAAGGCACACTTTTACATTGCTGGTGGAGTTGCAAATTGGTGCAGCCACTCTGGAAAGCAGTGTTGAGAATCCTCAGAGAACTTGGAATGGACCAACCTTTGACCCAGGGTTCACTTTCTAATTAAACTTATTGCTGGGAAGTTATAAGCTTGCAAATGAATGTTACTCAATGTAAACAGAATATTGTTAAAAAGTCTTCCACCAAGAAAAAGAGTGCAGCCCAGAGTTCAAACCTAGAGTGGAATCCTTGCCTTCTTAAAAATTGGGTGCTCATGTCCACCAGGGCAGGCTTTTCATGCTCCGTTCATGTCCCTGCTACCAAGCATGTGTCCTAGCAGGGGTTTTTGAATGTTTGTGAAGCAAAGACACCATGGAGGGGAAAAGATCTACATGAGATCATGTGGGAGGTGAATGAAGTCACTTCCAAGTCAATGTCCTCCTGGATTTTTCAGTTAGAGCACTTGACACATGCCTGCTCTTTAAAATGTGTTTGTTTACACAGGTCTGTCTGAATTGGGTTCATAAGACACAAACATTTCTAATACAAGGATGTCTGCACACAGGTATAGGTATGACACTCATCTCAGCTTGCTCATTGTGTGTCAACTTCAAATTTTGCTAACTACTGAGAATGAATGTGGTCACCCTGCAGCACTCACCTCTGAGACCTCACACACTTGATGAGAAAGAAGCATAGTCCTGTATATAGTGACCCACTAAAATATTTCCCTGGGACTTTTTATGCCAACCTGCAAGTCCTCTGAGGTGCCTCAAGTTTTTAGATCCCAGGTCCAGGCTGTTTCCAGGTCCTGGAGGTCAACACCCCCGCAGGTCCTAGGTTAGTCTTTCTCAATGTTCACTGCTACCCGTGACAACCCCCCTATGATTCTGTATGGGCTAACAAACCTGAATGTATAAACATAACTTGCATAAAACTCAGCTCATACTCAGCAAGGAAAGCTTGTTATGTTTATAATAGGTAGAAAAATCACCAGGACTTATATCCAAGAGTTTATTCCACAGTTATTAAAGCTAATTTCAGCTAATGCAATCACTTATTTAATAAAAATTTGCTGTATTGGTACTCAGATTCTTCAGGTAGCCCTGGGTTATTGGGGCACCAATTCTCACCTGGCTAGTGTTCCCTGATGCTGGCTTTGTAAAGGGAAAGATAGATGACAAACATGACATAGACTAGGTGACTACCAGCAGTGATGTGTGTACAGAGGGCTAAATAGGGAGAGTGACAAAGAGGAGCGACAGGGTGGGTTTTCCAAAGGATCCTCAGAGAAGACCTCCCTGGGGATATTTTGAACTCTGAGGTTTAAAGGATGTGGAGGAACCTGATGTGCATAGAACACAGGCAAGGGTGTTACAGCAATCAAGGAAGCCCAGGGGCAGAAGTCACTGGTGCAATGGAGGCACCAAGCAACTCCTGTGAGCCTGGGAGCCAGAAATATAAGGGGAAGGCTGAAAAAGAGTGAAGAGAAGACAAGGAAAGAGGTAACTTGCTGACTGGGTTATACCTCATTGAGGAACCTAATCTATATTTTCATGGAAAGATATCAGTGGACATCTTGTAATAGAAAATGTTACATATAAACACAAAAATTAATTTTGTGTCATTCATGGAGAGAAAAAAGTTTGAAACAGAAGACACAAAGGTTGATGTGTAATTGGTTTTCTTATGTCTGCTTTCTACACTCCGTGAAGGGCACAGATGAAGAGGTGCTGTCTCCCTGCACCTTAATTCATGCACAACTGAAGACTGAAACAAGGGTGCCAAAGAAACCCTGACCCAGTCCCATGTGCACCAGATCTGCAGATGATGAGCACTCAACTTGTCAACTCCTGAGGGCAGAGCAGGGTTTCACAGAGAACAGGCTGCTTCTTCCCTGTCCGGCGCAGAGACTGTCACATGTCAGATTTGCAGAGAAGGTGTCTCTTGATGCATGTGGTTCACAGTGCCAGGTGCTGTGATTGCCACATGGTTGCCCATGCAAAATTTTTGAAGTGGACAGAAATAAGATCCTGAGGGCTGAGAAGCCATTTCCCAAAATGATGCTTCAGATTCTCCAAATATTGTCACCTGGAATGTTTTGATTCTTAATCACTGTACAGATCCCCTGTTCAACGTAGAACAACTGCTTATCATTTGTTTTGATCAGAGGACCATTTTTTAAGATAAAAGTGAAAGATCTTCTTTGGGAAAGAAATAAATTCAGGGGTTGGCTCTCACTGTCTGTACCTCCAGGTGAATATCGGTGGGAAGGATGTTGGTCTGAATGCTGTCACCCACTTCAGTGCCACACTCGGATACGATTTGATTTTTCTTTCTGGCTCTGCTCTCTGAGAGGAGTTGTGTTGATTTTTGTCTACTTGGATTCCTAATTGTGTTTAGCTAAGACCAAAATAGCAGAAGTTCAAGAGGTAACAAATAAATAATTTACAAGAGATTACATACCTGAAAATATAGACAGTAAATTTGGTTCTTGGTAGAATTTTCAAGATTGTAGGTTACTAAATCTTCCAAGAAGGGCAACCCAAAATATCCGGCTAAAATAGTTTTAAATGCCTTTTTTGAAAGCTTGGAGATCTATCAAGGGAGATAGGGCAGAAGGTTCAGAGGCCACAGTGAAGGGGATTTCACTGATTTGTTCTGCAGCTTGGCACAACACATTTGCTGGGTGTGAGCATTCTGAGCTGGTCCCTCACCTCCATGGACTTCAGCAAGCATTACAGCAGACCCTGAGACTGGGAAGCATTCTCAGCAGCCTGTAGAGGCTTAAGCTGCAGCTCCTGGCCCTCAGGGTAGCTAGAACTTTAAAGGCCCAGGGCCAGGAGAAAAGAGAAAAGAGAAAAATGAAATTGGAAGTTGGAGGCATTTGATAATGCCTTATCTGCACAGGAAGGAAGTCAGGAAATTCTGCCAGGAAAGATCCCTACAAGACTGAGGAGCTTGACAAAGCAATCAGCCATCTCACAGCTCCCGGGAGATGAAATAACAGTTCATGACTGTCTTGACATGTGACAGGAGTGCCACTCTGATACATGTATGGCAAAATTACTCTCTCCTTGTGTGATGTGGCGGCAGTGATTGTTCACAGAAGTGGAAAAGAGGTCGGAACTTATCTAAGATTCATATACAGAATTCTGAATTATCTATAAGTCCTAAAGCAAAAGATAAGCTAATAATGGCTCTAGAAATGAACAGAGGTAAATTTCTTCATATCCCTGAGTTAGGTGAGTTCCTTAATTAGTTCATAGGAAACAAAGCCTTATAGGAAAGACAGAATTAGCCCAATAAACTAGTAAATAAAGAATTTAGTAAGTAAATAATTTTATTTACTAAAAAACACCAGTAATTAACTTGATGGTGGTGCTTGATTCACAATGTTCATGTGCATCAAAACCTCACATTTGTACTCCTTTAATATGTGTGATTTTTATTTGAGTTCAACACCTCAGTATAGCTACTTTTTAAAACACCAATAAGAAAAGTAAGCCACAGAACCACTAGAAATGTATACAAGGAGAGGATATACAATAGAAAATGGGAAATTTTTGAAACAAGTGTTTTGTACACAGAAAAGTATATCCAGATGGCCACTGAAATTCAGTAGATTGGTTGATTCTAGTGAAGTCTTTACATTGTAAGGTTCAAAAGAAATCCTAGGGTGCTGGTGGCTTATTTCTTAATTTTGTAGTTATGAATATGTTGGATTTGTGAAAATTAGAGTCCTACAAATGTAATATTTGTACATTTTTCAAGTATAAGATGAATTTTTTTAAAAAAATAATTCAATTAGTGTACCTTGAAGAGTAGGGAGCATTTCCATGTCCAACTGATGTGGAGTGACAGGGGCTGGTTTTATCTGTCCACCAACTACAGGCAAATAATGTGGAGAAAATGGGAAACAAAGATTTGAAAGCGCTGGACATCAGCCAGACAAGGACAGTGGCCCCTGAACAGTGGGATGCAAACTTGATGAACTCCAAGCCCTTCAGCTTGGGTCAGGGCAGGACACTGTAGGTGTGGTACAGGGAAGAAGGTTCTGGAAGGCCCTCAAGTTGTGAGGACAGAGCTAAACTTGGCACAGCAAGGATCTACATATCAAAACCTGGAAGAAGAGAGCAGAGTACAGAGAACCCAGGGATTTTCAGAGGAGCTGTGAGTATTGAGCAGGCTGACGTGAGGTCAGCAGCATGCCAGAAGCTGCCTGAATCTGTGCTCACACCAGTCAGTCTGGAGACTTCCAGATTCACAGAGGACTGGATGGAGCACCCACCAATGTCTGAGTCCAGTGCTGGGGATTGTTAGCTCTGTGTGGGCACTGTTCCAGCGGCAGTTATGATTCCAAAAGCAAGACCTGAAGATGAAAATGCAAAACTATTATTAAAAGAAATATAATGGTGATTACGCCATCTTTCTCCTTATCCTTCTGCTTCTTTATTTGATGGATAAACACTTGTTTCCTGCCTGCTCCAGAATTGAAATCTGTGCTGTATGTGGAAGATGCCTTTTCCAGTCACTATCAAATATGACCAGGCATCATTAATGCTATATCAGAAAAATCACCATTTCCAGTGATTGTTCTGAAACACATTAAAACAGATGCCTATTGTTTTCCTAGCCTGTTCTGTTTTCTAGGACTCAATTTTGCCTGCTCATTCACTGTGTGTGGATGACTTTCAGAGTGTAATGTCTTCAGTGAGATGTTTGTTCGCCTCTCATTTTGTTTGCCTTCCCTGTTCTCTTATATTTTTCCATTAACAATACCTTTGTGTTTCTGAAACTATATCTAGGATGATCTTGGTTCCCCTGCTAGTAGAGTTTCAGTCAGGGTCTTCCTAAGAGAGTCACTTGCCAAGATCTGAAAGGTGAAAAGCAGGGACAGCTTTGATCTCCAGTGGCAGGTGCAGAAGCATCAACATCCTGGCTTCCTCCTGAGAGCCAGCTACTTGGATGCTGCAGTCACAATGTTCAGGGGCTCCTGCAGCCCTTCTGCCTTTGATGCCCAGTCCTCACCATGGTTGGAAAGTCCACCAATTTCCTATATGAAACAATTCTATTAAAAACTTCCAGTGGTTTTTTTGTTTTTGTTTGTTTTTTTTGGGGAGGTGCTGGGGATCAAACCCAGTGCCTTGTGCTTACAAGGCAAACACTCTACCAAGTGAGCTATCTCCCCAAGGCAAGCACTCTACTGAGCTATCTCCCCAGCCCCTAAAAACTTCCAGTGGTTTAGTCCTGTTAATGGAATCAATTTCCTGTTTGCTGACTGGGTTGGTTTTGTTTGTTTTAAGACTTATGGAATGGCTCAGTCAGTCTGACCCCAGAGACTGGGAATTAACCATTGACCAGTACCACTTTTATAATATTGTTTGAAATGACAGATTATTTTAAATGCACTTACTTATTTCCATTTGTATGTATGCAGTATGTATGTGTATGCTTGTGTATGAAATATGTACATAGATGCAGGTGTTGTTGTAGATGTAGAGAAAAGGGCACACAGATGTGTATAAGATGTATTTTTCCCCCTGAAGAGGAAACACATCAGGGAAGACAGAGTTAATAAACTGGAACATGTATCTGAGGAAATTGCTCAGAACACAACAGACAGAGGCAAAGCGTTGAAAATATTCAACAGAAATTTAGGACACATTGAGAATAAAATAAGCAGGTTTTGGGAGAAATTTTTAAAAATGAATAGAGGCAATATTTGAGAAGTCAAATCTAAGCATCTTCTGAAATTGATGACAATAAAGCATCTTCACATTCAAAAGCTTACATCAAACACTAAAGAGAACTTTCTAAAATCCACATGTAGATAGAATATGGGAAATAAATTTAAATAAGATTTAAAAACATAAAACAGTAGAAATATAATTTAATAGCAAATAAGGGGGTTTTAAAAATCAAGTGAGGCCTAAATTCCAGGAAGTAATAATATATAATTCTGGCAATTTGGGCATTCTATATCCTCAGATTATGTGTTTAGATAAATATGAACTTTAAATTTTGCTTCAGAACCCTAATATATAAATTTGAAAAAATCAAGCATCATTCAAGAGTCACTTAATAGTATAATGAACTGGGAAGTGAAAAGAAAGAGAAGATTATACTCAATAACAACCATACTGTGTTAGATAATCATTCAATTACTGTGACAAAATGCCTGAGAAAAACAACCTAAAGGTGGAAAGATTTACTTGGCTCGTACATAGTTCAGACGTTTCAGTCCATGGTTGTATGGCTCCATTTCTCTGGGCCCAAGATGAGGCAGAACATTATGGCAGAAGGTTGTGGTGGCAGAAAAACTGTCAGCGTATAGCAGACAGGAAGGAGAGAGATAGAAGAAGGGCTGGGAACAAGAAAAAAACCTTCTAGGGCATGTCTTCAGTGACCTGCTTCCTCTAACTAGGCCCCAACTCCTAAAGTTTCCACCACTTCCCAATAATGCCAACAACTATGAATCCCTCAACAAATTAACCCACAGATGAGGTCATATCCTTTATGATCTAATCACATCACAAAGATTCCTCTTCTGAACACTGTTGCATTCATATTCAAGATTTCGGTGCATGAGCAGATCAAACCATAACAAACCCTGGTGGATTTTTAAGTAAACATGAGAGGAAATGGTGTTTGGGCAAAAGAAAATGATTTAAGGAACCACCTACAAGAAATATATGATAAATCTGAAATTGCATGTACCTAAGCACATAATTTAAACATGTAATTCAAATGTCAAAATTATTAGGTTATTTTGGCAAATCATTTGTAAGTGTAGGGAGATTTACCATTTTGCTTGGAAGCTAAACACTAAAGAGATGAAAATGAATAAGAATAAGCAATGTTTGAGCAAGTTTAAAGGATTTACTAGAGCCCCGTATCTTTCAATGAAAGAATATAAATTCCTTCTAAACATAAAGCAACATCAATTTAATGTTCAAAACTGATAAATCAATATAAAACAAAGTACTGTTTTTCAGAGAACATTAAATTAAGAACTGGAACTGCAGCTCCATATGTTTGGAATTCATGAATTAAAGAAAGAAACACACTGCATTCATGGAGACCCTGACAATTTCCAGTTTGCATTCTATTTCCGTGAAAAAACAATGAAAACAAGTTAAATTTAGGTCATAGAAGATGCATGCAGAGGAAAATATCATCATAGACATGATATAGAAAAAAAGATGCAATTTTAAAAAGTTAGAAGAAAATAAAGACCTCAAGCAGAAAGAAGAAAATGATTAAAAATAAAGAAATTAGTTAAAAGGAAATCAAAGGAGCAATTGAGAAGATCAATAAAATCAAGAGGAACTCTATCAAAGCAAAGAAACCAATGAAACCATTAGAAAGATTGATCAGAAGACATTGAATGTGTGCTTCCTAACAAAGTCCCAAGAAGAGAAGGCTATGGATCCCTTGAGTCATGATAAATAACTCTGTGTTGCCTCAGTTTTCTTGTCTACAAAATGGGGCTGAAAATAGGACTTATGTGACAGGTTATTATAGGATAGAACAAGTTAGGACACATGATGTTGGATGGTTCCTTGCCCAGAACAACCCCTTAATACATGAGTTGATGTTACGCCTAAAATTGAGTGTGCATGTAATCCAATAAAGGTCTCTCCCCATCTACCACACTGCACAATGCTGTATGTCACTTATATTTATAGAGCAATAGTCATAACAGGTGACAGGGGCTATTTCCATTTTGGGTGTCTTTCCCTTGCAAGCCCTTAAAATTGCAGGCAGCCTCAGGTACGTTGGGAAAAGTAAATGTGCTATGTATTTCAACTTCTTTTATTCCCTTCATTTATTCTAAACTATGGGAAGGCTTGGATGTAAATACAGGTATAAAGTCTTTTGTTGTTCCTATTAATGTGAAAATTAGGTTTTGTAGTGTGTGGGGTTTGCATATAAATAAACCCAGTTCTGAATCATCCAGGGCAGAGAATGTGGATGTGCAGAGTGTGCAGAATGTCCTTCTGCAGTGACCACACAATAACCAGTGAACATGAACTGTGATACAGAGAGCTTTCACTGCAGATGAATTAAAAGTCTCACTCTGTAGGCTCCAGAGTCTCAGCTAGTGTTGTCAAATGCACGCTGTCACCATTAACAGTGACTAATCAAAATCAAAGAGAGTAATAAGTCTCACTGCCAATGTTTTGCTAAGCAAATTGCCTCAGCTGCCCTCATTTCAGAACTTGGAACCCTACGTTTGGGGTGAAGTGTATGAAGATTGAGTGAATGGGAGGCACAGGCCAGTCAGAAAGGGTCAGATGCTGCTCTGTCATGTGCTAGCTGAGTCAGGGGACTTAGGTATGCTTCTGTTTCTTCATCTACAAAAATGGGAAGGATGGTGACTGTCCCTATTTCATGTGGTCACTGGGTGAGGTGGACCAGTACCTGTGAATGTACCCAGAGCAGGACCTGGTGTACAGGGGTCACTGAGCAAGTGCTGGCTGCAGTTGTCACTTTTGCTCTCATGTGTGTCTGATTTGGGTTCTTCACAGGAAGCACACAGTACAATCTGAGTGAGACCAAGTTTAATAAGGACAGTATTAGAACAGATTGGCTGGGTCGGGTTGTTAACAGGAGATAGCACTGTTCCTAGGACTAATGTCAGTGCAGAGAATTAACCAAACTCCAAAGCCCACCCCAGTTGGAAGGATAAGAGTAGGGAGCAGTCACCAGAAGCACACAGCCAGACCAGTGCACAGGAACCTCCAAAGTCATAGAAACTCCAGTTTGAGCTAAAGGACCCAGAGGATGCTGAGCCACAGGAGGACAGAGAGGGAGGAAGGGTGGACAGTCCCTGGACTTTTCTATCATCTGGGCTCTATGCTCTCAGTGCCCCATCTAAGAAATTAACCAGAGGCAGGAGTGTGGAAAAGCTGAGGTAATTACTAGCAGGCCTTTGTCCAGGATTAAGAGTAGCTGAGGGTGGGCTAGGGAAAAGTATGGATCTGGATAAACCCAGCCCAAAGAATGACAGTTTTAGGACCATCTACATTATGCATGCAGTGAGTGTCAATACACAGAACAAGTGTTCCCAGTATAGCCACAGACACCATTGACAAGAAATACCAACAGGACAGGACAGAGTCTGGCTCTCGCTTGGTGACAGGAAGAGTGACAAACCCAACAAAAATAACTCCAACAAAAATAGTGGCAGTTGCTGGTAGTTCTAGAACCTTCATATTTTTCCAAGTACTTCATGCCCTGGGTAGGGTTACAGTTCAGCCTTGTCCCACACTATGGGAAGTCAGCATCTGTTTCCATTTTACAAATAAGAACATGAAGAGGAGGTGTTGATTGATTAGGAGCAAGACATTTGGTGGTATTCATGCTTGGTTTCTTAGAGAATTCATGGAGGTCTGTGAACAAAGTGCAGAGGACTCAAGGACTCAAGAGTGCAAGACAGGTCATTTAATACTTAACCACGTGGTTGTCCTGCAGGGGATTTTACATTTGGGTAGATTCTCTGGAAACATGGGAAAAGGTGAGCATGTACACTCGTCCGTAGGTCAGATTCTTCCTTCAAATTTATATTGGCTTAAAATAAAGAGAAGAATGATTTGTTGAGATGTTAGGCATCTCATAGGGACTCAATTTAAAGGGCAACAGGCAATTCCTTTGATGTTCTCATTCATTTTCTCTCCAAAGGTGCATTTTTCTTTTTATGTGCTCTGAACTTAGTTCTATGCTTTTCTTTGATGTTGGTTATCACAGTCCCTTCAACTTTTGTGCTGCTATCTTTATAGATTGCATCCCCTGACCTGCTTGAAATCAAAGCAGCAATGTATCACTTGTCTCAGGAAAATCTGAAGGTGGAGGCTGCTCCCAAAATCAGTCTTTCCAGGTCAAGCCCTCTTTGCCCTCCTGATGTTCTGGAAAGTCATACTCCAGCAACCTTATCCTGGCTGGAAGAGTCATATATGAACACCTGCCCATAACCCTACTAGGTCCCTGTCTTCTTGACGGATCAGGATAGGAGGACAGACAAGTCCCTCTAGAGGGGAATAGAATAATACCACAGTTCCTCATTCAAAGACAGCCTACAACAGGTAAGCTTTCTTCCTCACCTCTAGCACAATTTAAAGTCCTGAAGCAAGTAAAGAAATTTGAAAGTGGTGGGAAAATTATTAAATATTTCTTCTGAAAACACACAAACATAGGGAATTTAGCATATAATTTCATAATCTCTTGTCTCTCTTGCATACTGGCCCGAAGCTGAAATTGACATCATTGTGTGCATCTAGGTCTGTGTATCAGTCTGGGTACCAGTGAGGGGCGTCTGCAGTCAATCAGCTTGTTTGCATGTACATCAGTGTAGGTGAAGTGATGGGCAGTGGATAGATTGAGGGAAGGAGAGAAATGCCCTACTTCCCTTTCCCAGAGAGGGGACCTGCCAAGTCAAGGGGCAGTAATAAAATCCTCAGTGTGGAGACTCTTCCAGGCTGTGGAAATGTGGATAAAGGGGGTGTTTGACTACTGGGCTGTCCATCTTGCATAATCTCATTACCTGGAATTCAAAAGCCAGAAAGTCCCTGAGGAGAAACTAGGAACTCTAGTCCTCCATTGTCTTCTTTATTCAACCTCTGCTTGCTACTAGCACAGGAATGGAGAAACTAGGAACTCTAGTCCTCCATTGTCTTCTTTATTCAACCTCTGCTTGCTACTAGCACAGGAATGGAGACATGATGGATGCAAAGAATAGAGCTCCAGCTTGGAATAAATATAACAGAAAAAAGGAAGGTAGAATAATGAATAAACTAAATATCCATCTTATGATGTCACTTTCAAAAAGCAGCAAATTACAGGAAATAATTTTGTGAAATTAAAAGATGTAGGAAGAAAATGACAAGGTCAGAAATTTGTGAAATAGAATTAAAATATGCAATATAAGAGTCACTACATTTAAGACATATTTCATTGCTAGATTAATAAAATTGAGTCAAGTCTAAAAAGATTAATAAGGACATACAAAAATGTATGAAGTGCAAATGCCTATATTGGAAATAAGACATCACCACAGATGCTACAGACATTAAAATAGAAAAATTATAATGTAAATAATATTGCAAATGTGGAAATTTAAATGAACTGCCAAAGTTGTAAAAAAAATATCAAAGTATACAATAAACTTGACTCAAGAATCAACATAAAATTAGAAAATAATCTGTTTAATAAGTACAGTGCAGCAGATAGCATTTTTTTCTGAAAATACTATCTACTTTAGTCCAGTTTCCCAAGTGTCTTCTGTTGTATTATGCAGTTTTAACTTCACGATAATTTCTGAAATTATGTTCTCTTCTCCTTTTCTACTTCCTGTGTCTTTTCATAAAATGTAACTCCATGAGGATGAAGGTTCTTTGCATCCTGAACCCAGTCACAGTTCTGGAATTTAGAGTAAGGCTGTCTAACAATAAGTTCCCAAATACATTTTAAACAAAGACACACATAAGGAATAAAGTTATTTGTATTGTGAAGAATTCCCCATTGAAGAAAATTTTGTGGCAAAAATGTTGTCAGGCTATAGTGGTGGCCATCAGCACAAACATTAGAAAATCCCACCACAGAGGTTATTTGCGGAATTTTTTTTCTCTTTTCTGAATCTCCAGAAAACTTCCTTTAATATTTCTCTCTTGCTAAATTTTGGAGATAACAGATTACTTTTTGTAACCTGGTGATATTGAAATCCTTTTCTACCAGACTACTGGTGTTGTTGTATCTCTCTGTTCTGATAGGGTCACCTGTGGCTCCCCTGGGCAGGGCCATCTCATCCTTCTCCATTCAGTGTGTGAACCCACAGGATGAGCAGTTGGGGAGATGACAGAGAACAGCCTGTTGATAGATGTTTGATGTGGCTTTCTGAGCATTTCTGTGTGGCTGTGTTTGGCAAAGTCAAGGGGAGGGCTGACTCACACTGAAAAACTTTAGTACTGATAGTAGCTTAATTCTGCACTGTGGTCCTCAGAATCCAGGAAAAGGGCCTGGCTCTATGTAGCAAGCTCAATGCAAGGAAAATTCATTCTGGTACTCAGTGAGAAAGGAAGGAAACCTGCCAAAAAACACAGGTGAATTACAGCAATGGCATTTCCTACTTATCCAAAGAGGATCCAGGTTGGGTGGAAGAGTTATTCCCATCTTCAGAGAAGGCCATGTGGTAGAAGAAGACTCAGGTACAGTTTAGCATGCAAGGCAATTTTGGGGGAGTTTCCTTGAAAGGAATATGTGTGGGAGAGGGAAGGAAGCTGGAGTGGTGGAGGAGGTTCTAAGCTGCTAGGACTTAGCACCTAGTGGTACAAGGAGCCACTGGACCTGCAGAGTGTTCTGACCTGGGTGGAATTTGCTTCTCACATCGAGTGGTTGAAGGTAGACTGCCCAGGGGGCATGGCACTGACCATGAAGACTTTCTGTAACAGAGTCAGTCTTGGAGCACGCTAAGAGCTGTGGGCAAGAATCTGAGTGCACAGGTGCCAAAGCGAAAGTTTACATCCAGCTGACTCCCATGCCACTGTTGCCATGGTGTTCTAGATATTTGCTCTCATTTACTCCTTGTAACAACCCTACAAAGCAGGAAACTTAATTTTTCCTTGAGCTGAAAAACTTAAGCGCTATTATGTTCTTGTTCTGTAGAGCCATACCACCAGAATAGTTTGCCTAGGATCCTAGATGAAGAACCATATGGCCTGTTTCATTCGCCTTTAGTATTTTTTTTCTAAACTTTATCTGAAAGTTGAAAATGCATCATCTATACATGACATGGTTGAACAGTAATTTTTAATAGAAAAGTCTAGCAACTTGTTTGGGTAACACTGAAAGAAATAGTAGCTTAAAGAATGAAGGCAAAGTTTAAAGTTCCTAAATTCTTGAAAAAGTTAAAAAGACAAAGCATGATTGATGTAATTATTTCTAAAATATATTAGAAAATGTGAGTACAGTTGGTAAAAATTCAAGTAATTTTACAGTAACTGAAGTAATTGAATTGACAGTCTTATGTGAAATATATCCTTTTAAATTTTCACAAAACATATTTCCTACTTCAACAAGATTAGAGTCTAAGATTCAACAAATAATTTCCATTTAATGAAGTAAGTATTATTTTATTACCATGTTTTAACAGACATGTTTCAGGAGTTTCCACTGTATGCATTTTAAAAATGTAATTAATTGAAGTAACATTTTTTGATTGAGATAGCTAATTCAGTCACACTTCCTAAAATAATTTTACCTTTAGACACAACTTAAAAATACTAAGTATTAAAATAGTCTTAAGTACTTGTGGTAAACTGACAGTGTTTTTTTTTTTTATTCTGTTCGTCATGACCAAGAAAAACAATAAAAATTAGTTACTAGGTATTCCCTTTCTTCCATGACAACATGAGGAACACTGAAAGCCAACTCTGAGAAACTAGTAAAAATTCGTAAAAATAAAAAATCTTAAAATATCCAAAATTGATTATGAAAACATAAAGTAACTTAAAGAAACATTCAATATCATCTATTAAAATCTTGGTAAGGGCTAAGATTCTGATACTTAAATCATGACCCATGCCTTCTTTCTCACTCCAAGTTCAGTAAAATAAAAAAAAAAATATTTCAGGTACAGTGAAGAACAGAAGCTTCTTTTCCATCAGGCTCCCAGGCACAGGTCATCTTCACCAACAGAAAAGGGTAGTAAGCATGTCTCATGCTTCTTCTACCTACCTATTGCTGAGATGGAGTCTGGGCAAAAGTGATTGAGTAATGTGGGCTCATCCATTCTGCTTGACACTCACTCATGCAACAGAGGCTCTATCTTGGGTGCAGTGCTTTGACAGGACCAGCTACTCTTATTTTCCTTGCCCCAGTTCATGAAGCAGAAATGTCATGCCAAGAAAGGAAAATCAAAAAGACCTGGGGTGCTGCATTTTATCAAAGGCTTTCTCAGCACAGAGAAATTTTAGATCAATGAAACTACTCTATATGATATTATGGTTGTAGCTATACACTATTGTACATTATCCAATCTCAGAATATGCAACACCAAAGGTGAATCCTATGGTAAATTATCATCTTTGGGTGATAATGATATGTCAGTGTAGGATTATCATTTGCAACAAATGTACCACTCTCTTCATAGGGATGATATGCATGCACAGGGTCAAGGGGGTGTATGAGAAGTCTCTTTCATTCAGTTAAATATTTTGTGACCTTAAAACTGCACTAAAAAGAAGTTTCTTAGTTATAAAGTAAAAATAATGGAAATCAATAACTGCAGATGATAAGGTGATAGGAACAAATGAAAAGAAACCAAAACTTTAAGAAAGTAAATATAAGAAAAATCTGTAGATACACACATACTTGATCTAATTTCTTCTCTCAGATTCTCCAAAGCATAAAATAGGGTCAGAGTTAAAAACAATGATACACTGATTTTTAGTATTTATAGATGTTTCATAGTAATAACACAAAAAATTAAAAAGGTAATAAAATTTTAAGAAGAAATGCTTGATATCTCTCTGGAAATGAGAGTATAACTAAGTCAGTCTCTGGTAAGTCATAATGTATATGAAAAATTCTAGAAGAACTTTTTTTTAGAATATTACTTTAGAAAACACCAACTTATTTCAATAAAAAGTATTTAAAGAGAATAATAGGACAAAATCAATGAGGCATAAAAATAAGAGGTAAAATGGCACATATTGAACCAAATATATCAATGTCAAATTTAATGCAGAGATTATCAGTTAATATTAAAGCATAAGGTTCACATATAGGCCATCTACAGTACTTTGTATTCAAAATACTTTATTGAGTGTTTCAGAGTATAGTACTTTGAATTCAGAGATAGAAGTGGTATTTTTGTTCTATGGTTTGTGTTTCTGACTCTAGGGATTGAACCTATTTATTTTGGGGGGGCATGTACCAGGGATTGAACTCAGGGGCACTCAACCACTGAGCCACATCCCCAGCCCTATTTTGTATTTTATTTAGAGACAGGGTCTCGCTGAGTTGCTTAGTGTCTCACTTTTCTTGAGAATGGCTTTGAACTCGTGATCCTCCTGCCTCAGCCTCCTGAGCTGCTGGGACTACAGGGGTGCACCACTGCAACCTGATCAAACCTATTTTTAAAATGGTAATTTTTCTTAATTTTTCTATAGTTCAATATATTCTAAAATAAATTTATTTTAAGAATTATAAAATTAAACCAGGTGATTCTAACATTTATATGAATTACAAAGAAAATAAGCATAACCAAGGCAATTTCTACAAAGAAATACAAAATTAGAAAAATTACTCCACTTTATTCCAAGTATAGTATAAAGCAAATCATATTTGTGAAAATACAGAGAGACTGATAAATGGTACATAATAAGAGTTGAAGAATAAACATATTTGTTGTCAAAATATTGTAATGCCCAATAAGTAACTTCAAAGATATGTATATTATTATTTTAAAAATACTGAAATTCAGAATAAAAAATAACACCACAACATACTAGCTGGATTGGTTAAAATTACAAAAATGATGTTACTACATGTTGGTGAAGATATCAAGTAAGTAGAGATCTCACAAAGTACTTTTGTGATATAAAATGGTACAATTATATTGCAAGATAATGTTGTACATTCTTTAAAAGGTCAACATATACCAACCATATAAAGCAAATATGTAATGCCATCATTACTCTCCTAGGTATTTACCCATGTTTATGAAACCTATGTCCACACAAAGATTTGTAAGATGTAAGTGCCAATATTCACAGCCTCATTTGTGAAGTCACAACTGGAAAAAATGAAAATGATCATCATCAGATAAATGTAGAAGTTGTGGTGCATTCTTTCAGTGGAAAACACTAATTGGCCATAGTAAGAAACAGTCCCTTCATATGACCAAAAATATGAATAAATCTTAAAACAGTCATATTTGGTAAAAGAAACCACTGAAAATAAATTTTGGTTACAGTTGGGTATACCCATAATCTCATTTACTGTTGAGTTTGAGGCAGTAGGATCTCAAGTTGAAAACCAGCCTGGAAAACATCAACTGTCTTAAAACAAGGAAAAATAAAGAAGGTTTTATGCTTTATGGGATGGGGAAAAATTGGATTACATGAAGGCAAGCGGAGACAATGTTATCTGAACAAGCTGCTTGTTTTCTTGTTTCTGGTGTTTTCTTCACAGTTATATACTGTGTTAAAGCTGGGTCAATTTTAAACTTTTTGTGTAATTTGTTGTAGTTGTGTTATAATTCAATATATTGGAAGAAAGATTAAAGGTAGAAATACCTACCAAATATATATTTACCTATAGGCAATGAAAATCATTTAAGAAAAATAGCCCATGATAATTTTTTTTAGTCAACTCAAAATTCAGTTTATTGGTTAAAGGTTATGAAAAGCCATTTTATGTACGCTGAAGTTTAATATTTAAAGTAACAGCATAATTTAGAATGAGATCTGTTTTTCTTCCTTTCAAGATCAGTCATTATACTAGGTATTCCAAGATTTTTCCTTAAATAAACATTCTATGCTTGTGAGTACAAAAATTTTACAGTTAGAAGTCTATGTGCTAACATACACTTAGCAGTTCTTAATTGTTTTTAAACTTAAATTTGAACAACAAATTAAATTCCTCAGTATATGTTATATAATATGGACACAGACTATAAAAATTTTGACATTGGTTATACTCTCATAGTGCAATTTAGCCCTTTTATTAATGACTATGCAAATAATCAGTCACAGGAAAACCATTTTACATCTAGTACAATTACCTACTATCACAGAAGTAATTATTATTCTGCTTATTGAACTTCAATAAGAACTCTTGAGGTGCTAAGAGAGTTTAAGGTGGTTGTGAAAATTCTCCTCTTCAGACTCATCCTGCAACTATAATTACCAATGTTATAGAAGGCAGTTTCAGATGAACATTCAGCAAGAAATTATCCCCAGAAGGTTGGTAAGTTCCAAATTTTAAATGTGGAAGCACTGATGTCTCTTGATAGGTCTTCTTATGCACCTTTTCACCCAGGCAAGATCAGTAGTTCTAACATCACTCCAAATCAATGGATAGAAAAACACCATGACCCCAAGAAGATTAGTTTTGCCCCTGAACAAAATCTCCTTTAAGCCAAGGTCCCAGCAGGGCTGGTTATACTCCAGGAAGCTCAAAATTTCCATTTCACTGTGATTCAATTTGAGTTTTTGGAAACTGCTCTACCATCTTGAAAGAGACCAAAGAGCTCTAATGGTCCATTGGTCACCTCTTCCAAAGTTCTTCACCAGGTCTCCATCCAACTTCATCTTCTTTATCAGTGCAGGGATAAGGAAGGTCATAGGGCAGACAAGAGGGCAACTTACATGGTTCTTTCAAGAAGTGTTAAGGATGTCCATAACCACATATGGGCTAGTGGTCCATGACTGGGTCTCATCTCCTGGTTACACAGGAGGCCAAGATGCCAACTTGCCTATTTTCCATTCTTCTCTCACACCAGTCAGCAATTCACCTGAGAAAGTTTTAGCTGCCTGTGAGGCCCAGAGGAAAAAGCTCACTGTGGGTGAGTCACTCCTGTGGTGTCTTACCCAGAAGGAGAATCCCACCGCTTCTAGATTTTTGTCTCAATTCACCCAAAAGTCTTGAAATTTGGAGCTAGTGTTAACTGACTTATGTTCAGGGGTATTCAGGTCCAGGGTCACCCTTGAGCTGGTTTCTCGTGGGATCAGCAGGCCTTCTGGTTGAAGAGCACCCATCTGTTGGCTTCTTTATCTAGCACCTTCTCTTGGGAGCCCACACCTCTTTGGCTGCAGGAGCGCCAGTTCTTGTTTCATCCACTTGTTCACATCCAAGGCCCATACACGTGCAGCCAGGGCTGGCTAAGCTCCAGCTCTCCAGAGGTCATGGGTGTCAGAGGCATTTCTGCATTGTTTGAAAGACACCAGGCTGCTGCCCTCACCCCTCTGGAACGATTTCAAAACTTCTAGCGCTGGCCTCCACCTGGTGGACCTGGAGCCAGGTATCTGCGTAGGGTGGGTGGCAGAGCGTCGGGAGCAGGGCTCCCAGCTTCAGGCAACGTGTTACCACCCACCTCCGACTTCCATGTTCCTTCGCCTTCACCTAGGGCCTCCGCAGCCGCCCTCTCGGCAGGGCGAGCAC
The DNA here is from genome assembly GCF_902686445.1 of Sciurus carolinensis. Taxonomy (NCBI): domain Eukaryota; kingdom Metazoa; phylum Chordata; class Mammalia; order Rodentia; family Sciuridae; genus Sciurus; species Sciurus carolinensis. The sequence goes on from NW_025920216.1 coordinate 230,911, forward strand.
GGCACCCAGAAGGGCCCCCCTTGACCCGCCGTGGCCCGAGGGCTCTTCTCAATCGTCCGCCCCCAGGCCTCCAGCGCCCCCAGCCCAGGCCGGCGGCGCACCCCTGCCCTGCGGCGCGGCCCCCAGCATTCCCGGCACGTGGGGCACCGACTTTTACCTGTACTTTCTGCATTCAGGGGGTTCGTCGGGCGAGAAACACCTCCCAGGACCGCAACCTCCCCCGCCCGGCTCCACCTTGCTTCCTCTATCCCCTCCAAGACCGCAAAGTAGATGGAGTAAGAGTGTGCCCAAGAGACAGAGAAAGACGGCGGGCGGGCGGCGCGCCGGCCCCAGTCACCCTCCGCCTCTGCCGCTGGGCCAGGCAACTGGGCTCGCGCCCCGCCTGCCCGGCCCCACCCCGCCGCTCGCCTCGGTTCGCGGGTTGGGGCTGGCTCGCGCTCCGCGTCCATGTACCTCCTAAAGGTCCCCAGAAGCCATACCAGGTTGCGGAATTTGGCTCGCCAGGTGTGCGCATCTGCTCGCTCGCGCCCTCTGTGCGTGTGCGCGCGGGGGACAGTGTGCGCGTGTGTGCGAGCGTGTGTGGTGTGTTGAGTAAACTGTTTTTCCAGAATGACAGGCTTGGGTGCTGCCTATGCGCGGAATCAGAGCGGGCGCGGTGTCGGCAGCCGCGGCGGCAACAGGAGCGCTGGCAGCAGTGACGGCCTTGCAGCGCTCCCGGGAGCACTGACGTGGACCCCGGGACCGCGACCCCGGCGGAGGCTGCAGCGGGCAAGACTCGCCCTGGCGCCGCCTGCAGGAAGCCGCCCCGCCCCATGATAATTTTAAAAAATAAAATTATATAAAAATTAATGAATTTAGACTGATATTATTTGTAATTTTTATTACAAAAATGACAATATTGTTATAGTTCCACTATAACTGAGATATTAATAACGATGTAAAGTTATTTCAACTAGAAAAGGAACATGTAAAAATGGTGAAATATTTTTAAAAAATAAAACCATTTTATGAAAAGAGAAAATAAGACCAGTAAATGTGTACTAGAGGTATTAATTTATATGGAGTTGTGATATAATTGAAAATCAAATTTTCACTAACACCGTCTTGTAAGACTTATAATATACAAGTATACATTCTCATAAATTGGAGTAAACATGTATTTTAATCAGAGACAAATATAGCTGTCTACAAATGCAAATTTGTAAAAAAATAGAATGAGAAGACATTAAGAAAATATAAGAGCAAACTTCTATTTGGCTAATAGTATCTAAGAAGAAGTAGGGAAAGGTAAAAAAATTCAGAATTTTTATTTTTATTTTTAATTTCTTTTTAATTGAGAATAATAGTCAAGGCTACTTTCAAATATTAGGAAAATAGTCTTGCAACAGTTGCACATTTTGGCTGGGAAATCAACTCTGAGTTTAATCACATCCAAGGTTCCTATAAGGTTCTCTGGTTAAGTAAGTGAAAATGCACTGCAGACTAATTGACTATCAAAAGTAAAGGTGACTGGTGGTGTTAATCTGCCCGTGATGCACATGAGGACTCAGAGGGCAGAAACCAAACATGACCAAAACCCACTTTTTATAGTTCTGAACATACAAACATGACATTAGCCACACATGCTTTATTTCTATCATTGTCAGAAGGAGAACACACACACACACACACAAAAAAAAACTTCTTTTAGAATACCTCCAAAATGTGATAATATTCTTATTTATCTGGTAAATGAAGCTGTTTACAATTAGGGTTAAGCAGTTTTCTTTTCTCTTGAGATAACAAATGCTTAACAAAGAATATCTGCAGATAGGCCTTTAACTTGATGAACAAGATCAAAATATTGTACTATAAGAAAAATTATGGAAAATAAACAATAGTATTATTTACTTCAATCTTAAAATGAGGTTCATGGCACAAGAAGCTTCTCTGTAGTCTTCACTACCATTGGGCTGACCCTTTAAAAACATAAAAAATGGTGTTGAAAACATTATTGGAAGAAGAATGAATAAAATTCCCATCCTTTGAACCATATGTCCCTTTCTTTCTGGAAATTTCAAAACTAGGACTTTAGACCTGCCAGTTTTGTTTGGCTTCACAAAATCTCTAAGTGCAGATCAGAATGATGCCCAATTCCCATCACAAGTGTGGAAATACTGTTTCAAAGGGAGAGCCTCAGTAGTACAGTGAACTCTATGAATGATTGGCAAGAGCTGCAGCAAGTCCAAAGTAAGATCAATACCCAAACTGGAGCCATGGAAAGAAGCACCCGGACAATGAAGAAATGGACTCTCACCCACTGGGCCTTGGTGATGCACAAAGGATGGGTACCTGAAATCTTAAGATGCAGAGGAAAGTGGAACCAGTAGGGCAGACATCCATTTATCTTTCTTGTCTTTTTCACCACAGACTATTTCCTTGAATAGAGATTATCAATTTCCAATGCCTTTACCACATAGCCCCATGCTATTCCTATGTATCCTTGGATACTAATAGATTTACTCATTAGAGTAGGAAAAAATAACAAGATTTCTGGTCAAGCCTTGGCTCTGCCACTTACCAGCTATGCAACAATGGCAAAGGCCCATGGAAAAGTCCTGTTTTTCCCCTTACAAAGCAGGGGTAATACCTGCCTCAAAAGGTGTTGGGAAAATGATTTATATGAAAATGAGTCCTAAACTATAAAATGTTAAAAAGTCCTAGTTATTCTAAACCCTGTTGCTGTTTTCTTTGCTCTCTTGGCTTTCTGATCTATAATAATAATAATAATAATAATAATAATAATAATGGCCTTTCATCATTCAGGGAATTTCTACTGTTTATTTCTTACTGAGTTGACTGACATAGCACCAAGCCCTAAACTGAACTCTGGTTCTACCTCTGAACAGTGGTGTGACTTTGCACAGACTACTCAACCTCTCCAAGTCTTGATTCCTCAACTGTAGGATAAAGGCCAAGGTCTAGTTATTAGACCTAAAATAGGCTGCCTGCAACCAAGAAACCCCATTTCTCTAGCCATTTCCCCCCAAAATAACTATTTCCTAGAACACAGATCAGGCAAAATAGAAATAATTTAAATGAAATATACAGATTTAAAAAGAAAACACTGTGATTCTAAGGTTGATGATGCTTTAGAGTATAATACTTTTTTGTGATAGGAATGCTAATTTTTATTGGTTCTTTTTAGTTATACATGATAGAATTCATACTGATATAATTATACAAGCATGGAATATATGTTATTATCCCCTCTTTTTACAAAAAGCTTAATTATTCTAATAAGTGAATGAATTTTACATTAGATGATTAATTACAAGAGTAATGAATATCTATTCTAAATCTCCTTGATAGTCTCCACACCCCCTAAGACATGTGGACTTGATGCCTTCTAATTATACTGTGCCATCTGTTTGGATTTCTAGATCCCTAACTAAACTTTACCCTCAGCCAATTCTTATTTGAGTGTTATATGGTCTTTTTGTGTGTTACATGGTTTTGAAATATGTGTCATTCTCTAAGAAAAATTTTTTTGATGTTGTTGTTTTATTCTCCTCCTCCTCCCATACAAGCTGGAGATAATCCTTCTGTTTTCTTAGGAAGATGAAATTAGTATTCTTTTCCAATGTATTTCAAAAAATATAGCATTATTGACAAAGGCATGAAATTGTGACAATGCATAAAATATGAGAAATTTAATATACAATAACTAATAGAGTGAAATGAATTCTATTTTACAGTATTTATGTGATTGTGTGTATGTGTGTGTACAAATGTTCCTAGTAATCAAGCTCTCTCTCTCCCTTCCCGTCTTCTCCTCCCTGTCTCCTTCCCTTATCCCCTCCACTCCATTACCCCTGCTTTCCCTTTCCTCCACCTTATCCTCCCTTCTTCACCTTCCTTTAACCTCAGTTCTAAAATTGGGATGAAACACATTTGCTCTTGTGTGTGTGTGTGATATTTATAAAATCTTTCACTTATATAATTACTATTATTATTATTAATTTCATAATTTAAATTTAAGTTCCAGGAATTAATAACTAATTCACTTAAGTTTTAGTGTTGCAACAATTAAAGTATTAATCTAAGTGGAAATTACAGCTTTTTTTTTTTTTTTGGTAATAAGAATTGAAGCCAGAGGTACTTAACCACCAAGCCATATCCCCAAGTCTTTTTTAGATTTTATTTAGAGATAGGGTCCCACTGAGTTGCTAAGTACCTCACTAATATTCTGTGGCTAACTGAAATGGAAATCCTCATGTCTCAGCCTGCTGAGTTGCTGGGATTACATTTGTGTGCCACCACACTTGATTTTTATTTTCTAAATTAATTGTCCATGGTTTCAGGTACACAGAGCCACCAAACTTGAGCAGATGGTATTTTGTAAATAGTACGAATTTTAAAAGCTGAATGCTGTGTGTATAATAGCATTTGCTTTCCTATTATAAGATATTGAGTTTTACTCATGTACTGCTGTAAATAATTACTATACAATCTGCCACCTTTGACCTTACAAGAGATGAGGAAATTGAAATGTTATCCATTGAGGAGATCCAACAAAATTACAATTACAGAAACCTGTGAATGCTGCATGTAACTGAATTTATCCACAAGCCAAAAAATAAATGCAGTCATCCAAAAATACACCAAATGTGACATTCAGGTTTTATGCTTTATCAAACCTAATTGATGTTGGAGAAAAGAAAAGGGAAAAATAGGCAGTCTTATAGTATGAGTCTCTAAGGATATATCAAAAAGCCATTCATAAGAGCAAAGGGTAATTCCTATTTCTGAATGCCCAGATAGCTGCAGTTGTCACCCCTTCCCCTTCTTAGGTGTCAATCCTTGAAATCTCTTCCTGCATTCCCATTAGGAGTGGTAAAAGGAAGAAATCAATTCAGTGGTTGGGTGTTGACATGATAGTTCTGATACCACTGCTTTTGGACTAAAAGGGACTAAAAGTCAGGAGTATAAGAACTGGTGGGCTCTGATAATAATATTTTATACAATTTAAAAGATTTATGTAAATAATGGCATGAATATTTTCATAAATGTTTATATAATTATTGGCATGTGTTAAAGTAAAATACCTCTATATTTTTAGAATCTAAGAAAAAGCTCATATATCATGTCTCAGTTGCTTATTTTGTGTCCCATGAAAAAATGTTATTGCTCTTATCACACATATCCACATACACATTCTTATATGTCCATATCTTATAATACTACAGGGTTCAGTTCCTTTCACTGAACCAGATGGATGTGGATCTTTGTTTCCTGATGACTTAAGTAGTTTTTCTTCAGTAACTTTTTCCATCCAGGAATTATTTAGTTTTTATCCATATGACAATGAATAGCAATATACAGAATGTGTTCTACAGAATTATGGTGATCTAAAAATTTTTACCAGACTATAACAAATTACATTAATTCAGAGTTAATTTTAAGAAACCTGTATAGCAATTTAATGAGTAATTTTTGACCTATTAAACCTAAATTAAAATATTGGAGCCTGTATTTTATATTCATTTGTATTATATGTTTAATATTCTAATGAGATATTTTAATTGTTGCTGTGAACTGAGTTGTGTACTCCCCAAATCCACATGTTCAGACCTGAACCCCAGAGTGACTATATTTAGTAATGGAGCCATTGAGGTGACAATTTAGTTTCAATAAAATCACGTGAATGTGTGACCTTGTCTTAGTCTGCTACAGCAAAATAAATAAATAAATAAATAAATAAATAAATAAATAGATTCATCCCATTCTGGTACCTCCTACTAATCTGGGGTTTCAGTTTATTTATTTATTTATTTGTTTGTTTATTTATTTTGGGTCAGTGATTGAATTTGGGGCACTGGACCACTAAGCCCATTCCCAGAAATATTTTGTGTTTTATTTAGAGACAGGGTCTCCCTGAGTTACTTAGCACCTCACTTTTGCTGAGTCTGGCTTTGAAATTTAAATCCTCCTGCCTAGCATCTTGAACTGCTGTGATTACAGGTGTGCACCACCACACCCAGCTCTTCATCCTTTTTTTATGTGGGTATTGATCATTGTAATCTTTCCTCTTAGAATTGTTTTTGTTGTAGCTTAAAGATTTGAGTATACTGTATTTCCATTCCCATATGTTTTAAGCAATTTTTAATTCATTCCTGATTTCTTTCTTGATTCTTTGGTTGTATGAGGATACACTGTTTAATTTCTAGTACCTTGCCTATGGAGGCTGACATAAATCGGGATGGTTCTTGATTCTCATAGTTGTAGGGCCCTGCCTTGTCTTAAGGGATAAATGCTACTAGCTAGTACTGGGATCTATTCCACTGATGTATAGGTCTCTGATGTTGGAAGAGATCTATAAGCTCAGTACTTTAACAAGAGTGTCTTTAGGGAAAGGCATAAGAAAGGTAGTTGAATAGGAATCATTCCAGTGCTCATTCCCTGGTAGAAACAATTCAAATAACTACCCATGAATACTATCATGACAAGAGCTAAAGAAAACAGGCAATAGATTATACCATCTGGTAGTACAGATATAAGAAAAAAAAACGAATTGCCAACTTCCCAGAACTGTATCAAGGATATTTTTATATTACTTTTGTCACCCCACTTTGGAAAGAGAGAACTCCTTCCTGAAAAATGTTGTTCCAGGTCCTTCTAGCTTTTAGGGTCTGGATTAAAAAATCTGCTGATATCCGTATTGGTTTCCCCCTGAATGTAATTTGGTTCTTTTCTCTCACAGCCTTTAAAATTCTGTCTTTATTTTGTATGTTAAGTATTTTCATTTTAATGTGCCTTGGTGTGGGTCTGTTGTAATTTTGTGTATTTGGAGTCCTATAAGCCTCTTGAACTTGATTTTCCATTTCATTCTTCAGATTTGGGAAAATTTCTGATATTATTTCATTGAATAGATTGTTCATTCCTTTGGTTTGTTTCTCTAAGCCTTCCTTAATCCCAATAATTCTCAAATTTGGCCCTTTCATGATATCCCATAGTTCTTGGAGATTCTGTTCATGATTTCTTACCATCTTCTCTGTTTGTTCAACTTTGTTTTCAAGGTTAAATATTTTGTATTCAATATCTGAGGTTCTGTCTTCCAGGTGTTCTATCCTATTGGTTATGCTTTCTATGGAGTTCTTAATTTGGTTTATTGTTTCCTTCACTTCAAGGATTTCTGTTTGGTTTTTTTTCAATATCTCTAACTCTTTATTGAAATGATCTTTTGCTTCCTGTATTTGTTCTTTTAACTGTCGATTGGTGTGATCATTCAATGCCTGCATTTGCTCTTTCATCTCATCATTTAATGCCTGCATTTGCTCTTTCATCTCATTGTTTGCTTCCCTGATCATTTTAATTATGTACATTCTGGACAGGTCCCCTGGCGCAGATTGCTCTGTTCCTCCTAGTGTGGGGATGAAAGGGGACACTTCAACATGGAAACAGTGGCAACCTGCAAACAATGCTTGCAGATCATTAAGTGAGATCCAAAGATGTCCTCCTCTCTTTGTATCCCTTTCTCTCTCTCTCTCTCTCTCTCTCTCTCTCTCTCTCCCTATCTCTCTCTCTCTCTCTCTCTCTCTCTCTCTCTCTCTCTCTCTCTCTCTCACACACACACACACACAGAGCCATGAAGGACTGCGGTCTCCAAGACAGGATCAGAGTGGGGGGCAACCCTAAGCTCACCTGCTCTGGGCTGCTGTGTCTCATTCTCCAGTTCCTCCTAAAATTTTGCCAGATGGGAGGGGGGCAGAAACTGACCCAGTGCCTCCACATTCAGGACAGGCCACTGCTCAGGGCCTTCCTGAGACCTCTGTAGTCACCTGTTGGGAGACAGCAAGAGCTCATGGCTCTGGATCACTCTCTCCACACAACTGAACAGACTGGGCTGTGCCCGGTCTCTGGGTGCCTGGCTACCAGGGTTCCAAGTTCTCTTTGTTCCATTGCCAGGAAGTGAGGTCACTTCCTGGGTTCCCTTACCTGAGGCACTTCCTCACAAAACGGGAGCCATCTTGGAGTCGTCCGCTCCCCTGGCCTGTGACACAAGTGAGAGTGGCCGATGCACACACCCTCCCTCTGTGCTCAGCAAAGGCCTGGGGAGCAGCTTTCCAGGAGTGGGAGGCAGATGGGTTCAGACCCTTCCCCTCCTTGGGCTCTCTGTGTGACACTGGATGAGCCATTGGAGCTTGCAGGGCCTCCCTAGCTGCCCACATGTCTTGCAGGGCCCTTCTGCCATCTGCTCTGAGCTTGTCCTCAGGTGTGTGGGTCATCACTTACTGCATCACCTGGGGAGCCTCTAAAGCTGGGGTCACAATCTGGTCACACACAAACACACAGATGAGGCAGTCACAGAGATGAGGGAGCAAGGATGACAGGCCAAACTCTATTCTGAGTCCAATATGGACTGAGGGAACATCCCTGCCCTCCTGGCCATTTCATCTTCCTGTGCCAGGTCCTGAGCCTCCACCTGCCTCAGACCTGGCAACCCAGCACACGAGGCAGCTTCCTCTTTTCTCATCCTCATATTGAGGCTCAGTGCAGGTAACTTCTCGCAGGTCAATTAGTCACTAACTAAAGATTCAGAGCTGGAACCAAGTCACACGCTCCCCAACAAAGAGTCAGAAGTAGGATTTCTCCACTCCTCTCTGAGACCGAGAAAGAGCTTCTTTCCCAAGAAGAAAACACTGTGTTTGATTCTTCTGTTCTGTGTTCTTCTGGGTCCCAGGGATGGAACCCAAATGCGCTTAACCATGGCTGCTCCTGCCCCTGTTTGTTCACTGTTTGGAGAATGGGCCTCTGCTCAACTGAGTAGGGCCTCTCTCCTTTGCTGAGGCTGGTGTAGAACTAGTGTCCTCCAACCTCAGCCTCCCGAGTAACTGAACGGAGAGGAGTTTGCCAATGTGCCTGGAAGGAACAGTTCAACAATGAAAAGACGCTGTCTCAGGGAGTCTCCTCAATGGCACTGTAGGTATGGTCACTGCGTCTCATCAATGATGAGGCAGGAACTAATGCTGTACCCACGACCACACGGTCAGGTGAAGGAGAGAAGGTCAAGACCCTGCCCAGGGAGAGCAGTGCAGAAGATCCCACTGCACACGTGGTCGACCTGCTGTCCCCGGGCTTGATGTGCCCAAGGCAGTGACACAGGAGGACACAGAGGCTGCCAAGGGGCTTGCTCAGAACCCGCAGTGTCTCAACACTGTGCTGCTGCACTGCAACCCAGGCCCATCAGCGTCCCCAGTGGCCCCTGACCCACTGCTGCCCAGGCGGCCTGCCTGGTCCCTGGCTTCCAGGATGGGTCTTTGGGTTTCCTGCTCCCTGGTTCTCAGCCTCCTCCTCCCTGAGAGGCCACCCACCCACAGCCTCCTCCCCTGGCACAGCAGGAATGAAGCAGCCTCCACTCCTCTGCTCTGAGGCACCACCCCTCTTTCACTTCTGCTCTGGGCCAGGCTCTGGAAGCTGCTTCTGGCAGTGACTATTGGAGGCAGGGGCTGCAGACCTGCAGGCAGGGGTCAAAGAGCTCTTGGAGCTGCTCCAGAGATAGAGGCAGAGATGTGGGAGGATTTCTAGGGACAGAGGAGGAGCTGTCTCACCACCTGGCCCAGCACCTTGGGCTGATGGGAGGTGGGTGACAGAGGTTTGCAGTCTGGGCTGCCTGGGTGATTCAATTCTAAAGGACACATTTTCAATTGGATTTCTATAAAAAGTAGCAGAAGCAGTGGTTTATTGACAGAGCACAGAAAGGAAAAGATTAGGATTGCCACGATGCTCTTTCAGGAAAAACCCAAGTCAAACAGCAAAGTGATTCTAACTGCTCTGAGATGTCAAGGTGGTGTGATGTGACTGGGCATTTCCTCAGAAATGGAGAGAGGAAGCCAAGTCTGGGGCAGCCATGGATCACCCATGATTGAAGGTAAAGACTCAGCAGAGGGGCAGTGTGAATTGATCCTCTCTGGAAGTTTGTTTCTTTGGTTATTTTGTTTATTTCTTTGTTTCGGTACCATGGATTGAACCCAGGGTCACTTAAACACTGAGCCACATCCCCAGCCATTTTTATTTTTCTTTTAGAGACAGGGTCTCACTAGTAGCTTAGGGATTTGCTAAGTTCCTGGGGCCAACCCTGAACTCACCATCCTCCTACCTCAGCCTCCTGAGACACTGAGATTACGGGCATGCACCCCACACCTGCTGGAAGTTTCCTTTTCTGTGTAGGTGTATGTTGTTAATATTTGATATCAGGTAGATGTTATGACCAGCAACCTGGAGTCTGGATCCAGATGTTCTCAGTTCACATCCTACTGTATTGTGTATTAGCTATGTGGCCTTGCTTGGTACTTAACCTCTATGAACTTCTGCTACAGGGAATCATTTTAGTGCTTCGGTATAAATGTGTCCTGCAAAATTTCAGGCGTTGGAAAACTCACCCCCATATTCATAAATTGATGCTAATTGGAGGTGAGGCCTTTAGGAAGTAATGAGCGTTAGGTGAAGTCAGAAGTGTGGTGTCCCCTGATGGCGCTGGTGGTTTCATAAGAGGAGAACGGGAGAGCTAAGCCTGCTTTCTGACCTGGTGATGATGCCATTGACCACATTGTGATGCAGCAAGAAGGCCCTCCCAGAGGCAGGCACCTTGATCCCAGCCTGCAGAAATGAGAGAAAGACATTTTCTTCTTTATAGATTACCCAGTCTCTGTCATTTTGTTGTAGTCACATAAAACAGTCTACATAAAGTATCTCTCTCATAGGTTTGTCATATGGATCAAATGGCTTCCTAGGCCAGGCATTCCTAAGAAGCACCTGGCATGTGGAAAGTGCTAAATGCAAGTTAGATGTCAATTTCATTATTTTTTGGCTAGTATAAGAAATAACGCAAAAAAAAAATGTTTTTCCTGCAAGCTGAAACTAGTCAGTCTACCAAGGAAATCAGAAATGAGGAAGTCACAAAGTCTTAGATGCAGCTGTGATTCAAATATGTGTTTTCTGTGTCTTGACTTGATCTGGAATACTCAATTATTGCTTAACCTGAGAGTAAGTGTTCTTATAAAAATACCTAATAGGCCAGGCCAAACACTTAGAGCTCTGGAGCCAACTAAGAAGATACCAGAACAGGACACATTCCCTTCACATTTGACTTTACCCAGCTTCATTATAAGGAAGGTACTTTTTCAGACATCCTAGCAGGCTGCATCAGTTTCTCTAAGGGCCTCTTCTAATCCTTGAATACACAAATCATTCTCGTTTGAAGCACCTGTCATGTCAATTGGTCTGAAGCTCCCACATTGCCATCTATCAGATGCTCTGCCTGGAATTAGAGTCACTCTCCAGAAAAACTTCCATCCACTTTATAAAATGCTTCATCTTTGGCAAGATTTTCAGTGGCCCTTTGCAATCAATTTGCATAAAATTTGCACTGTACTCTCAGACACCAAGGGCACCTGGTCACCTGGGAGGAAGGATCCAGGAGAGACATCTCTGCCTGGTGGGGCGGTACCTTCCTGTTAGTGGGGGGGGGATTGGGGTGGGGATACTTGTACAAGCCATGACTTGGTTGGCAGCTGTCTTCTTATCAGGACATCTGGTCTCCTAACACTGCTTTGTATGGCATGGGCTCAGAGAATAAATTCTCAATTCATGAGACTCTGGTGTGGTTTGAAAGCAATGCTTGTGTTGGAAACATAATTCTCCAATTCACATATCGATGGTAGTTGGGAGAGGGGCCATTAGGAGGCAATTGGGATTGGATAAGTTTATAAGGTTTCTGTCCATCAAAACAAGTATTTCTTGACTGACCCTCCAGACACTCAAGTCCTCCAACTTACTATCAATATGCTGACCACAGGGCCACATATGGAGTGTGATGGTGACTTGGTCATCTCTTGTTTGTGTTTGACAGTAAAGAAGACCAGCACCCAAAGCACAGAGTTGCTTCTACTGGAACCATAGCTGGTGTGTGTCCTAGGGAGGATGCTGGTCCAGCTAGATTCTTCTAGGAGATGCCACCTGTTCCATACCAAGTGCCCAGGGTTTTCCTCATGTGTGATTTGACAGTTTATTTGATCTCATGAGAGAGCAAATGAAAAGGTAGGTAAGGTCACTTTTGCTACTTGTAAGGAATTCAATTTAAATTACTGAGGAAACTGTACTGGGATGTGTGTTTTCTATATTTTTTCCTCATTTCTTCCAAGGTAACAAGACTTCTCACCATTTGGGGGATGACATTAGAACTAGAATCATAGATTTGAAGATTTGGGTGTGACCCTGGAGTCCAAGCCTCTCCCCCACAGAGTAATGTGATAATATGTACCTTTGCTAAGTACTTCCTGGGCACCATGTGCACTAGTCCAAGTACTTTGTGTGCTTTATTTCCTGAGGTAACCTGCACCAAGTTGTGTTTCCAGTAATGCTCATCTCATACAAGCTCCAAAAACTAGACTTGGTGGCCCCACAATGTGAGCATAAATGTCACTTTGGAAGATCCTTCTCAGGGAAGAAAAAATCAAAACACACAGGAGCATACAGTGGAATCTGGGAAATCTTACATTTAAGAAAATCATTTTTTTTAATCATTCTTTCCCAAACCACTTTTTCTCATAAAATCCTTGTTTTCTGATCTATCAAAATGTATGAATGCATTCTACAGTCAGGTAAAGCTCATTAGAACAAATTTCAAAATTAAAAAAAAGAAAATTCTTGTTTTCTACAATCCTATTGGTCTCTCACTCCCATCCCAATTAGCCAGAAAGCTCAATCTCATATTCATATTCACCAGCATATTTTATAAAGATGGAGAGAGCTGCTGGTACCTTCTAAAGGGTTATACATGAGGAGTAGCTGAACACTTTCTTCAGAAGGACAATGATGGCTGAGGTTCTCTCATTCTGTTAAGAGATTTACAATTCTCTAGATGAAGCTTCCAAGTGAATCTATGGAGTGTATTCAAACCCATCACTTGCCCAGCACCCTAGCTGCAAATGCATTAGAATCGATATCTAAACAATTGTAAAGGTGTGGGCTAGCCCTGAGGGTCCTCCCGCCCCTTCTTGCAGTCCACTTGAGATGTAATCTGCAAGGAATAAACAGGTCTCAAAGGCTTGGCTATCCTGGTGTGACACTAAACAGCTGCTCAAGAACCCTTGAAGAAGCTCTCATCTTTCTCCCATTGCACTTGGAGCTTCCTGGTGGGCTTCTCTTTGAAGTTCAAGAGGACCCTGCAAATGGGTTATGTGGAAAAGAAAACCCAGAGTCCTCTTTCATGGAGCCACCTTCTCCATGAGAACAGAGTCTTTGGGGAAGAAGTCCATGTGTCTTTGTACTCATGGTAACCACATGACATTTATAAAGCATTTATTTGTGTTCAACACAGGAACAAGGACCATCTTGTTTTATGGCTCATGACAACTGCAACTTTATAGATGAGGAAACTGAGACTCAGAAAAGCTAAGTGACCTGTGAAATGTCACAGAGCACATTAGTCAGGGGTTAGGTCTTTGATCAGTGCACAACTGATGTCTTAGTTTCCCAACTGAGTGGAACAGTGGAAATAGGCATCAGCTCTTCAGAGAATACCTGAAGCTGGAATTGGGACAGATAAGGTTGATCACCTCAAAAACTTCTGTCTTCTGTAGTGATATGGACTTTCCTCTCCCACCTCAGAATGGGTCCCTGTGTTGCCAACCACAGCAGAATGTGAATGTCTGCTTGCTGTGCTCACAAGGCTGAGAGCTCGAGGCAGAGACTGGGCTATTAGCCTTTGGCCTGATGGCAGTGACCAAAATGACTACCACTTTCAAGGAGCTTATCACATACCAAACCCCATGGCTGACATCCAGCCAGTCATCATGTTGCTGCCCCTTCTGACTGCTCATTCCAGCTTAGTAATTACAGAATGACCCAGGCAAGCACAACATAAAGTACCTTTGCCTGTCTTTGCCCCTGACTTCTTGTGGCCACCCTTTGAGGTACTGTGATAGTCACCTCCATTGTACACATACAAAAACCAAGACTCAGAGAGGCCAGATCATATTTGCCTAAAGTCAACCAGTCTGTCTCTGGTGGATCAGCCCAACTGCTTCATTGCTTTCCTTAGGCATTCAAGAACTATAAACTGAGCAAAATATTTATTCTTCATGATTCCTTAACAAATTAACTCAAAATCTAGTGGCTTAAAACAAAAAACAAATAGTTTTAAAAAAAATCTTTTATGAACTAATTTTGGGGGATCAGTAATTCAGGAGTGACTTGGAGGGGGGGTCATGCTTCAAGATTATTCATGAGGCTGCCATCAAGGTGCTGCCTGGGGCTGTGGTCTCATCTGAAGATTTAACAGGTGCCAGAGGAACAACTTTCAAGGCAGTTCACATGGCTGTGGGCAGGAGGTGTCCACTGTCCTCTGCATGGACCTCTCCACAGGGCTGTTCAAGAGTCCTTAGGTGGCAGCTAAACTTCCCAGAGCAAGCAAACCAAGGGAGGACTCATGGTAGTTGTGGTTTTTATGATCTAGCTTCAGATGCTGTCCATCAATACCCCATTGGTTATCCAGGTCAGAGCTTTTTAGTGAGGGGCAGGACCTGCACAGGGCATGGTTCACTGAGGATCATCTTGGAGGATGACTGCCATTAGCACCTTGTTTGAGTGATAAACATATTTAGGTGCCTGAACAATACAGAGCCCCCAGTCTAGAGTGGGTGACAGATAAGAATTACATAATCACACAAAGAAAAATGTGATTTTACATAGGATTGGAGACTAAGGGGGAAATTTCATGTTTATCTTAGAATGTGGGATGGAAAAAGGTATAATCAGCCTTCTAGTCTCTGTTTCCTAAAAGCCTTTGAGTACGGATTTAGGTCCTCTGTCAGCCTCAACTGGAAAATGGAGATAATAAATGTAGCTACAGGATATAAAAGTGTTGAACATATCCCACATTATGAGATGGCTATTTCTTTTTTTTAAATTTATTTTTAATGTAAACAAATGGGATACATGTTGTTTCTGTTTGTATATGGAGTAACAGCATATCATTTGCATATTCATACATTTACATAGAGTAATGATGTTTGATTCATTCCGTTATTTTTTCCTCCCCCCCCACCCCTTCCACCTCACTTTTCTCTCTATACAGTCTCTCCTTCTTCCATTCTTTCCCCACTCCTACCTCCTATTACATGTCATCATCCGCTTATCAGTGAGATCATTCATCTTTTGGGTTTTTGAGATTGGCTTATCTAACTTAACATGATATTCTCCAATTTCATCCATTTGCCTGCAAATGCCATACTTTTATTATTCTTTATAGCTGAGTAATATTCCATTGTATATATATACCACGGTTTCTTTATCCATTCATCAATTGAAGGGCATCTAGGTTGGTTCCATAGTCTAGCTATTGTAAATTGAGCAGCTATGAACATTGATGTGGCTGTATCTCTGTAGTATGCTAATTTTAAGTCCTTTGGCTATAGGTCGAGGAGTGGGATAGCTGGGTCAAATAGTAGGTCCATTCCAAGTTTTCTAAGGAATCTCCACACTGCTTTCCAGAGTGGTTGCACTAATTTGCAGGCCCACCAGCAATGTATGAGTGTACCTTTTTCCCCACATCCTCTCCAACACCTATTGTTGCTTGTATTCTTGATAATCACCATTCTAATTGGGGTGAGATGGAATCTTAGTGTAATTTTGATTTGGTGAACATTTTTTCATATGTTTGTTGATTGCTTGTAGATCTTCTGTGAAGTGTCTGTTCATATCCTTAGCCCATTTGTTGATGGGGTTATTTGTATTCTTGGTGTAGAGTTTTTTGTGTTCTTTATATATTCTGGAAATTAGTGCTCTATCTGAAGTATGAGGGGCAAAGATATTTTCTCACTCTGTAGTCTCTCTCTTCGCATTTCTGATAGTTTTCTTTGCTGAGAGAAAGCTATTTAGTTTGAATCTATCCCAGTTATTGACACTTGCTTTTATTTCTTGTGCAATGGGAGTCCTGTTAAGGAAGTCTGATCCTAAGCCAACAAGGTGAAGATTTGGACCTACTTTTTCTTCTATAAGATGCAGGGTCTCTGGTCTGATTTCAAGGTCCTTGATCCATTCTGAGTTGAGTTTTGTGCAGGGTGAGAGATAGGGGTTTAGTTTCATTCTGTTGCTTATGGATTTCCAGTTTTTCCAGCACCATTTTTTGAAGAGGCTATCTTTTTTCCATTGCATATTTTTGGCACCTTTGTCTAGTATGAGAAAATTGTATTTATTTAGGTTTGTGTCCATGTCCTCTATTCTGTACCATTGATCTACCTGTCTATTTTGGTGCCAATACCATGCCGTTTTTGTTACGTTTTTGTTCCTTGATGTGCCTTTTCCTGGTTTGGTTATGAGGGTATTAGGTTCATAGAATGAGTTTGGTAGGGTACCCTCCTTTTCAATTTCCTGGAATACGTTGAGAAGTATTGGAATGAGTTCTTCTTTGAAGGTCTTATAGAACTGGGCTGAGAATCCGTCTGCTCCTGGGCTTTTCTTGGATGGTAGATATTTAATGACTTCTTCTATTTCATTGCTTGATATTGATCTGTTTAATTCGGGTATGTCCTCCTGGTTCAGTTTGGGAGGAGCATATGTCTCTAGAAATTTGTCAATGTCTTCGATAGTTTCTATTTTGTTGGAATACAGATTTTCAAAGTGGCTTCTCATTATGTTCTGTATCTCAGTGGTGTCTGTTGTGATATTTCCTTTTGCATCATGTATTTTAGTAATTTGATTCTTCTCTCTCCTTTTCTTTGTTAGTGTGGCTAAGGGTTTGTCTATTTTGTTTACTTTCTCAAAGAACCAACTTTTTGTTTTGTCAATTTTTTGAATAGTTTCTTTTATTTCAATTTCATTGATTTTAGCTCTGATTTTAATTACTTCCTGTCTTCTACTACTTTTACTGTTATTTCGTTCTTCTTTTTCCTGGGCTTTGAGCTATAATGTTAGGTCATTTAGTTGTTGAATTTTCATTCTTTTCTGGAATGAGCTCCATGCCATGAATTTTCATCTTAGTACCACTTTCATAGTGTCCCAGAGATTTTGATATGATGTATCATCTTTCTTATTGACCTCTAAGAATTTTTTAATCTCCTCCCTGATGTTTTTTGTTATCCATGTTTCATTCAATAGCATATTATTGAGTCTCCAAGTGTTGGAGTAATTTCCCTTTTTTATTTTGTCATGGATTTCTACTCTCAGTCCATTATGATCTGATAGAACACAAGGCACTATCTCTATTTTTTTGCATTTCCAAAGGGCTGCTTTGTGGCATAACACATGGTCTATTTTTGAGAAGGTTCCATTTGCTGCTGAGAAGAGAGTGTATCCACTCATTGATGGATGGAATATTCTATATATGTCTATTAAGTCTAGGTTATTGATTGTGTCATTGAGTTCTATGGTTTCTTTGGTTGGATTTTGTTTGGAATATATATCTAGTGGTGACATCGGTGTGTTAAAGTCACCCAGAATTATTGTGTTGTGGTCTATGTGATTCTTGAAATTGAGAAGGATTTGTTTGATGTACAGGGATCCACCATTGTTTGGGGCATAAATATTTATTATCGTTATGTCTTCCTGATTTATGGTTCCCTTAAGCAGTATGAAATGTCCTTCTTTATCCCTTCTGACTAACTTTGGCTTGAAGTCCACTTTATCTGATATAAGGATGGAAACCCCCACTTTTTTACTGAGTCCATGTGCATGGTAGGTTTTTCTCATCCTTTTACCTTCAGTCTGTGGATGTCTTTTTCTATGAGATGAGTCTCTTGCAGACAGCATATTGTTGGGTCTTTCTTTTTAATCCATTCTGCCAGTCTATGTCTTTTGATTGATGAGTTTAGGCCATTAACTTTTTATTATTGAGAAATCATTTGTATTCCCAGTCATTTGGCTCATTTTTGGTTTTTAAGTTGACTTGGTTTCTCCTTTGAGTGTTATTTCTCTAAGGTAGTTCCTCCCTTTGCTGACCTACATTGCTGTTTTCCATTTCCTCCTCATGTAATATTTTGTTGAGAACATTCTGTAGTGCAAGTTTTCTATTTGTAAATTCTTTTAACTTTTATTTATCATGAAAGGATTTTATTTCATCTTTAAATCTGAAAGTTTGTTTTGTTGGGTATAGGATTCTTGGTTGGCAACCATGTTCTTTCAGAGCTTGAAGTATGTTGTTCCAGGCCCTTCTAGCTTTTAGAGTCTCGGTTGAGAAGTCGACTGCTATCTGTATTGGTCTCACTCTCTATGTAATCTAATGCTTTTCTCTCATGGCCTTCAAAATCCTATCTTTATTTTGAATGTTAGGCATTTTTATTATAATGTGCCTTGGAGTGGATCTGTCGTGATTCTGTGCATTTGGTGTTCTGTAAGCCTCTTGTATTAGATTTTCCATTTCATTCTTCAGGTTTGGGAAATTTTCTGACATTATTTCATTGAATAGGTTGTTCATTCCTTTGGTTTGTATCTGTGTGCCTTCCACAATCCCAATAATTCTTAAATTTGGTCTTTTCATCATATCCCATATTTTTTGGAGATTCTGTTCATGATTTCTTACCATCTTCTCTGGGCAACTTCATTTTCAAGATTAAATATTTTGTCTTCATTGTCTGAGGTTCTGTCTTCCAAGTGGTCTAGTCTGTTGGTGATGCTTTCCATTGAGTTTTTTATTTGGTTTATTTTCTCCTTCATTTCAAAGATTTCCATTTGGTTTTTTTTGAGAATCTCTATCTCTATATTGAAATGATCTTTTGCTTCCTGCAGGTGCTCTTTCAGCTTATTGGTATTATCATTCATTGCCTGTATTTGCTCCCTTATCTCATCCTTTGCTTCATGAATCATCTTAATCCTGTATAATCTGAAAAGTCCTTTTCTGACATTCCTTCTAACATACTGTCATTGGATTCTATTACTGTAGAATCTAGATTTGTTTGGATCATTTTCTTCCCTTGTTTTTTCATGTTGTTCATGTATCTTCCCCTCCAGCAGATCTGGGTTATTGCACATTTCCCCCTATAGGTTTATAGTGGCCCTATAGGTTTCCAAAACCCTTTCTTGAAGGGGAGATCAATATTAGCAGTGCCCAAATCAGACACTATGCAATCCTAGACCAAATAGCCCCTATGGGGACAATAATAAAATTGTCATAATAAACAAAATGTGTTCAAATATTATCTTCGGTAAAACAAACAGTTTGCAATAAGGTCTGCAGTTTCAAATGGAGGACAAGAGGATGCAGAGGATGTAGAATGTGGCTTTTAATGGGATATCAAAAGAATATGCAGAAGTTCTAGAAAATAGAAAGGGTGAGAGTGTAATCAAAAGAAATTGGATGTTAGCATGCAAAAAATGGAGAAAGAGACTCTGAGGGAACAGGTAAACAAAAGGAAAAGAGAGCAAGGAAAGTAAAGAAATAAAAACTTATTTTTTTAAAAAAGGAGAAAAAGGGAAATCTACTGTATAACAGTCATATACTAATGAAACCTCCCAGTGTTCAGTAACCTGATGCATGAGAGGTTCGTGAAAATGAGCTTCAAGCCTCCAGCAGGTGTCACAGGATGGGATTTGCCCCACCCAAAGATTGGAGTTCGGGCTTCTAGGATTATCCAAGATGGCTGCTCTGGCTTTGAAATGTGTTGGCAAATTGGGAGCGGCTGTTCAGGTGTGGACATGGTCAACTGGAGGTCCTGGAGATGGGATGCAGTTGGTCCGGCTGGGGTCCTGGAGGTCCGGTGTGTTTGGTGTGGTTGTGGGATCCTGGAGTTTGGTGCAATCAGTTGGTCTGGGGTCCCGGTGATAGGGCACAATCATTTGGTCTGGGGGTCCTGGCAGCAGGGAGCAGTCAGTTGATGTGAGGGCCCCAGAGGCAGGGAGTGATCAGTTGGGCTGAGGGATCCTGGAGACAGGGCTCAGTCAGTCCGGCCAGGGGTCCTACAGGGCCTGGCTGTTTTCTCAAAATGGCGGCAGCCACGTGTAATCAAACCTGCAGGTCCTGTAACAGTGAACTTCCAGGCAGCAGCAGGCAGCTGGTGCTCCACTAGTGGTTGGTGATCAGTTTGCTGACTGTTGTCAGATGATCGGGAGGTGAACCTCGAGCATTGGGTGATGGATAAGAGTAAGGCAGGCAATGGATAGGTGAGAGGCAGGCAAATGGTGGATGATAGATGCCTGACAGTGAGTAATCTGCTCTCAAAAAAGGTGTCAATATGCTGGCAGACTGCAGGTCATCAGAGCAGACCAATGGTAAACACCAGGGGATCAATAATCAGCAAAAACTGCCTCACCGAAACAGATATCCTGTGCTTGAAACCGGAGTTATGGAGCTACAAGGAACACAGCCTCCCTCTAGTACTCCATCTTGGATCTCCCCCCTGTCTATTTCTTCATTGAAAATACACATCATATAAAGGCTCTCAACCTTTCCAAAAGGTATTTTAATGCAGGTAGATTCTTTTTTGAGACTTCTCTAGCTTTTGGTGGTCATAAGTTGTATCAGGTACTTTCTATATTCATTCAACAAACATTTATTGAGTGTCTACTATGTGCTCTCATCTCTATGCCCCTGTGCAAGGCACTGGTAACACACCAGTGAACTAACAAACCTCCTTATGGTTTCATGACCTGCTATATGGCCAGCATGCTGGAACAGTGGGTTCACCCATCCCGGTCTCAACTTTCATGGATCCATCTTGGGCCTCCTGTATTTCTCAATGTATTAACCAAAACCGGAAATGCTAGTTATGGGCAAACAAGCTGTTTGGTCACTACACAGCCAGGAAACAGAGGAGGAGTGAGCAGGGACATCTCAAACCCTTAAATCCATTCAGTGTCATAGCATTCAATAAGAACAGTTGTGGGGTGAATATCCCTGCCTGTACCCCAAGACATGGTGAAATCCTGACCCCTGGCACTGGGCCCATGACCTTATTTGGGGAAAGAGTCTATGCAGCTTTCATCAAGAAAAGGCCACATTGGAGAAGGGTCTGCTTTACTGCAATGTGATAGGTAATCTGGGTAAGACAGAGAGATGGGGGCACACAGAGACACAGGGAGGGTGTCACATGGAGACCAAGGCAGAGACCTGAAGGGTGCATCTAGAAGCCAAGTAATACTAAAGATGGCCAGTGGCCACTCCACAAAGGAAGAATCAAGAAGAGCCTCTCCTCTGAGGCTCAGGGAGAGCCTGGTCCTGCTGACTTGGTCCTCCCAAACTTTGAGGAAAACAATGTCAGCTGTTTTAATCCGCCAGCTGCTGGCACATTACTGCAGCAGCCCTAGAAAACCCAACACAAAGCACAAAACTGGAACATTATTATTCCATTTCCATGTTACCCAAAAGAAAAGAGATAAAGCCCAGGGAGAGAGTGGCTGTTGCCCAAGGTCACCAGGCACAGGTGTGACTCAGTCCAGCCTCATCTCCTCATCCAGGTCTTGGAAGATGCCTTTTGGTTCCTTGGCATCTCCCAACCCCGTGTCCCTCATTGCTATTATCATTGATTATTTCTGCAGGAAGCAGGGGGGACTGGGAGACTGTTTTCCAGTGCATCCAGGCAGGCTGTTTGCTCTGGCTTTGCATGAAGATGATCCTGCAGGGCAGCAGGCTGACACAGGTGTGATGTGAGGTGTGAGAACTCTGACATGTGACTCCAGGAACAGCACTGGGCAGGGCCCAGCAGCGTGAGCCAGAAAACGACAGCACTCCAAAGCCTCTGTAAGTGTCATGCAGTTTCTTAGTGCTGCTGACCACTAAGGCTGTGAGTGAGTCCAGGGGTTCCCCTGGCAGGGGGCCTTGGAGGGGTGGAGAAGAGACAGGGCAAGGAGGTCCCGTGTCTGCCTGAAGCCTCCATGCATCCATATTAGGACCCAGAATGACAGTCTTTGGTGCCTGCTCAGACTCAAAGGTTCATGATTTTTGACATGCCCAAATGACATGAAGGACGACCTGGACCCAACAGAGATAGTGGACATAAAATGCCAAGTCAAGTGGTATCTAAGGCCTGGAGAGAGCAGCTTGGGATGAGACCATGGTTCTGCCTGGTGGGCACAGCTTCTTAGCTACTCCAGAGGGTGGATGCCCTGGGCAAGCTTCCACCAAGGACCTCCACCATCAGTCATGAGGAGGGACTTAAGTAACTGAAATGAGGAAGCGCCCACCTCTACCTGTGCTTATAATGTGAGACCAGGGGTGCTGGTCTGATTCAGCATGACTTTGGGATCCTCAGCAGGCAAAAGGGATCCCCACGTGAGGCTGACCCTGACTCTGGAGTCAATGTCTGGTAAGATGCAGTCATGGCTGAGTTGCTAATTGAATGAGGGAACAAAGTCAGTTCACTTCTCTTAACCTCAGGCACTTACATGTGAAATGGGATATTAATGAGGGTATGGCTTGAATGTGTCTCCCCAAAGTCTCATGTGTTGGAAATTTTAATCCCCAAATTCATATAGTAATGGTATTTGCAGGTGGGGACTTTGGCAGGTAAACGGGATTAGACAAAATCACCAAGGTGGGGCCCCAACATGGCAATGGTGGCTTCCTAAGTAAAGGAAGAGAGACCTGAGCTTGCTTGCTTGTTCCATCTCCCAGGAGTTGCCCTCCACCATGTTGTGATGCAGCAAGAAGGCCTTCACAAAAGCCAGCGCCATTATCTTGGACTTCCCAGCCTTCAGAACCATGAGCTAAATCATCTTCCATTCATTATAAATTACCTGGTCTCAGGTATTTTGTTACAGCAACAGAAAATGGACTTGGACAAAGACTTTCCTTGAAAGGTTTGTGATGTATCACCAGAAACTTTCCTGTGGACACTGAGGTCAGAATGGGGGGTATAAAACCTGTCCATAACCACCCAGCTTCGTCACCCTCAGTGAGACAACTCCAGGTACATGCTTCCTAAGACCTCCACTGGGACTACATCTCAGCTGTCCCCAGTGGGATGCTGGTGACACAGGGCAAGAGCCAGGCCTTGGCCTGATACCTTCCATTCTCATGTCCTCTGCCCACATATCTTGGAATCTCCTGCCAAATTAGCCATGCAGACTCAAATCCCACTCGGGGTCTCTCCTGGGGTCTCTGAGCTCAGTTCTTCCTCATGGAGTTACTGCAAGGGTTAAAAGAACAAAGAGAAAAGTCTTGGTGGAGAGTCTGCCAAAGCTCTTCAGGTTGGAGTGAGGATTCAATAAGCCACACCAAGACACAGAGAAGTACCTTAGCATGGCCCTGGGCCCCAAGGGCTTACACCATGACCACGTCATGTCACAGATGTGGAAACTGAGGCCAGAGACCTTATGGACCCCTCCCAAGCTTCCACATGGTAACTGGGAGGTCCAGGGGCAAACCCAGGGTGCCCCACCCTCTTCAAAGAGGGACATGGAAGCTGAAGTGTGGCTGCTGAACAGAAAGCATCACCACTCACCCAAGCCACCCTCTCCATGGTCTGCTGAGCATCCAGGAGCCTGAACAAAGGCAGCTGGGAATCTCCTGCTCTGCAGATGCAAAACATGTGTCAACAAAGTGAGTTTCCCCATGCTGCCTGCTTACTCTCCCCCCCAGCCTTCCACCATCTTGAAACAGGGATATTATGCACCCTGTACGCCAATCACCCCTTCAATTACCTCTGAGAGGACAGTGAAGCCCAGAGGCATCTGATGTCCCACTTGATTTAGGGTAAGTCACACTTAAGAGGGCATCTGATGTTAAAGAACACAGAATTCTGGGCCTGTTTATAAACCAACAGCCTTGAGGTTTTCATTATTCACCTTCTTGAGCAATGGAGCAATATGACTCGCTGGGTCATAAAAGAGATCAAATAACTTCGTTGCTAATAATTCTTTCCCTGACCCATTTGCTGGCACATTGGGTTTGTAAACAGAATTTAATGCATCCCTTGGACATAATAACATCATTTCTCTATAGTACCTTGGCCGCCTCACCACTCTTGGCTATAATCAGGTTTAGGTTTAAGCCTCCCTCATTTGTGGGAGCTAACGTTGTTTGATGTTTTAAGAACTGCTTAGGGCAAGGAAAAGGGTGGAACCGGCCCTTCCAGAACATGCCACTCCTCAGGAGTCTGTAGGAGGCCTAAATGTCCCCAGCATCCACAACCCTCAAATTCCTGAGTCCTGCCCTGACCTGGTTTTCCTAAATGTCCCCAGCATCCACAACCCTCAAAATCCTGAACCCTGACCTGACCTGGTTTTCCAAGAAACCGCTTCCCATGAAGGTCCTTAGTGACCTTGAAGGTGGCCCCTAAGAGTGTCAGAAATGTAGAATCTGTTCCTTCCCCGGCCATCACACAGAAAGACACTGTGAGTTTGGAGGAACTTTTAAAAGGACGTCTCGGTGATCACAAAGTGGTGTGAGAGAATAAGACCAAGAGCAGAGGGCTCTTTAGGGATGGAAAATTCCCTTTAGGACAGACTTTCCCAAGCAACAGACAATTCTGTGCCACTCCACAATTGAAGCCAGATCTGAGCATCTCCTCCTACGATTATTACATTTTTTTAAAATTGACTTAATTTGTACACTTTAAATACTTTCCATCAATGGCAGTGGGGGGTGTCCACAATCCCCCAGGCCCAGATATGCTTCAGAATTCAGAGTATGGGTAAGGAATCATGTCACTCATCCCCCAAGACTGAGATCCCTGATTGGAGACATGTGGGTTTTCTGGCACAACCAATGCACAGCCACCTGAAGACATATTTTTTTAAAAAGCTCTGAATGATCTAATGTCTGTTTGAGTTAAGTAGGGTTCTCAAATGATTGGAGGAAAACAATTCCATTTGCAGAGAATGTTGGATTCTGGAATGTGACTTCTAGGGTCATGAACTTGTTCCATCGGGCTGAGGTAGGTGTGATTCCACCCCAGCTGGACACGGGGACAGGCTAAGGAGATGGGCCAGGAAGAAGCACGTTCTGACATTCCTGCACCAACTCCAGCTTCTCTCCCAGGAGCAATGGGAAAGCCTCGAGGAGAGACAAGAAGTCAATGCCTCACTCGGGATGGATTTCACGGCTGCCCAATGCCAGGCAGCTGACCCCTGTAGTTACATCCAGAAATCCCATGGCCAGGAATCCCACATGGGTGGGGACACCTCTCTCAAAAGAATGTGGGTTTGGACATGGACCATGGAACCAGCTACATATCACGACACGAATGCTCACACCAAAAGAGACTTAAACCGTCTGTTTCAATACTCAGCACACCTGTTCTGACAAGGACAAGATGGTGAAGGTTCTAGACTTTTGCAACAGTACAGCCTGTGCTGCGATTCCTTAACTCTGACCTTGTGCAAAATCAGCAATATGCCATACCTCAACAAATGCACGTGACTGTGTTCCAATAAAACATTATTTACAAAACCGAGCAGTGGACCTAAGTCCAGCCACTTCAGGCAGGAGGAAACTGGCCAGGAGGAGAATGACTTTCCCAAGGTGACTAGCAGATGATTTCCTCAGGGTCAATGGTCACGGGTTTGAATGGACAGTTGTATCAGTCTGTGAAGGAATGTCACCTGCTCAACTGATCGGTTGGAATTTTTCTGTCCCAGGAAAAGGAGACTTTAAGTCTCCTTATGACTATAGAATAATCAGATCTGCTTAGCAAGGGGTGAGAAACCAAGAGAGTTAGAGGACATTATTTCTCCACTCCATTCAAGTCAGCAGACACCAGCTGATTTCTGACTTGGTCTCACACCCTACACACACCCAGTTGAAGTTGTAAAAATATATGGAATACCATCTCTGCCCTTAATAAATACACAATAAGGAGCCACAGGAGTTTGAGGGTGTGGCTCAGGAGCAGAGCCCTTGCCCAGCATGCACAGGGCCCTGGGTTCTCTCCCCAGCAACAGAAAGCAAATGAAAAAGGGAGCAATATGATCACTCTATAATAAAGTGCTGCAGGGTGAGACAAAGGCATTTCTCAAACCTTCTCAAGAGAGGCACCATGTTCTGAGTCAAGAGAGGAGCATTGGATGGAGAAGGTAAGGGATAGACCCACAGCCCCCTCCCTTCAGGACTCCGTGGCCCAACAGCCTCCAGTAGATCCAGCAGCTACCCATCACAAGGCCACGTCCCCTGTGGAGGATGATGTCAGATTTCTTCTCCCAATGTCTGTATGCTCTGGACACAGAGGTGGTAGCAATGGGCATGGGATTGGCACTCATCCCAGCCTAGGGAAGTGGCTCCCCCAGAGAGATGGAGGAGTAAAGAGCAGGAGACCAGGAGAGAGATGGGGAAAGAGTTTGAGGGGAAGAGAAAAATGGTCCAAGAGAAGAGAAGGAAGAGGGAGGAGAAGTGTGGGATAAGAAAGAGAGGTGAGGCAACAGAAAAGGAGAGGACAGAGCAGGAGAGGGCAGAGCAAACAGAGGGAAGGGGGTCCAGCAGCTGCTTCCACCTTCATTTGCAAAGGACCACTGAGGAGAGAGTGAGGGGGCCCTGGGCACCTGCTGGCTTTGGGACAGCATCGGGCGGTTCCATCATGTTGTAAAACTCTCTGCCTTCCATGGGGAGGACTGGCCGAGGAGGTATGGTGAGAATGGTGGGCAGGACTTGCCACCATCTAGAGAGAAAGAGGGAAGAGGGGCAGAATGGAGAGGCACAGGGAACACCTGCCCTGGGACAGTGATGGGCTGCAGGAGTGAGGATGAGGTCAGACTGGCACCCATGTCTCCAGACCCAGGAATTTGGTGTCTGCTGGGCTGGAAAAATGAGAAACAAAACAAGACTCCTTGCAGGTGCAGGAGATCCCAGGAGCAGCCTTGGAAGGAGAGGAAGTGAAGAGCAGAGGGCAGGGAGTGGAGCCGCTGGGCCCTGGAGCATGTGCCATCCCCAGCAATTCTGCCAACAGCTTCAGACATGGGGAGGTTGAGCATTTCCAAGGGCACACTGTCACCAACCCAAGCCATCTTCTAGCTTCAATGCTGGCGATCCTTTTTCTCTATCAGAAATGTACAAACTAGCCAGGCATGGTGGTGCCTACCTGTAATCCCAGCAACTCAGGAGGCTGAGGCAGGAGGATTGCAGGTTGGAGGTCAGCCTCAGCAACTTAGCAAGGTCCTAAGCCACTTGGCAAGACACTGTCTCAAAATAAAAAATAAAAAGGTCTGAGGATGTGGCTCAGCAGTTAAGCACCTCCAGGTTCAATCCCCAGTACCAAAGGAAGAAAGAAAGAAAGAAATGCATGAAGGGAAAGATGTATGCACCTCGGCCTTCAATCCAGGGTTCCACCTCTGGGAAACAGAGGAGGCTGAGACCTGATCATGGATGTGAATGAATCCTGGGTCTCTTTGGACACAGGGTGGTGGACACCTGGTTTTTAGTTATAAACTCAGGTCTTGCTGAGGGGTGAGACACTCAAAATAGCCAATCTGGAAGGATCCTTGTCTTGTCCTTTCCAGATACGAGGAAAGAGTCAGGTTTCAGGCAGTGGGTTACTGCAGGCCTGGCTGACCCTTGGCAAAATCAGCTGTCCTGGAAGGAAAGGAGCCAGCTGAAAGCCCACTGCCAAGTGATCCCAGGAAAAGCCCAAGCAAGGAAGGGCACGCTCCCTCTCCAAGCAAACCTTGCTTCTGGGGCACCAGGAAGCCCATTGGGGCTGAAAGGAGGCAGCCCTGAGGGAGGCAGAAGCAGCGCGGGGAGCCCCAGGTGGCGAGGGTAACAACAGCTCACCAGGTGGCCCCTTTCATCTGGAGGTCTCAGGGCTGTTAACCATCACACAATTAATTTCCTCAACACCCACTGCCCCACTAGCCCCTGAGGAAGGAGTCATTATCATCCCTTTCTGAACAAGGAAACCAGGAAGTGAAGAGGCTGGCTCAAAGCCACAGAACAGGTGTAAGGCAGAAGTCGAGTGTGGGACGACTGCATTCCTCTGATCTTAATAAAGCCAGGAGAAGAGAGCCTTTTTTGGAGCCACTGTGACTCCGCCCCTAGAAGGGATCCCTCCTCATCCGTATGTCTGTCCATCCAAGCATGTATTCATGCACCTAGCCATCAGCTTCCCTGCCTTTATTCACTTACCTGCTCATCTGTCCATCCATTGACTTACCCATCATCTCCACTCATTCACGCATTCACATGACAAGCAGAATTGACACCTGTCATGTGCAGATCATGCAGTGCTGGGGACTAAAACCATGACCATGACCGAGGCTCTGCCCACCTCCTCGCAATCCTCCAAAGGATCCTTTTCCCCCCCACATTATTCCAGGTATTTGCAGTTTGCAAATATTTGATCTTTTACAGAGTCTTTGAAATATGGGTTTGGTTTTGGTTTTGGTATGATTTTCTTTTCTCTTTTTTTTTTTTTTTTTCAACACTGGGGATGGAACCTAGGGACAAGCCTCTGCCCCTAAGTGACACTCGTAATCCATAAACTGGGGTCCACCTTTTCAGAGCTGAAGACACTGCTAATGCATAGATGGGCCTGGTGGCTTTCCAGAGCAAGGATCTGGACCTGGGGTTCCTGGAGCCTCTGTGTCCTCACAACTTCTTGGCTAATGTGACCTTCTGGTTTCTGGAAAATCCACATGAGGCCCTGATTCACCACAGGATTTTGTACACTCTTATCTAGCAGAATCTTATCTTACCAATAAAGCTTTGATTTGGTAGTAAAATAGTGAGTCTGTTGCAGATACTGGAGGGGACTCTCATGAAAATTCAACTCTAGTTAGACCAGGACAGTGGCCATCTCGTGAAACTGCTTAGGCATGAGAGGTGAGCCATCCTCTAAAGTTGGAGGGCCAAGGAAGCCATCGGCTGACTGGGCAGTGTGGTTTATTTCTGCTCTAATTTGGGTCAGTGAGGAAGGTCTCTTCTTCTCTAGGAGCCTACTGTCTTTTATAGATGGATATATTTCCTTGGTAAGGAACCCAAGATGGAGAAATGAGACCCTAATCTGCTGGGTCACTCCAGTCTTGTTGGGTCACTCCTGTCTTGTGTGTCATTGGAAAGCAGGAAGGGCTTCCCAGGGTGAGATTACCACCTAGCCAATTGTGCATCTGAAGATGTTCTTGTCAACCTTCACTAGAAGACTTGCTCCTTGGGAATGGAGCCATGTCTGTCTTATTTAGCAAAACCTAGGGGGTCATACAGGTCTACAAGGAAATATAGGTCTGCCAGGTGAAAACCCCCCACCAAGCTTTGCTGAATGAATGAATCCATGAATGGTGGTCCTGCAAGGAAAATTCTAGATTCTCTGCAAGGAAAGGAAGGAGTCTTCAAGTCAATGTGTTGGTTGATTGGCATGAGCCAGACCTCTGATAACAGCAGGCTCACCCTAAACAATCTAGAATTTCCCTTTCCTTAAGAAAACCACAGGGAGGAATGGGCCAGGTGGAAGAAGACAAAAGGAAGGTCAGGTGCATTCTGGACTATTCTATGCTCTCATCAACTCCCTCCTCTAGGACAGAAATATCCTGCATGGATCTGAGCAGGAGTGAGTTCTCTGTTTTTCTTGTGTGAAAGTTGGAGACGCCACATTCATTCGCCCATTAAATATTCATCTCTTTATCATTTTTTCCAAATCCACTGTAGAAAATCTACCTCCTTTAAGATATTTTGTATGTTTCCTTAAACAAGCCCACTTCCTCCTCTTCATTTCGGTTTTCCACAGGCACAGGAGAGAGGCTTAGAAAGAACCCTGTGCTCGTGGATCTCGAGATGGGGATTGAGGGACTCATTCAACTCTATATTCTTCTCCTTACCCTTGTTGGTCTCCTGTTATGAAAATGAACTTGAACAATGCTCTACTGTGGATGAAGGCTACCTAAGGACAGGAGATTACAGGTGATATCAGCCAGGAGAAATATGCACCTTTGACTAGGTGGTGATGAGAGGCAGCTCCTTTCTCCGGTCTTCCTCGTCAAAGGAGGGAAATACACCAGACTAACCCCAATGGAGGGACACTGCACAGTACCCACCAGCAACTTTTGGAACTGTCAAGGTGTCAGAAACAAGGAGAGTCTGAGAAAATGTCACAGATGAGAGGAAGCTAAGGAGCCACCATGACCTGTGTGTCATGTGGCAACCTGGAGGGGAACCTGAAAGAGAAAAGGAACATTTGGGAAAGACTAAGGAAATCTGAGTAATACAGTAAGGCTTTCAGTCAATAATAACATATAAATATCCATTCATTTGCTGTGATGAATGCTCTGTATCTGTCTGTTACCATGTTAAAGATAGAGGAAGCTGGGTGTGGGCACATGGGAAAGCTAGACAAGCTTCATGATTTTTCTGCATATCTAAAACTAATCTAAAACAAAATATCTATAAATAAACTGCATGGAGTCAGGCATGGTGATGCATGCCTGTAATCCTAGCAACTTGGGAGGCTGAGGCAGGAGGATTGCAAGTTCGAGGCCTGTCTCAGCAACTTAGCAAGGTCCCAAGCAGCTTAGTGAGAGCCTGTCTCAAAATAAAAGTGGTGGAGGATGTGGCTCAGGGGTTAAGCACCCCCTGGGTTCAATCCCCAGTACCAAAAAATAAATAATTAAATAAATAAATAAAATGTTATGTTAGGTGAAGTTACTCAATGGGTCCTCAGCCCATCCTGTTGTCCCGTCCACACATGTCCTTAAGCCATAGCCAAAGGCCATGCATGGGTAGAAGAGGAG
This sequence comes from Sciurus carolinensis, assembly GCF_902686445.1. Taxonomy (NCBI): domain Eukaryota; kingdom Metazoa; phylum Chordata; class Mammalia; order Rodentia; family Sciuridae; genus Sciurus; species Sciurus carolinensis. The sequence continues at coordinate 261,529 of NW_025920216.1, forward strand.
GCTACCCAGGAGGAAGGAGTTGCCATTCCCCTGGAAAACTGCAGGGACACATTCTCCTGCTGCCACACACCAAACCTCACGCTGGGTATCCCCTGCCCTCTAACCATCTCCTGAGTCAGCAATCTCTGCCGAGGCTGCCAAGTGGGAGACGTGGGGAATCCTGGATCAGGCCTGGTGGATACCTGCATGTTAATGACCTTGGCATCGCCTCACTACTTTCATCCTGGGGATCTCAAAGAACTCATCCAAATGATAATTAGTCCAACTCACAGCACCCCTGCTATTATTAAATGCATTTTACAAATGAAGAAACAAACTGAAGCATGCCTGTTGTGCAATGGGCTGGAGGCTCTGCCCCCATGCCCTCCAGGAGAGAGGGATTGGAGGCTCAGGGGCAGCAGCTAGTTCCCTGGCACTCTGTGGTCTCATAGAGGCCATGGGTGAGCAGAGGGGCATTGGAGGCCCACAGATGGGGCCTCGTGGGTGCGGTGGGGATGGACACCATCAGAAGCTCTGTGTGCCTAAATTTCCCCCAATGTGAAATGGAGGGTAACAGACAGCTCAGGAGGCACTGTGGACAGCCTGAAGATAGCACAGGCACAGTGGGATGGGGACAGGCAGGAAAAAAAATTCCTGCTGGGATTCAATGCCTTGGTGCCTCACTGAGTCTCACCTGAAGGGCAGGAGACACAACCCCTGGCACAGGTCTCAGGATGGGGAGCCAAGTGTGCACAGAGGGAAGAGCTCTGGGGAGGTCAGGTGAGCTTTGATCAAGCCTCCAGTTGTGCCAGAGGCAGGCCTATGGGAATGGCTGGGCCGAGGGAGGCTCCCAGGGGCTGCTGTGGGGAGAAGATTCCCAGAGATGGAGGGAGGCTGCATTCTGCTCCAGGCCTCTCCCAACTGGGCAGGGACCTGTGGGTGGTCCAACCAGTCTTCAGCTGTCCGCTTTTGCTGCATGGTCAGCGAGCCCAGGTTGGTCTGGGCACGCCCTCCTGCCCACCCTAAGCAGTGAACTCCACACACAGGTGCCAGGCTGGAAACAGGCTCCAGCTTAGAGCCCATCTGATCTCCCTGGGGGCAGTCGCAGAAACCCAAGTGACTCAGAGTGGAGTCACCCCTTGCACCTCGCACACGCGTACACACACGCCAACAAGTACCACATGTAAGGTCAGATACACACTCACAAGTGTGCACACTCACAGGCACATGTGCATGCTTGCTCCTGCTCACATACACACAGAAACCCACAACACACACTCTCTGGGGCACATGTGTCCCCAGGGTGAGACAGGAAAGCCAAGTCAGGACTGGAGGTCCTCACTGAGGGAAGATATCACTGTAAGGCCTGCCGGGTCTGCTGGGGACAGAGCTAGAGTGTGAGGGGCAGAAACCAAGCACGCATCCACAGCAGGAGACGCTGCACCAAGACGTGGCCACGCCTGCTCCTCCCGGTAGATGCCTGGGACTAGGGGGTGAGCTTAGTGTCCCAGAGTGAAGGCAAAAGCACAGCCTAAGGGGGCTTCCCTGGAGAAGCAGACCTGGGAGCCAAGTCCAGGTGTCGGTCACAGGCCCAGGCCAAAGCCACAAGTGAGCAGGAGGAAACCATCAGGCGACGGGGCAGAGAGTGAGGCTTAGGTCTATGTCACGTGGCCAAAAAAGGCCTCTGAGAGGTGTCATTGGGAGAAAGGGCTGGAGTGCAAGTTGGGAAGAGCTTCCCACGTGGTGGGAAGGCCCCAATAGGATGCCGAGGAAGAAGGATCAAGTGTCCAAAGCCAGCCTGAGCAAAAGCGAGACCCTAGGCAACTCAGTGAGACTGTGTCTCTAAATAAAATAAAGAATAGGACTGGGGAGGTGGAGCAGTGGTCCAGTGCCCCTGAGTTCAATTCCTGGTACCAAAAACAGAAATAAAAAATGCCCAAACAGGGGGAGATCCAAGATGGCGGACTCGAGGGAGGCTGCGTTCCTTGTCGCTCTGTAATGCCGGTTTCAAGCACAGGATATTTATTTCTCAGTGAGGCAGTTTTGCTGCTTATCGATCCCCTGGTGTTTACCCATTTGTCTACTGTGATGACCTGCAGACTGCCAGCATATCAACACCTTTTTTGAGAGCAGATTACTCACTATCAGGCAACCATCATCCACCATTTGCCTGCCTCTCACCTGTCCATCATCTGCCTACTCTTATCCATCACCCAATGCTCGAGGTTCGCTTCCCGATCATCTGACAACAGTCAGCAAACTGATCACCAACCATTAGTGGAGCACCAGCTGCCTGCTGCTGCCTGGAAGTTCACTGTTACAGTACCTGCAGGTTTGATTACATGTGGTTGCCACCATTTTGAGACAACAGCCAGGCCTTGTAGGACCCCTGGCCGGACTGACTGAGCCCTGTCTCCAGGATCCCTCAGCCTGACTGATCACTCCCTGCCTCTGGGGCCCTCACATCGACTGACTGCTCCCTGCCACCAGGACCCCCAGACCAAATGACTGCGCCCTATCACAAGGACCCCAGACCAACTGATTGCACCGGCCTCCAGGATCCCACAACCACACCAAACACACCGGACCTCCAGGAACCCTGCCGGACCAACTGCATCCAATCTCCAGGACCTCCAGCTGACCATGTCCACGCCTGAACAGCAGCTCCCCATTTGCCAACACATTTCAAAGCAAAAGCAGCCATCTTGGATAATCCTAGAAGCCCGAGCTCCGATCTTTGGGTGGGGCAAATCCCATCCTGTGACACCTGCTGGAGGCTTGAAGCTCATTGTCAGGTACCTCTCATGCATCAGGCTACTGAATACTAGGAGGTTTCATTAGTATATGACTGTTATACAGTAGATTTTCTTTTTTCTCCTTTTAAAAAAATTAAGTTTTTATTTCTTTGCTTTTCTTGCTCTCTTTTCCTTTTGTTTTCCTGTTCCCTCAGAGTCTCTTTCTCCCTTTTTTGCATGCTAACATCCAATTTCTTTTGATTACACTCTCACCCTTTCTTTTTTCTAGAACTTCTGTATATTCTTTTCTTATTCCATTAATAGCCACATTCTATATCCCTCTGCATCCTCTTTGTCCTCCCATAGAAACTGCACACCTTATTCCAAATTGTTTGTTTTATCGGAGATAATATTTGAACACATTTTGTTTATTAAGACAATTTTGTTATTGTCCCCATAGGGGCTATTTGGTCTAGGATTGCATAGTGTCTAATTTGGGCACTGCTAATATTGATCTCCCCTTAAAGAAAGGGTTTTGGAAACCTATAGGGCCACTATAAGTCTATAGGGGGAAATCTGCAATACCCGAGATCTTCAATGCTAGAGGGGAAGATACATGAAGAACATGAAAAAACAAGGGAAGAAAATGATCCAAACAAATCCAGATTCTACAGTAATAGAATCCAATGACAGTATGTTAGAAGAAATGTCAGAAAAAGACTTCAGATTATAAATGATTAAGATGATTCACGAAGCAAAGGATGAGATAAGAGAGTAAATACAGGCAATAAATGATAATACCAATAAGCTGAAAGAGCACCTGCAGGAAGCAAAAGATCATTCCAACAAAGAGATATTCTCAAAAAAAAAAAAAAAAAAACAAAACAAAACAAAAAAAAAAAAACAAATGGAAATCTTTGAAATGAAGGAGACAATAAACCAAATAAAAAACTAAATGGAAAGCATCACCAAAAGACTAGACCACTTGGAAGACAGAACCTCAGACAATGAGGACAAAATATTTAATCTTGAAAATAAAGTTGCCCAAACAGAGAAGATGGTAAGAAATCATGAACAGAATCTCCAAGAACTATGGGATATCATGAAAACACCACATTTAAGAATTATTGGGATTGAGGAAATCACACAGATACAAACCAAAGGAATGAACAACCTATTCAATAAAATAATATCAGAAAATTTCCCAAACGGGAAGAATGAAATGGAAAATCTAATACAAGAGGCTTACAGAACACCAAATGCACATAATCACAACAGATCCACTCCAAGGCACATTATAATGAAAATACCTAACATTCAAAATTAAGATAGGATTTTGAAGGCCGCGAGAGAAAAGCATCAGATTACATAGAGGGGGAGACCAATACAGATAGCAGTCGACTTCTCAACCCAGACTCTAAAAGCAAGAAGGGCCTGGAACAGCATATTTCAAGCTGTGAAAGAACATGGTTGCCAACCAATATTCCTATACCCAGCAAAACTAACCTTCAGATTTGAAGATGAAATAAAATCCTTCCATGATAAACAAAAGTTAAAAAAATTTACAAATAGAAAGCCTGCACTAAAGAATGTTCTCAACAAAGTATTCCATGAGGAGGAAATGGAAAACAACAATGTAGGTCAGCAAAGGGAGGAACTACCTTAGAGAAAAACCACTCAAAAGAGAAACCGAGCCACCATAAAAGTGAAAAATAAACCAAATGACTGGGAATACAAATCATTTCTCAATAATAACCCTGAACGCTAATGGCCTAAATTCATCAATCAAAAGACATAGACTGGCAGAATGGATTAAAAAGAAAGATCCAAAAATATGCTGTCTGCAAGAGACTCATCTCATAGAAAAAGTCATCCACAGACTAAAGGTGAAAGGATGGGAAAAAACCTACTAGGCACATGGACTCAGTAAAAAAGCAAGTGTTTCCACACTTATATCAAATAAAGTGGACTTCTAGCCAAAGTTAGTCAGAAGGGATAAAGAAGGACATTTCATACTGCCTAAGGGAACCATAAATCAGGAAGACATAACGATAATAAATATTTATGCCCCAAACAATGGTGGATCCCTGTACATCAAACAAATCCTTCTCAATTTCAAGAATCACATAGACCACAACACAATAATTCTGGGCGACTTTAGCAACCGCTGTCACCACTAGATAGATCTTCCAAACAAAATCCAACCAAAGAAACCATAGAACTCAATGACACAATCAATAACCTAGACTTAATAGACATATATAGAATATTCCATCCATCCTCGAGCGGATACACTTTCTTCTCAGCAGCACATGGAACCTTCTCAAAAATAGCTCTTGTGTTATACCACAAAGCAGCCCTTAGTAAATGCAAAAAAATAGAGATAGTGCCTTCTGTTCTATCAGATCATAATGGACTGAGATTAGAAATCAATGACAAAATAAAAAAGGGAAGTTACTCCAACACTTGGAGACTAAATAATATGCTATTCAATGAAGCATGGATAACAAAAAACATCAGGGAGGAGATTAAAAAATTCTCAGAGGTCAATAAGAATGATAATACAACAAATCAAAATCTCTAGGACACTATGAAAGCAGTACTAAGAGGAAACTTCATTGAATGGAGTGCATTTCATAAAAGAATGAAAAGGCAACAACTAAATGACCTAACATTGCATCTCAAAGCCCTAGAAAAAGAACAGAATAACAGTAAAAGTAGTAGAAGACAGGAAGTGATTAAAATCAGAGCTAAAATCAATGAATTTGAAATAAAAGTACTATTCAAAAAATTGACAAAACAAAAAGTTGATTCTTTCAGAAAGTAAACAAAATAGACAAATCCTTAGCCACACTAACAAAGAGAAGGAGAGAGAAGACTCAAATTACTAAAATACATGATGCAAAAGGAAATATCATGACAGACACAACTGAGATACAGAACATAATGAGAAGCTACTTTGAAAATCTGTATTCCAACAAAATAGAAACTACCAAAGACATTGACAAATTTCTAGAGGCATATGCTCCTCCCAAACTGAACCAGGAGGACATACACAATTTAAACAGATCAATATCAAGCAATGAAGAAAGAAGAAGTCAATAAAAATCTACTATCCAAGAAAAGCACAGGACCAGATGGATTCTCAGCCAATTTCTATAAGACCTTCAAAGAAGAACTCATTCCAATACTTCTCAATGTATTCCAGGAAATTGAAAGGAGGGTACCCTACCGAACTCATTCTAAGAAGGTAATATCACCCTCATACCCAAACCAGGAAAAGACATATCAACAAAAGAAAATTTTAGACCAATATCATTGATGAATATAGATGTAAAGATACCTAACAAAATATTGGCAAACGGTATTCAAAAACATATTAAGAAAATTGTGCACCATGATCAAGTGGAGTTCATTCCTGGAATGCAAGGATGGTTCAACATTCGTAAATCAATAAACATAATCCATCATGTCAAAAGACTTAATAATAAAATCATGGTTATTTCAATTGACGCAGAAAAAGCATTCAACAAAATACAACACCCTTTCATGCTCAAAACACTAGAAAAAATAGGGATAGTAGGAACATACCTGAACATTGTAAAGGCTATTTATGCTAAGCCCTTGGACAACATCATTCTTAATGGAGAAAAACTGAAACCATTCCCTTTAAAAACAGGAACAAGACAGGGATGTCCTCTTTCACCACTTCTATTCAACATTTTCCTAGAATCTCCACCCAGAGCATTTAGGCAGACTAACGAAATTAAAGGGATACCAATAAGAAAAGAGGAACTTAAGGTGTCTCTATTTGCGGATGACATGATTCTATATTTAGAGGATCCAAAAACCTCCTCCAGAAAATTTCTAGACCTCATCAATGAATTCCGCAAAATAGCAGGCTATATAATCAACACGGAAAAATCTAAAGCATTTTTATACGCAAGCAACAAAACAGCTGAAAGGGAAATGAGGAAAACAACTCCATTTGCAATAGCCTCAAAAAAAAATACTTGGTCATCAATCTAATGAAAGAGGTAGAAGATCTCTACAATGAAAACTACAAAACATTGAAGAACTAAGGAAGATTTTGGAAGATGGAACCATCTCCCATGTTCTTGGATAGACAGAATTAATATTGTCAGAATGGCCATACTACCAAAAGTGCTATACAGATTCAATGCAATTCCAATTAAAATGCCAATGATGTACCTCACAGAAATAGAGCAAGGAATCATGAAATTCATCTGGAAGAATAAGAAACCCAGAATAGATAAAGCAATCCTTAGCAGGAAGAATGAAACAGGGGGTATCACAATACCAGAACTTCAACTATACTACAAAGCAATAGTAACAAAAACAGCATGGTATTGTCACCAAAATAGACAGGTAGATCAATGGTACAGAATAGAGGACATGGACACAAGCCCAAATAAATACAATTTTCTCATACTAGACAAAGGTGCCAAAAATATGCAATGGAGAAAAGATAGCCTCTTCAACAAATTGTGCTGGGAAAACTGGAAATCCAAATGCAACAGAATGAAACTAATCCCCTATCTCTCACCCTGCACAAAACTCAACTCAAAATGGATGAAGGACCTTGAAATCAGACCAGAGATCCTGCATCTTGTAGAAGAAAAAGTAGGTCCAAATCTTCACCTTGTTGGCTTAGGATCAGACTTCCTTAACCGGACTCCCATAGCACAAGAAATAAAAGCACGAATCAATAACTGGGATAGATTCAAACTAGAAAGCTTTCTCTCAGCAAAGGAAACTCTCAGCAATGTGAAGAGAGAGCCTACAGAGCGGGAGAATATCTTTGCCCCTCATATTCAGATAGAGAACTAATTTCCAGAAAATATAAAGAACTCAAAAAACTCTACACCAAGAATACAAATAACCCCATCAACAAAGGGGCTAAGGATATGAACAGACACTTCACAGAAGAAGATGTACAAGCAATCAACAAACATAGGAAAAAATGTTCAACATCTTTAGTAATAAGAGAAATGCAAATCAAAACTACACTAAGATTCCATCTCACCCCAATTAGAATGGCAATTATCAAGAATACAAGCAACAGTAGGTGTTGGAGAGGATGTGGGGAAAAAGGTTCACTCATACATTGCTGGTGGACCTGCAAATTAGTGCAGCCACTCTGGAAAGCAGTGTGGAGATTCCTTAGAAAACTTGGAATGAACCTACCATTTGACCCAACTATCCCACTCCTCGACCTATACCCAAAAGCCTTAAAATCAGCATACTACAGAGATACAGCCACATCAATATTCATAGCTACTCAATTCACAATAGTCAGACTATGGAACCAACCTAGATGCCCTTCAATTGATGAATGGATAAAGAAACTGTGGTATATATATATACAATGGAATATTACTCAGCCATAAGGAATAATAAAATTATGACATTTTCTGGCAAATGGATGAAATTAGAGAATATCATGCTAAGTGAGATAAACCAATCTCAGAAAACCAAAGGGTTAATGATCTCACTGATAAGTGGATGATGACACATAATGGGGGTTGTGGGGCAAGAATGGAGGAAAGAGAGACTCTGTAGAGGGAAAAGAGGTGTCAGAGGGGTGGGGGCGAAGGAAAAAATAACAGAATGAATGAAACATCATTACCCTACGTAAATGTATGATTACACAAATGGTATGCTGTTACTCCATGTACAAACAGAAACAACATGTATCCCATTTGTTTACAATAAAAATAAATTTAAAAAAAAATGTTCTCACATTCCATCCATTTCAAGTTAATGATATAAGTGCATTTGTCTGTATGACTGAATAAAACTCCATTGGGTATACATGCCACATTTTAGAGGTCATCAAGCTTTTAAAATCATACTGAAATGAAAATACAGTACCATAATTATTTAAGTATGGACAACTGTACATATAATGGGAGGGAAAGGATATCTCCAGGTCATGGAATCTAAAAAGTTTTGAGGAAAGAATTCAAGGCAGAACTGAGTTTGAGAGATGCCTACTCCTGGCAAAATGAAAAAAAAAAGAGAGAGAGAGAGAGAGATAGAGACAGAAAACACAAGCAGATTCTTACATGAATTCCCTAATAGAGAATGAATTGCTAGGCTAGAGCCCCACCTATATGAAAGGAGGAAGTGGCCAGTTGGAGGTCTGGAAAACAGCTCAGTTTTTCAAAGGCACTGGGAAATTTCTGAAGCACAAATAAGCATAAGAGAAGAACAGATTAGAGTTGTTTCAGGAAGAAAAATATCAACCTGTTGCAGGACTTGGATTCCAACAGAATTGAGAAAGAAGAGCAGCTGCACCTTAGGAAAGAATAAAAGATATGGGTAATGGAAATGAGGGCTGCCATGGAGTTATGTAAACAGACACTGAAAAGAAGTACCTTGATTGGTACCCCACAGCATGGGCTGGTACGTCTGGAAACCAGGAAGTTACAGAGGAAGCCAGTATATGGCAACTGGGTAGGTTTCCACCTAGGAGGTCAGGAGATAGAAACATCAGTGTATTGGGGAAGTAGATAATCTATATAGAGCAATGCTTACTTCCACATGGAGTAATCCCCCAAATACTTGGACATTGGCACATAACTGACAGAAATTAACCTGTCATTTGCATACAGATACACAGAGTGTTCAAGAACAGATGAAACTGCCATGAGGTTATAGGGTTCAACAGAGGAGGGCCTAGGAAAAAGGACAATTTAGCAACATTCCCTTCTGCACACCTAGTTGTGTGGATCTACTGAAACTGGATAAGTCTTGGGCATTCTTATTTCAACAAAACTGGAGATGGTGCAACATTCAGGAATTCAAGAGTTAGAAGTACAGAATATAAGAAAGAAACTAATATAAAGACAAAGAAAAAAATCAACAGAGTGAGGTTATCATAAGACAAGTGGAAGAGAACTTCCAAAGGAGAACACATCTATGATCAGAGTTTGATCTCACTAGTGACTAAGAATAAAAATAATGACATTCCTGGGTGCAGCAAAAGGTTGGGGAAAATTAACAAAATTACAAACTGTCAACAATCCAAAATCAAGAACCAAAATTGAAAAGAGTACTATTTATATCAATGATGATGAGGGTAGGAATTAAAAATTCAGGAGTGAATTCCAGTTGTATAAAATGAGGATTAAGAGATCTTTTTTTTATTGTAAACAAATGGGATACATGTTGTTTCTCTGTACATGGCATAAAGGCATACCATTTGTGTAATCATAAATTTACATAGGGTAATGTTGTTTGATTCATTCTGTTATTTTTTCCCTTCCCCCCCCCCCCCTCCCACCCCTCTTTTCCCTCTATACAGTCCTTCCTTCCTCCATTAAGAGATCTTGACTCAACTCTTCCTAGGTCAATGGCATCAGTACCTTTCTTCCAATGAAGGTATCCCAGCTTATGATTTAGACCTCACTTGTCTCTAGCTCAGAAAGACAAGGGAAAGTTGCAGCAGGTTCATCTTTGTAATTCCAGTGGCTCCTGCAGTATTCAGTATAGAAATAATGTTCCACAGCCACTCCTTACATGGACAGATAAGTGAACAAAATACCTAGTGGAGCAGGGTCATTCATGGAAGCCACATCAAAAATGTGGCAGAAAGGAATGAGAAAATAACCCAAGACCCAAGTTGCCAAACTGACAAATATTAGAAGACAATGAGGCATGGAGACAAAACAAACCTTTGGGTATCAAACAACTAGATGAAACAGGAAGATTAGTATGTAAGATACTAAGAAGATGGGGGCTGGGGTTATGGCTCAGTGGTAGAGTGCTTGCCTGGCATGTGTAGTTCACTGGGTTTGATTTTCAACAACATGTTAATAAGTAAAATAAAGGTACTGTGTCCATTTACAACCCAAACCATTTTTTTAAAAGCTAATAAGAAAATGATCAAACAGGCAATCTTCCCTTCGCTATGAGAGAGTTGTAAAGGCCTGCTAACCCCAGAGAAATCCTAGGCATTCCTCTTCTGATACACTGAAAGAAAAAATCAAATTTGAATACTAACCAGTTTCCAGAATGAGGGCCACTGATACACTGCCCAACTGCCCATAGAGAATCCCACCATAGATATAGACATTATAAAGAGCTGGGATGGGGTTAGGATAAACAGGCTGTGGTAGGCAATGTGTCACATGATATAAAAAGATGGATATGGCAATGAATGGGGAAGGTACTAGACTTGAGAAAGTAAATGTGAAGAAAACAAGTGTCCTGAGGTTCCAAATCTTGCACAATGCATAGTGCAGGTAGGTTCAAAATTCTAAATAAATGCAGGTTATCTGGAACAGAAGTCAGGTTCCAACAAATGCACACTATGGGACTTTTAAGCACCAGGGCCAGGATGACAAGGGCAAATCACACCCCTGGGGTCAAAACCTAAAAGACCAAAGTCCCACAAGTTCCAGTGCCACACTGGCAGGACCCAAGAGTGAGAGCCTCCTAGAATATTTGTTCCTATTCTTTGCCTTACCGAGTATCAGCTCTGTGGTGTAGCAAGACAATAAGAAACTTATGGACCTCGGCAGTGAGGGAAACTAAGGAGAAAAGTCAAAAGACAGGTTTAAAGAGAAAGACTGGGTCTACTCTGAATCTAAGAAGCCAAGGAAAGCAAAAGAAGCAAAAAACAAGTGAGAGAAGGTTTAACTGACAGAATAAAAGGGGAAAAAAGAGGAAGAGAAGAAAAATAAATCTTACTGAAATTAGGAAAACAGAGATTACAAATCAGTGAAAAACATATGGGTCATTCAACAAATATTAATTCTGCCAAACAAATTAAGTAATAGCTAATACATCCCTATTTCAGAACATATACTGAAATAAGTTTAAATATTTACATGATTAAAAGTGAGAGGCAAAGTGATACAGTGAGAAAGAGGAAAATGGATGAGGCAGGGGAATGTCCAGAATGAGTGAGCAAAATATTTCACAAATATTATCACCAAAACAAAAACAATAATAAAACAAAACAAAACTGTCAGAAACATTTAAAGATCTGGATACTGATTGAAAATACAAAAGAAATGGAATAGTTTATTTGGGAAAATGTACTGAATATTGGTAAAGAGAGGAAGTGTGTGGTGCTTTAGGTTGGGTCTCCTCCCACCCACACCCACTCCCAATTCCTTGGGGTAGAAGTCTTACTAGTGTGGGGCAAGCTGTGAAAACTGGCAGCTTCACTGTCATAAGAAGTTAAGTTTATTTTAAGAAGAATAAGAACTTCATGCCTGGAACACTGTCACTAATTCAATAATCATGTCTTTTGAGCTTTTTAAAAAGTGGTTACTTCATTGTAACTGAAAAACTGCAATGTGTGAAACAATTGTATTTCATTTTTATTCTCATAGGATATTTTTTCAGGTTTTAGAATTCTAGACTGTGGATTATATTCTCTCAGTACTGTGAAGTTGTCATTCCATTGTCTTATGGCCTCCACTGTTTCTGATGAGAAGTCAGTCATTAGTCTAATTGTTAATTCTCTGAAAGTACATTTTTTCCTCTCCCCTGGCGGTTTTATAGATTTTTCTCTTTATCCTTGGTTTTCTGTAGATGTACCACAGTATATGAGTATGGGTTGCTTTTTCTCCTGTGTGGTGATAAGAAGGCTTCTTGAATCTGTTGCTTGATAATTTTCATCAGGTTAGAAATGTTGTCCGTCATTCTCTTAACAAATACTACTTCTACCCATTCTCCCTCAAACCTGCCTGGGACTCAATTACACACTTCTGATCTCATCAATGTATCTGTTTTTGCAATCATTTTTCTCTCAATCTTGTCAATTCCCTAGTTCTCCTTTCACTTCTATATCATCTTCTGTTATACCATGTGTTCACTTCCTAATTTCAGTTATTTTTTGACTAGAATTTTTATTTCATTTTTTCAAGTCTGTATTTCTCTTCTGAAAATATGGAACCTTGTTTTTAATCTCTTTGAACAAGTATAGCTATATTTAAGTCTGTTCCTGAAAACTCCAATATCAACAGCTTCTATGGATCTACTATCTTCGGTTGTTTCTACTTAATCATGTTTTACCTGAAAATTTTTTAAAAAATTATAGTCTTGATATGCTTGCATGATTCCTCTAGTAACAATCTGAGGACTAGGGTCATGTTCTTGTCTTCTAGATAGAATTTATATTTACTTCTGCCAAGTACCAGAGATAAAAACAACAAACTATAAACATGTTTAAAGTAGAGCTACAGTCCCTGTGAGGTTCTATCTACATCAGCTTCACCCCTGCTTATAAATGTGGCCCTTCAGGGTTCTAGTTCCAAACTGGAGGCCCCCACACACCCCATGTTATAAGGCCCTGAGTTCTATTCACTGTCCCTCTAACCCTATCAAATGCATTGATCAGTTTTTCAGATGATCTTCCAAAACTTAACAGAGATCCGCTAGAGAAAAACAGTTTCAAATACTGGTCTTGTTTCCCTAAGCTTGCATTTTCTTCTAGAAATTCATCCTCTTGTTGATTCTCAAATACCTTCAAGTAGTTTGGTAGGTGAGGGGGAGATGGCTTTTCTATTTGTTGTTTGAGGAAGATTTATTTTCAACTATTTTCTATCCCATAACTGAATGAAGAAGTAGCAGCCTCACTGTTTACACTCATTCTCAATGTCTTAATTTTCAAACTTCCTTCAATATAGACTCACTTTTCTCCCTGACAAAACTTCTCCATACTTACCCTCTCTTTCCTTCCTGTACTACAGGCAAAAATACTCTTAAATATTTACAACCTAACATCCTCAATTTTATTTTTAACTATGTACTCTAAAACTTTACTACCAAACCCTTATTCTCTCCATAGTTGTCTTTCCAATACCACCCAGCCAAACCAAGATCCTGACCCTGCTCCCCTCATGCCTTTAAGTCACCAGCTACCATTCCATTGCTCTAATTCCCCTCCCTGAGGATGTTTTAAAATGTGGTCTAGACTCAACACCTCTCTTTCCTCCATTACATTCTCCTTACTCTGCCGTGGAATAGGACTTTTATATTAGAATCTAAAACAAAATTAAATTTTCAGTACTGCTGCTCAGGAGGGAGAGCATCATTACTAAAACACTGGCATGATCTTAGATGGAGGGGGAAGTGTACATCTCTTTGCTTATTGGATTTTTTTATGTGTGTGCAAGACACCACTGACAAATTCTTCAGACTGCAACTTCTCACTTCTGGCCTCTGGTATGCATCAGTCTCCTGGCTCTTCTAACTGTCTCTTAAATTCTCAGATTTCCTGCTGATTCCTCTTCTTTCATAGGTTTACCTCTGAGGATTGTACCATTTGAAAGGTTCTGTTCATAAGACTCATATCACTTCTCTGCTAAAGAGTTAAATCTACATTTCTAGACCTGTGGAGGGTACTGGTGTTGTGGGGGGTGCTAGTGTTGTGGAGGGTGCTGGTGTTGTTGAAGGTGCTGGTGCCCTGGAGGGTGCTGGTGCTGGTGTTGTTGAAGGTGCCAGCATTGTGGAGGGTGATCCCATGTCTCCCCATATTCCCGGCCTGCTTGTTCCAGGGCTCGTCCACTCATGGGAACTGCACTTGCCTTCAGGAGACTTTGTGCCAATGATAGACTTTCTGGAATCACCTGGGTTTGAGGCTGGGCTCACCTAAGGTCTCTCAGTTGGTGACCTTCTTCTTCTCTTTAACTACATGACCTCAGAATGTCCCTTCACCCCTGTGACCTCCTGCTCATCCTCACTAACCACAGGTGACAGTGTTCTTGAGAAAACATGCAGTGTGAGATCTTGGTGCACTCTAAGAGATTAAAAAATGATCATTTATTTCCTTCCTATTTTTATCCCTTTTCTTTCCCTTGAGTTTTTAGCTTCCTGCCTAATGAGCGTGATTTTGTCTGTTGGCTGGGCTCTGAGCTAAATGCTTGCCATCTCCTTCTGGAAGACAGGAAGGTGGCAATATCCCTACTGTGGGGCAGACAAGAAATGTCCTGGTCATGTTCTCAGCCATTCTGCTCTCAGTCATCACCTCTTCTGGGACCCTCCTCTGGGACCCTCCTCTGGTCCTCTTCACCTGGTTCAGGGCCTCCCCTGGGCTCTATAGGGTCCTTTGAGCACCTCCATACAACTTTGCCCTACCTGGTGCCTCTACATCTGCAACCTCATTCAGCTCTGATCCAGGGAGGTGCCTGGCCTTCTTCTGTGTTCCTAGTTCCCGGCACAGGGACTGGCATGGAGTTGGTGTTGTCTGTGTTTCCATGTGTGCCCTGTCCTTTGGGATGGTCACAAGATTCCTCCCTGACCATAAGACCTGATTCAGGGTTTAGAAATCTGGCTCCTTGTCTGTGGCTGGGCAGGTTCAGATGGAAGACCAATAGGGAAAGCTGGTGGGGATGCCTGTAGACAGACCCAGAACACAGTCCAATGGCGGGAGCCAGAACACAGGACTCTAATCCAAGGACTGGAACTTGCCACTCCTGTCAGTTAAATACACACATAAAGAGTGAGGGGAAGCCCTGGAGTGAGGGGCCTGATTCTTTTGAAGAAACTGGCATCTGGAGTCTCTTATTAAAATCAATCAACCACACAAAATGAAACAAAAAAAAAAAAACCTCCCCCTTGGACATTTCAGGCCTAACATTATAGAGTGTTGGTGTTTTAAAATTGTTTCATCCATTCACTGATCCATCCAGCTCTTTGGGCCTCTATGCTGTGCCCAAACTGTGATTGGGACTTGCTGTATGCTCCTGGTGCAGCGGGGAGGTGGGGGGTCACTGCCCCTCTTGCAGAGAACAGCAGGCTCAGAGCAGCTGGGTGAATTCCCTGAGGGCCACACCCAGAAGGCCATGGAGCTGGGATGTCCTCCCAGGCTCTGAGCATGGGATCACCTGCCCTTTGCATGGGAGCTGGGCAAGGCCACTCACTATGTGTGCAGCCGAGTGTGAGTGGAGCCCTGGCTACAGATAAATAGGTCCTCAGGCAGCTGCATAATGACCTCACCTGCCGCTGTTCCTTCTTTATCTGAGGGAAGGTGCAGCCATGGTTTTCGAGCTTACTAGGTCTCCTCCAACACCGACAGGCAGAAGCCACGAGAACCCCAGAGCCAGACCCTCCCTCCTGCAGTCTTCAGTGACCTTTCTCTTCTGCTCACAAGCACAGTCTGATCTGGCTGTCCCCCCAGTGGAGGAGACTTGCAAAGCTCAGCTCTCACCTTAGCATTCCCTCCCAGCTGATGGTCCCACCCTGCTTCTGTTGCTCCCACAGGTGCCCTGACCTCCCCGGAATGCTCACCCTTCCCTCCTTGCCCTGTGCCCTCTGTGATTCCCTGCCTTGTCCCTGCTGTCCCTTTTGGCTGGAAACTTTGACTGCCTTGGCCAGAGGGCCACCTCCCCACTCGTCCTTCAATGTCGGGCCCAAGGGTGTCTGCTGGTCTCCGCAAAGCCCACTTGCCCTCCTTGATTCCTGCCCCAGAGGCAGTGCTGGCCTCTCTGGCTCCCTTCTGGGCCTCCCACTCACTGGACCTGAGCACCCTTGGGTAGGACTGGTGGCCTCTTTCCTCTGTGCACCCAAGTGCCCAGCCAGTGCCTCACCAGGATCAGCACCGAGACATCTGTAGTGACAAGTGAAGGGGTGAGTGAGCGACAAAGAAACCATGCTGACCGAGGAACACTGCAGTGCTGATCTGATGGCGCTGGTCGCCGCCTCTTCCAGACTCTCACTGAAGCCGGGCCTTGTCTCTTCTCCTCGGCTTTGTGGAGGACATATTCCCATAGTGCTGTCTTCCTGACCCACCTTCCCACTGGGGTGAGACCTTCTTTATGGCTCTGCTGATGTTCCATCAAACCCAGGGGCCACCTGCCCTCAGGGGTCTCAGGTTTGCTGACAGTAGCACTGGAGATCAGAGGTTTTACTTTATTACCTGTTGTCCTGGTTTTCATTGCTCTCCTTGTTTTATTTTGAGGAAGGTTTTTAGGAAAGTTATTAAGAGGCCTGCTGCCCTTGGCGCAGTCGTTACTGGCATGAGAAGAATCTGCACTGAGCCCTTGGGGAAAGGCTGCAGTGGGGGTCACCTGATATTTCACTGCTGGCTGTATTTTCCTGAAAATCAGGGCAAGGATGCCGACCTGATTTTGACTGGATGCTTCTCTGATCTGATGACTGTACTGCTAAGTGACCTCCAGGAACCCATATTGTTATTATCTGATAGTGGAAAGGCAAAAGTGGTTTATTACTTTTTTAACAGAATATTTCCCAAAGAGAGAAAATATACATGCTGCTCTCTAGGAAAGGACAGACTCAGGGTTCAGATGAAGGCTTGGAGGGTCAGTGATTTGCAGGGCAAGTGACTATGCTGATTTTAATACTGGCTTCTCATTTTCTGTGACGTGAACCAACCTGAGTAAGTAAATGATGCTCGTTCAAACTTGTGAGCCAGCTGTCAAACTGTTGGAAGTTTAAAGTCTAAAGTCAACTATAGGGGGAGTATGTACATGAGAGAAATTAGCAACCGCTTTATTCCTGCCCCTGCCACAAGCTGGTTCACTAGGACATCAGTGTGTAGAAGGCACTGTGTAAAAGGGGACAGTATGTGGACCAGGAATTTTCCATGTGGGTTTATACCAGGTAAGCCAATCATTTCACCTTTCTGACTCTGCTTTCCAATCTGTAAAGTGGGATGATGATGTCTACATCACAGGCCTGTTGCAGGCCTGAGTGAGGTCATTTAAATGAACACTCTTGTTCTTAGAGGTCCCGTGAATGTGAGCTTCCTTTTGCCATTACATGACAGTTTCCTTTCTGGGGACTGGGCCTTCCTGCTAGATGAAGTGCTGGGTCTCTGGTGGGAGGCCACACCTGGTCCCTGTGGGGTGCCATCCCCACTGATGCTGCCCAGCTCAGCTGCTGCTCTTCTTGTCCCCTTTCTGTGGGACCAGTTTTGGGTCTCCATGCCTATCCTGTCCTCTTTACCTATGATGAGTAAAATCTTAGTAGACCAACTGATTGCTCTTTTTCTGAAGAAATCTTCAGTGGTTCCTCACTTGCTGTGGGCCACCATGTGAAATCCTTAGCACAGAGGGCAGACTGCCAAAGGCACTCCTTGCTGTAGCCCCTGTTCCTTATCAAAGATGTGCTGCAGGCCTGGGCTCCAGGGTGTCATTGCTCTGCAAAGCTGCTTTCCACACCTGTGCTCATCACCTATGAAGTCTGCTCTACCTCTATTTCCATCCTGTGTCTGCCTGTGACCCAGCTCAGGTCTCATTTCCTCCTGGGGAATTAAGGGGTCCTGTGCTCCTATAACACCAGCATTTCTCAGCACCCTGTAGTGTAGCGGGTGCCCGGCTAGCTTAGGCACAGATAAGAGCCACAGAGTCAAGACTCAGACCCTGAGAGTTGGGTAGGAGCAGGCTTGTGGCAAGCAACCTGCAAACTCATTTATTGCAGGAAAAACCATAAATTTTATAGACTTTTAGCCCAATCACAATGTGCCATGGGGGATCAGACCACCAGGCCCCTATACAGTTTCGCATGGTAACACTAGGTCAATTTAGGGGCAGTTGTTTACTTTCCTAAGTGGTCAGAGCAGAATGCTCCTCTCTGCAAGTTTACACACTTGAGACATTAACTGCTGTGAGACAAGAACTAGGATTTCTCCCAACATTGTAGTGGTACCTCAGCTTTTCTAGGGTTCTCCTGCTCCTGCCTGGGTGGTTGCAGGGCTTCATTATGGTGTCCAGGCCCTAGTGAGGTAGTAAGAGGGAGGCACTCGTGGAAGGTGGAAGAACATCTTCAGGTTGTTATTTATAAGCAGTAATGGTAATAGTTTCCATTTCACTGAAGTCCTGGATGTGTCCCGTAGTTTGCTAGCCACATCCCCCTTTGTCTTTACTGTCCTTGTGAGTGGGCATTGCATCTGAGTTGCGGATGAGAGATGGAACAGCAGGACAGCTAGCAGTCATCAGGCTCACACAGATTAGGGGCAGGTGCTCACGTGCACACACACATGATACACTCTTCGTCAACATCAGTTTCTGAATCTGGAAATTCTATACATCAGGGAAGAGCCTAAATTAAACTCAACTGAAAAGTGGTAGCTTGGTTTCTAAAAGCTTGCTGCATGTCCCCATTTGCCAAGCATTGGGTTGTATTTTTCTTATTTACTGTCTTTGAATAATCTGTTTGACCAGATCCTGAAGTGCATTGATCCAAAAGGAAAAAATAAGAAAACAGTTCCCAAGAGAGAAATGTCACTTGTCCTCAAGCTTGCAACATGGCCTGCTTCACAATCCCACTCACAGGGGGACAGCCACTCCTGACACTCATTTCCTGGGTCTCTGCTGCTGCAATGTGGGATTATATTAAGTCTGATTTTTTGTTTTTATGAATTCATGGTGCTCAATCTCTCGGAGCTGTTGGAGTCAGACAGACCCCAACAAAGTGACTGCGTGGGCAACTCCTCATGTCAGTACTGTGCTCCAAAATTATAAGAAAACTGGTTGTCATAGCAACTGCCATGCAGGTCCAGCTTCCTCCTGAAGATGCTGACAAGCTCCACAGCTCTGTGACCCTAGCAGTCAGAGGACCTAGTTCTCTAAGTGTGCTCATCATGAATCCATCCTAATTCTCTATAGTCTGAGCTCGGTTTTACTTTGCAGCGTGACAGACCCAGGTTCACGTGTTTGTTCTATGACTTAAGGGCCATGTGAACTTCGGCAAAGACATATAAGTTCCAGGAGCCTCAGTTTCCATTTCTGCAAAATGGAGATACCAATGGCATAGTGCTTCTGTGCATGACGTACCTAACACAACACCTGGCATGCAGTGGCCACTGATATATATTAGACATTCCTCTCTCATGCTGAACAAATGGAAAATGAAAACATTGGGAGTAGACAGTTATTATTAATTTTAGTAGTAGTTGTGGCTTGAAAACAAGATTATTACACAGAAATTCTAGACTGGATCACATATAGGAGGTGGGGAGAGAGGACATAAGTAAATATTGAATTAGATGGAATTGACTTAAATTCAGATTTGTTTTCCCATTGCCTTTCCTCAAGCTAAAAGTAAATCTCTAATCTCCAAATTCTCCAAACTGAGTAGGGACAACTTGTTTTGGGCTTTATTCTCTGGAGCTCAGTTTTCCCATTTGTAATAGAGGTGTTGGGTGAGCTGATCTTCCAGGGTCTGTTAACTGTGATGTTTTTGGACAGTGGTTCTGAAGTAGGGGTGATGTTTTTCCCTAGGGGCCCTTTGGACATTCTGAAGGTGGTTGTTGCTTGTCACAACTGTGTGTATCTTTGTGTGTGTTAGCATCCAGCAGGCAGGTCAGGGATGCTTATTAAACATTGTTTGATGCTCAGGACAGTCCTCTACAATGAAGAATCATTCTGCCTCAAATGTCAACAGTGCAGGGCCCAGAAACCTCCATCTAGAGTTTACCAGTGTGATCGTTGGGTCTAGAATCAGGAATCACACCACATTGGTGCCACCAAGATAAGCTAGATTTGTCTAGCAGTTCACTTTCTTATCCTTGAATGTCCTAGAGGTCTAAAGCCTCATGAAAACTAGTAAAGGTAAAGACCAGAAGACTTCTCAAGGTGGAAGAGGGCTTCATAAAAATGGATGGCTGCAGGAAGGAGGAAAAGTACATTCCTTTGTTCTTTTCCTTGGTGCTGCATGACTTTCAACAGACCAAATATGATCATTTCATGCTGAAGCAAAATACACTGAATGCAATTTCAGGACCATAAATAGCTTTATTATTTTTTCTTTAGAGGATGATAAAAATATGTTGCATATATTTAAACTACTTCCCTCATTTCCAGCTCCTGTCTTGGGTCTTGACAGTCCATGCACCACCAGGATGTATAT
This sequence comes from Sciurus carolinensis, assembly GCF_902686445.1. Lineage (NCBI taxonomy): Eukaryota > Metazoa > Chordata > Mammalia > Rodentia > Sciuridae > Sciurus > Sciurus carolinensis. The sequence goes on from NW_025920216.1 coordinate 282,093, forward strand.
CCTCTAAGACTCACCCACGATCACTTCCTTCCCCTGCAGAGACTCCAGCCTTTAGGATGAAATCCAAACAACTCAGCCTTGATGTGTGTTTTCCATGGTTCTGGTCACTCTAGGACAGAAACAGCCCCTGATTCAGTTCTATAGCCCCTGCAACTTTCAAGAGGACAGTGGCTTTGAAAAGGACAGTGGTCAGTAACTGTTTTTTGTACTAGGGATTGAACCCAGGGGCACTTAAACACTGAATCACATCTTAGCCCTATTTATTTATTTATTTTGATAAAGATCTCTCTGAGTTGCTTAGGGCCTTGCTAGGTTTCTGAGGCTGGCTTTGAAGTTGTGATCCTCCTGCCTCAGCCTCTTGGGCCACTGGAGCTTTTGTTTTTAAAAAAGAGTAACAGGTACGAATGCACAAAATCCAGTAGTGTGGAAAAACAGGCATTGAGTCTCCCTTTCTTTCCCTTCATATTCCTTCTTACTCCCAATATCCATTTTCCAGGTCCATGCTGTCCAAATTGGATGCCCCTGGGTCAATGTGGCCATACACATGTAAATTAATCAAAATGCAGTGAAATCCATAGTTTAATTCTGCAGTTATATGGGTGATATTTCAAGTGCAAACAGCCACGTGAGCCTAGGGGCTGCCATGTTGGACAGGGCAGGTTTATAAAGCATTCTGGCCAGCACAGAGCATTCTATTGGACATCCCAGGAACCATTTCTCATGTTCCTACCCAGAGACATTTTCTTCATGTTAATATTTACATTTATATGTGCAAATGACATTTGCTACCTTCCTTAATTTTCTCAAATGGGATCATTTTATACACATTCTTCTGTATCTTGCTTTTTTTCTCTTAATAATATGTCTCAGAGATCTTCCACATCAGCACTTTGAAATCTTTGTTCTTGTCAATTGCTGTAGACTGAAGCTGCTTCATCATGGCTTTAATTAGCTCATTATTGTTTCTCTAGCCTTCGGTCTTCTGATGCTAAAACTCATCCTGCAGTAAACTTCTTTGCCCTGTGTGTGCACACGTGCATGTGCTTGCACACACACACACACACACACACACACACACACACACTGTGCTATGTTCTGGATGTCCCTGTCACCTTCAGTTTCATGTCCCTAACCCTCAGATGGTGGTATTAGGAGGCAGGACCTCTGGGTGGGTGATTAGGTCATGAGAGAGGAGCTCCCCACATGGGATTAGGGCTCTCGTAAAGCAGTCTTGAGCAACTTCTCTGCCCCTTCCACCAAGTGAGAACATGTTGAGAAGGTCCTACCTAGGACAACAAAGTGGCTCTCACCAGATACTCAATCTACAGACACTCTGATCTTGGATTTTGCAGGCCTCTCAGGAACAGTGAGAAATAAATTTCTGTTGTTTATAAGTCATTCAGTCTGTGGTATTTTGTAATAGCAATCCAGAGGGACCTACGCATGTGCATTTGCACAAGTACACATACACACACACACCCACACACACACACACACAAACAATAAAAATGTATTTGTAGGGTATGAGTATCTTTAACCTTAGGAATTTTGCCAGAGGATAGGTAAATCTTCAGTTTTAAGTTTTTATTTTTTTATTTTTTTATTTTTTTTTGCCAAATGCCTTCCAAAAAATTTCCATGAATCTATACTTCCTTCATAATGTCTAAAAATGTGTTCTTCCCTGATTTGTCAGCACCAAGTTTTACAAACTAATTTTTTTGCCAATAAGGTAGATAGAAAATTATACATGTGTTAATAATAGATTTTTTTGTCACTGTGACAAAATACCTGAGAAAAGCAACTTAAAGGAGGAAAGATTTATTTTGTTCCTGATCTCATATGCTTAGTCCATTGTCAGCAGGCTCTCTCATTTCAGGGCCTGAGGTGGTGATCTCATGGTGAAGGGGCAGGTAGGGCAAGGTAGTCACCCCATGGCATCCAGAGCAGAAAGGAGGTGCAGGGTCGAAATAAACTCTTCAAAGGTGTTGACCCAGTGGCCCCCTCTTCCACCTAGCACCCCCTAAACTTTCTATCACCTCCAATGATGCCACCGTCTGGGACCAATCCTTCAGCACGTGAGCCTTTGGAGCACTTTCCAGATCTAAACTATAATACAACCTCATCTTTTAAGTTTGCATATCTGTCCTTATTGGTGAGATTGAGCCTCTTTCTATGCTCTGTTTTTTTTTTCTTAATATATATTTATTATACCTATTAATGGGTTTCAGTGTGATATTCACACACAGCTATATACACACAAATACAGTGAGCACTGATCAGATCCAACCTCCCTTTACCCACTCTTCCCTCCTCCTGTTCCCAACCTCTGTAATCTCTAATCTACAATCAGGTTGACTGTTTCTGTTTTGTTTTGTTTTGTTATAATTTCCACATATGAGAGAGAACATGCAATACTGCTCTTGTCTTTCTGAGTCTGGCTTATTTCACTTAATGTCCTCCAGGTCCATTCATTTTGATACAAATGGTAGAATTTCATTCTTCTTTATTAATAATATGCCATTGTGTGTATGAATGTATATGTGTGAATACATACATATGCTTGGATATATACATTATCTATATGTCAATCACATTTTCTTGGTTCATTTTTCTGTTGACAGGCAACTATGTTGGTTGCCTATCTTAGCTATCACAAATAGTTCTACAGTGAATGTGGGCACTCAGGTATCTCTTTGGTATGCAGATTTCATTTCCTGTGGGTAGTACTCAGGCCTGAGTCATGTGGTAGGCCTATTTTTAGCTTATTGAAGAGCCCCCTGCTCTTTGATGCCTTTCACCAACAGTGTGAAGAGCTCCCCTTTCTCCACTTCCTTGCCAGCATTTGTTAGTTTTGTTGTTGTTTTGATGATGTTTATTGGTTATTTGACCTTTGGTATTTTCCTGGAAATCTTCCTGTTGGTTGGACTAATTTGAGTTCCTTCCTACTGATTTGTATGCCTCTTCCCAAAGCTATATACTTGGTCTTTCTACTTTGTTTGCTATTTTCTCAGTTCTTTTTTGCCTTTTGGTTTTGTTTATGGTATAAGCTCTTTTTCAATTCTACAGATTTTTACTTTTGCCTTAATTAAAATTCATCACTAATTCCAGAAGGCATAAAAGAAAACATTGATAAATTTGTCTCATAAAAATTAAGGCTTCTTCCACCTTAAACTCATGTTTTCTTCTGGTATGTTCATGGTTTATTTTTTATGTCAAATGTTGTTCTATCTGGAATTTGTTTCTTGAGTCAAGAGTAAGTTAGGTATACAATTTTTCTTTCTTTTTGAATGGCACTTTTCTGGTTGTGAGAAGATCTTTAGTTAATCCTTCCCCTCTCTGATTTGACATGTGACCTTATTCAGACACTGCATTTCCATAAGTATCTCAGTTCATGTCAGTTCTCTTTTTCTTCCATTGTTCTGACAGCTCTTTGGTATCATATAACAAATTTCTTCAGTTACATGGTTTTATAATACATCTTACTATCTGTCCTAACTGTTCTTTCCTCATTCTTCTTGCCTTCCAAAAGTCTTTACCCATTCTTCCATGTTTGCTTTTCCAAATACGTGGTGTTTTCAGTTTCCAAAGCACTCCCGTTACTTTTTAATTTGGATTGCTTAAATTTATAGATTAATCTGAGAAGAAGAAATCCCTTTAAAACACTAAGACTTTCTGTCTGGAAACAAGATTTAATATTGTGTCTGTGGAATTCTTCATGTCTCTTAATTGGGCTTTAACATCATCTTTCCAGTTCTTGTGGTATTTTACCTATTTTTGATGATATTTTAAGAGGAATGCTTTCTTTCACTGTATTTTTGAACTGGTTTTTATTTATACTTTGATTTTTTTTCCTGTTTTGCAGTGTTGGGGATTGGAGCAGGGCCTCAGGTGTGCTGAGCAGGTGCTCTGCCACCAGTTATATTCCCAGCCTTTGTCTTTGAATCTTTTTTTTTATTGTAAACAAATGGGATATATGTTGTTTCTCTATTTGTACATGGAGTCAAGGCATACCAGTTGTGTAATCATAAACTTACATAGGGTAATGTTGTTTGAATCATTCTGTTATTTTTTCCCTTCCCCCACCCCTCCCACCCTTCTTTTCCCTCTATACAGTCCTTCCTTCCTCCATTCTTACCACCCTCCTTATCCCAAACCCTAAACCAAACCCTAACCCTAACGCTAACCCCTCCCACCCCCCATTATATGTCCTTATCCGCTTATCAGCAAGATCATTCGTCCTTTAGTTTTTTGAGATTGGCTTATCTCACTTAGCATGATATTCTTCTCAGCTGGTAGAGTACTTGCCTCGCAAGCACAAGGCCCTGAGTTCGAGCCCCAGTACTACAAAAAATAAAAAAAAATAAAAATAACGGATCCCCTTGTCAATCACCAATATCTGGGAAGATGCCAGGCCACAGGCACACAGCTCTGAGATAGTATTTGAGGATATCCTGCAAGGATAAGGAAGGCAATGAGGGGTCTCTGCCACTGTCTTTGAATCTTGAACACTTGTTTGCTGCCAGGCAGTTACCAGCTTCTCTTATGGTTGCTAATGAGTTGTTTAAACATTTGATTCTATAGATGTTTCTAGATATATCCTTGATTCATCTTCCCCAATACTAATATTGCTTCTTATTTTCTGATATTTGGTTTTCTTATGTAATTTTCTATTTCCAACTTTTATAATCCTAATGTCATTTTCTTGTCTAATCACATTGGTCAGCATCTTGAGATCCATAGTTTCTAGTGTTTTGTCTTTTAAATTTTGATGGATATACCCAAAAATGTCCTTCCTGCCTTTGTAGAGAAGATCATATGGTTTGTCTTTGACTCAATACTATGATAAATTACATGAACATTTTTTAAGATATTAAGCCATTCTTACACGTTCTCCTTTCTTCATCGTGTACCCTGAGTCCTGTTTGCTAGCATATTATTTAAAGATTTTGCTTAAATCATATTGTGTGTTCGTGTTATTCTTTGTGTTATCTTCATCAGGTCTGGTTTAAAGTTATGATGCCTCCAAATATTTGAACACAGTGTGTCTTTTTCTTTCTCTAGGCCCTAGAAAATTGGAACTCATAGAGATGTAATCTGTTTCAGTTTTTTAAAAAAACATAATTAACCCATAGAATCATCTGACTTAGTGTTGTTGGGAGAGTGTGTTAGTTTTCAGTAAACAGGTGAGGAAATAATAAACAAATTCCATTTATACCCAACCACCTCTCTAAAACTTTGAGAGATTATGTTTTGAAATGAATCCATCATCACTCCTTAATTGCAACTCCATTCAGCAATTTTTTCTCCATGTGGCCTCATTCAGTCAATTCACATTTAAAGAGTGGCTGCCATGTCCCAAGCCTTGGGGTATGTGATGTGGGTGATTCATGGAAGCACAAGATATGATGCACAATCTAATGTTCCCAGGATGCTATCATACAGTGGAAACTTCCATTTGTGTGAATTTGATTCTAAAGCATCACCATCTATCATTGACTATTAATAGAACTTGGGACTCTGTATTTACAGATTACCTTTTATGCATCCCTTAGTCATTCTTGAATCTAGAGAACAATATCTCATAGGATACAACAGACTGCCTTTCCTTTTTTTGTTTGTGTCTGGCTCCTGTTTCTGATGCAGGTCTGCATAGTTCAGCCACATTGTTCTATGGGCTGGGGAACCATCCGACCTGCTTTGTCTGTGACTCATTTCTTTACCTCCCTATGTTTTAGGTCTTTTATCTGCAAGATGGAGATACTTATCTTATTTTATAGCATGCTCAGATAACACATGAACAGCATCAAAAAACAGTTGGCACCAGAAAACATAAGTCTATCTGCTTGAGTTGGTGTCTCCCCACATGCCAATGCAGTCTTCAGCTATGAAGAACCCTGGGTTGTGTATACTCACTTGGGTCTGGATTATTCTTACAGTTCTTGACTTGTATCTTCCTTCCTTTCAAATTTATCCCCTCCAGATCAATTTCCATTCAAATTGCCAAAGTGATTTTTAAATTCAGGTTTAACAGTGTCCATGGACTTTGGGTGTTCCATGCCTGCCAGCTCTCCCGCACTCCCAGTGAGCTCCTCGTCTGTCACCCACCCTGCTTCTGCAGGCTGCCTCTGCTCAGCAAAGAAGCCCATCTTTCACTACCATGTACAGCTCCATGTGTGTGCAGGCTGTTCTCTCCACCTGAGGCCTGCTTCCCCTTGCCTGCTCCGTCTAGGCTGGCTCAGGTGTGCCATCTTGATCGCACGGCTCCACCTCGCCTCCTAATGGACTTTCCCCAGACCACATCTCTGCGTCCATGTGCCTGGCCCCATGGCTCATATTAATTAGGCATTCCACCTGTATCTGTGGTCCAGGGGATGGTCAGAGTTCTGGAGTTACCTTGTAGTGTTTGAATAAGACATTCTCCATTTCAGTTCTCTGAGGAGTCCCAGGAAATTGTTCTTTAAAACAAATGAGAATGAGATCAAGAAAACCGATGGCATTTCTAAGCTGCAGGAGACAATGGTGAAGTGTGACTTACTGAGCAGATCCCAGATATAGCATATAGCACGAGGGTTGGGGACTGGAGGCCCCTTTCATTTTTGTCCATCCATCAGAATGACCTAAGTCTTTTGCATATCAGTCATTCATATATTCTTATTTATCCTAAATCAGTATCTTAATATTCCTTATTAAGTTTTTAAAATTTGATTTTTAACTGTCTCATAATATTTGTACATCTTCATGAAGCACGAAGTGATGTTTCAAGTCATTATATATTGGGTAATCATTAACTCAGGATAATTAGCATATCCATCATCTTGGACTTGTATTACTTCCTTATGTTAAGTATATTCAGACCTTCTCTTGTTTTGAGGCATATGTTGTGTTATTGGGCATGAGCTCACTCTGCTGTGTTGTGACTCTGTCCTCCCTAACTCTGACATTGTGCCCACTGGCCAGCCTCTCCTTCAACGCTCCTGACCCCCAGCCTCTGGTAACCACCACTCTGCTCTAAGCTTCCATGAAATTCACTTTTTAGGTTCCACATATGAGTGAGATCATGCCACGCTTGTCTTTCTGTGACTGGCAGTTCATTTAACATAGATGCTTCCTTCAGATTCATAAATTGTTGCAAATGACAGAATTTGTGCTTTCATGTGGCTGAACAGTATTCCATTGTGTGCAGATACCTTTTCCTTACCCACTTACCCATCCATAGACACTTAGGTTGTCTCGGTAACCTGGATATTTTGAATAGCACTGCAGTAAACATAGACAGGCAGAAGGAAGTCTCTCTGACACGCTGCTTTCATTTCCCTTCCGGGTATTCCCAGCAGTGGGATTGGAGGGTCAATTCTTTGAGGAACCTCCATACCATTCTCCATAGAGACTGGACTAATTCACCTTTCTACCAGCAGTGTGCAAGAGTTCTGCTATCTCCATATTCTCTCTGCATTTATTTTTTGTCTTTTTGATGGGTGATGTGAAGTCTCATTGTGATTTTGATTTGCATTTCTCTTGTGCTTATTAATGCTGAGCACTTTTTCCTGTCTCCACCAGCTCATTACTGCTTGGATTTTTATGTCTATTTCATGTGGAGGCCAGGCCAGGTCTCCTCACACCCTTCAGCCCCCTGCTGCCCATGGAGTCCAGCACAGGTGTGATGAAGCAACCCAGAGACACCTTGCGGAGCTACTCTCTTCTTTTCCAGCAACATCAATGACTTTACTGTTTGACACCCAGCTCTGTGGTGCCTCCTTCAATAAAGTGGAGAAGGGAAGACCAAAAATAAGACAGGAGAGTGGATGCTGAGGGAGCATCTCCTGGGTTTCAGAAGACACACTCACTGTGATTGTCATCTCCTTTGACTTTCACAATGGCCCTGATGGACATGATTGGAATCACTCCTTTCAGAGGGAGGATAGAGAAGCAACTCACCCACAGTCATGCAAATTAGGGACCATGTGTGCATCCCCTGGGCTGCCAATTTTTTTCTGCCTTCTGGACTCTGGATATGTTTTTGCTGATGCAGTGCTTGTCTCTGGTCAGGTTTCTAGAGAAACCTTAATCTAATTTATTGCTCACCCACTTCATGTCAGGGTACTGTTAGCCTACTGCCTCCAGTTTATGCCCACTCTTGTTCCTTCCATTTACCTCGTTGCAACAGTGATAATGCCTGTCACGATATAGCTTGAGCACCCTTCGTCCAAAATGCATGAACTCCAATTTTAGATTCTGTGTCTGTCTCAACCTGCATTCATTCGTGTCTCAGGCACACCTGATACTTGGAGTCTGAAGGTGACCTCAGACAGTGGTAGTTATATAGTTTCAGCAGTTAGGCTGTGACATGTATGAGGTCAGGTATGGGATTTCACTTATGGCATTACGTCTGCACTCAAAAATTCTCATATTTTGGAGTACTCTGGATTTTGGATTGTCATGGATTTTGGATTAGTGATGCTCAACCTATTGTAACTGTGGAGACAGTGGAGGAGCTGTGTGGACTGCTTAGGGTGGTACATGGTATAGGTGGGCATTTGACGCATGGCAGAGGTCACAGGCCCACACAGCCTGGAAGTTGCCTTCCATCAATTCTGGAAAAGGCAGGGCTGCTATAAAAATGAGACTAACACACCAGGTTGTGTGTTTACTCAGCACCTACTGCAGCCCAGGCCTGGCCAGATGCAGAAGTCCCTGTGATGCATCCTCAAGTGCTTAGCCCCCAGAAGTGGTCATTTCAGTCCCAGCGTGTTAGTGTACAGGCAGGTGTCAAGCTCGTGTCTTTGGCTGGCTCATTGTGGCTTCATTCTGGGGAGTCTGTAGCAGAGGGTGCTGCATCTGCTCTGCATCTCCCGCTGACCTTATTTTTCATGTCCAGGAAGTGCTCCTGACCTGAGCCTCACCTCCAACCCTGTGGTCTGTCCACAACTCTGCAAGGAGAACTTTCACACAGGCAGGGGCACCAGCAGTTGGCTCTGTGCCATGGAGCCCCTCATTCTGCCAGGGCTGTGGAGGGCATGGTTGAATGAGCACACAAACCCTTGGACCCAAACTACAGCCACTTTAGGACCTCAGTGGGGGAAGGTACTTTCTCTAGGTTCCAGGCCTTTGTTTTAATGCCAGTTGAGTGTCCCTCTCTGTGGCCTCCCAGCTGACCATGTGCACAGTCCTGCATTACCAGATGATGGCCTGGAGTTTGTGAAGTCAGAGAGCCTTATAAGGGACATGCAGCCAGAGAGAGAGGGTGATATTTCCATAGAAAGTGACCCTATCTACAACTTCTATACAGTCCTCCTCCATGTGGGGAATTTTCCTCTCTGAGTTCTGAAAGAGACTCCTGAATTATTGCTCATATAAAGTTTGATGCCACAGATATTTCATTTCCATTTACTTTCAAAAGGAAATTTATTTAGCAGGCTTCACTGGGCCTTAGGGAATGAGCTTCTCTAATGGATTTTTGGGGGTTTCTGTGGGGGGTGACCAAACATTATGATAGCCCATCTGCTTGGTTTGGGGATGTGGGGGCCCTCTGAATTCCAAGAAATCACTCCAGTAGTGGCCACTGTGGCCCTGGGAGGGAGCCCTGAGGGCACTCAGCCTCTGGGTCAGACCTGGATTCAGGTCTCTGCCACTCCACTGGATATTTGAGTTTCCTCAGGCAAATGACTTAAGTTTTCTGGGTTTCATTTTCTTCATGTATAAAACAGAAACAGTGATAAGGCCTCCCTTAGAGGGTTGGTTTAAAGATCATTAATAGTAAGTAAAGCTAAAATGACCATATGGTGATTAAAACATTGTAACGTTCTTGTACATCTTTTCCAGTGAAATCTTCTCAGCTGTGGGGATGCAGCCCAAAGACAAAGCCAACTCCCTCTTTAGGAACTTCCCCCAGCCGAGGAATGATCAGACTGAAGGGCAGTACCCAGGGCCATCCATTAGGTGGCTCGCTCCCAGATGGTCCTGTCACTTACGGTTGGCACTGCTCACCAGGGTGGCCTTTTACAGGAACGGTTCTGGTGCCCTCACTTAGAAGGTGCTTACTGAACAGGTACTCTTTCAGAACAAAGCCAGAGGTGGCCTCTGGGACCTCCCTTCACCTTTCAGTGCTTGAGTGCTAGGCGTTGCTCCGACTCCCATTTCATGGCTGGAGAAACTGAGGCTTCAAGATGTCATACAGCCTTCACAGTCACCTGAAGGACAGTAGGGGGACAAGCTGCAACTGGAGGGCAGCCAGCAGCTGGAAGTCTCCAGCCTCATCCCAATGTCTCCCAAAACCTGAAGGGAATGATTTCTTTTCTCCCCAGTAGGCCAAGTGGTCAGCAAACACTCTAGTTATCTCCTGTTCCCAGATGTGTGCCCGAGTCTGACGAATACATAGTAGAATGAAGTCATTAGTACTGAAGGAATGTGGTCTGATAGATGCAGAAGAAAGTCACTCAAAACACGGGAACCATGAGATGGGCAGAGAGAGTGCCATTCAACCCCAGGCTGCCTTCACCCGCCAGTTCCTGGGCTCTGGGCTACTGCTCCATGCCAGGCACAGTGCTTGGTGTTCCCACAGAGTGACCTCCTTGCTCCTACTTCAGTGCTTCAAGGTAGTTACAGTGATCCCAGTTCCCAGGTGAGACAGCTGAGGCCATGGAGATGTGATAAGAGAACCAGGAAGTGAGAGGGTTGGAAAGCAAGCCTGGGGGTTCTGGCCTCAAAACCGAGGTCTGGCCATTGCCCTCTGTTATGTCTTTCTCAGGTCAGAAGGGATGATGGAAGGTGTTCTAACTGAGGTCAGTGAAACAGGCCCACTGACCTGAGAACATCTGGGCCTTGAGGGGGAACTTGGCTTCTGGGTGTCATGTAGAAGCGATGTTGGTGAGCACTTGCCTGGGTCATGTAGATGCAGGCTCAGTCCTTCCTCACTGGCATCAGTCCATGCACAGGGACGGAGGAGGTTTCTCATGCCAGGATCTTTCCTCCTTGGACACCCTGCTAAGGAGATCTGTATGTAAGGACAGACTCTAAATGGAAGACAAAGATCTGCTCTGTTCACCTAGTAAGCAGCCGAGAAACCAGAGGGCAGCTTCTTTTGTGAGCAAAGCCAGGGTATGTGGCTCAGGAGGGTCCCTGAGACAATCTTCATCTTCTCATCCTGTTGGACCCACTTCACTACAGGGAGGGATCTCACACTGCTCTATAGTTCATTTTCAACTGCTAAAACAAAACACCTAAATGCTAGGTTTATAAAAAGAAAGAGATTTATTTGGTTCATGGTTTGGAGACTGAAAGTTCAATGACATGGCACCTGCTCCTTCTAGGCCACCCTGGACTATGTTACATCACCATGGTGGCCATCATGATGGAAGTGTGGGGGAGAGGGAGATCCCATGGAGAGAAAGGAAGCCAGAGAGCTGGAAGGGCCTGCACTCTCTAATGGGAACCAACCAGGGTTCCATGTGAACTGTCTGAACTCTCTTTCAAAGGCCGAGCCTCCAGGTGACCTAGTGCTGCACACAGTGTCCACTTCTTCAGGCTTCTTCCAGCTCCCACATCTCCACACCCATGTCCTTGCTTCCACCACACAAAGTCAAACCCTATCCAGACCACAGCAGTAGCCCAGAGGGCACTAACCATGACCAGAGGAAAAACCTTAAGGTAGCGTGTAGGAGAAATTGTGCTTATTTCCAATGTTGGTGTCAGGCTCGCTAAGTGGTAGCCTAAGCCAGGATGCCACAGGGAAGGAGAGGGATGGACCCACACCAGGTGACCTGCTCCTTCATGCAGGAAGAATGGAACCTTATCCTCATCCTGACCCTCGAGGCAAGAACAAAAAGAAGAGATGTTAGTGGGTCCCAGGCTCCGGGAGGCAGAAAGGAAACAGGAGGGGCTGGAACCTGATGACTGCCATTAAGGCACAGTGTCCCATGTAAAGTCAAGCTCCTTCCAGGCTCTAAAGTGCAAAGCCCATTTCTCCAGTGGGGAAATCAGGAAAGCAGATGAAAATAGGAGCTGTGTTGAGATCCCCAAGACCACCCCAAGCTCAGTGATCCACCAGGAGGAACCAGGGACTCAGCATGTAGCTGTGTGCTTGGCTATGACTTATTACAGTAAAGAGACCTGCAGCAAAGTCACCCAAGGGAGAAAGAGCAAGTGGCCAGGCCCAGAGAGAAGTGAGCCCTCGAGTCTCCTCCCAGTGATCAACCCCTCACCCCTTGATAATGTTTTTGATGGTCTGCCTACCTGCTGTGCTGGTAGAGACCCAGTGCCCAGAGTCTTACTGTGGCTGAGCACCTCCTGAAGGCCCAGAGGCCCAGAAGGGAGGCACACGTGCTGCCCAGACCCCATTGCACACCCAGCCCGGGCACAGGGAGCCTTCCTGCCAGCCCTGTTAACAGGATCACACCTAAAGCCCAGGTTTCCAGATGCTCCCAGGGAGGGAGCAACTCAGGCCTGCTAGGGACACTCTCCTGCAGAAAGGCTCCACACCCAGCCCAGGCCTGGTGGTCTGTGTCGGTCTTGAAAGAGGGCAATGGAATAGGAAGTTGGGCAGAGATCCCTCTGACTCTAACTGAGGTGGGGATGGAAATGCTCTCTCCCAGGAGCGGCCACTGCAGGAGACGCTGCGGTGCAAGTCTGTGATGGTGGTGGGCACCATTTGCCACCATGCAGGAACTACAGGAAGACATGTATGCATTTTTCTGGCTGGGGACTCCCTCCTGGTGTGCTAGTGTGCCATCCCCTGGAATCTGGAGAAGATGATTTCTAATTTTCCAAACCAATTTTTGCTGACCTGACCTTTTTTTTTTTCTTTTTTTCCTTCTTTTAGTCAGCTGTTCTGCCAAGAAAGGAGATTGAGGGAATGAAAGTAGCTTAATGAAACAAGCAATCTGAGCAGCAGGGTTTGCATCTCCATGGAGACAGGAACACAGGCCATGTCAGACCTGAGGACTGGCTGGGGTGTGGAGAGGCACTTGCAGAATCTGTGTTGTTTGGCCCTCTGGGCAGAGGACACGCCTGGCCCTTCTCTGGTGCCTGCCTGTCGGGATTGTTGGAAGTGAATGGATGTCACCCTTCACAGCTCACTCGTGTGCTCTCTGTGCCAGTTCCAGGCCAAGAGCTGGGCAGGAGGTCACTGGGGCAGAGGTCCTTCTCTTGGGAAGCTCACAGCCTGGGAGGACAGGCTGGCATATCAGGAAGTCATGATATCTGGAGACATGTGAGCATGGTGAGGACTGACAGCCGTGGTGCCCAGAAACTGCACCCACCAGGGACAGGCCTGGGCTGGCTGGTGTGTGCATGTTGGGGGGTCCTCTGTGGGGAAAAACAGGGCAGTGGGAGAGGGCCTAGTGCTTTCAGGATCAAGGACTGTGTGTGTGTGTGTGTGTGTGTGTGCATGTGCGCACATGCACAGGAATATCTGCAGGGGTTCCTGGGGATGATCTCCCATGGATATAGAAAGACAGCTGTATTTGGCACCCAAGGGTGGTGAATTCCTTGTCCTCCTTTCATTAGATGCCAGACAAAGGATTTTGGATGGTGTCCTAGGCGCCAGTGCCAGGTGACTGCATCCAAGCCTCTTGGGTGTGTGTGGAGTATGCTGACCTGAGAGTGTCAGGCAGATCAAGGGCCTCTGAATACAGAGGCACAGGGCTCAAGTCCCTGCATCTGGTCCATTTCCTTAGGTGGCCCAGTCAATTCACAGACCCTTTGTGCCAAAAGATAAGAAGTCAGGGAAAGGTGTTCAGCTTCCTGTGAGATGTTCAGAAGGGTAATTTGGGAAGATCCATGGCCAGCAGGGAGAACAGATTAGGCAGGGAGACAGGAGTGGACATGGGGATGCTTTAAAGCATCCTACCCTCAGGACCTGGGGGAAGCTCAGAGAGGGAGGAAAAACCCTGCCCTGGAGGGACTCAGCCAGCTGGACAGGACAGGTGCTAAGTGGCAGTGACACAGTGTAACACCCAGTGGTCCTGGTGCCAAGAAAATCACTGAGTCCAACCCAGCCCTGGTGGAGCACAGTTGTAACCCGAGCAGCCATGGGAAGTCTTCATCACCATGGCAGCACCACACCGCCAGCCTTCCTTCAGCATTATTCACCTTGGATGCACCCCTGACCGTTTGGGATAGATTAGCATAATCTATTTAGGGACATTATACAGATGGTGACGTTGAGGGCAGTCTTGGTTCTCAGGGGCCCAGATGTGTATGTGAGGGTGTCCTGTGTAACCACAGAAAGTTGGAGGGACCCTGAGGGTGTAAAATGGTATGGAGCAGAAAAATATCAAGATTTACACTGACCCACACATGGACGGGAAGGAGAGACAGGTGTGGATGGTGGATTGAGGATGCTGAGATTTCAGCAGGTGTCAGCTTGGATTTCTAATACTGTCATCACAATAATGCTACAATACATTTTAATTTATTTAATTTTTTCACATTGAGAATTGAACCCAGGGGCACTGAACTACATCCCAGACCTTTTCACTTTTTATTTTGAGACAAGGTCTCATTAAGGTGCTAGGGCTGGCCTTCCATTTGTGAGCCTCCTCTCTCAGCATCCTGAGTGCACCACCGCATCTGGTTCATTTTACTTATGTATTTTTTCAGAGCTGGTGATCAAACCCAGAGCCTCACAATCAATGCTAGGCTCTACCACTGAGCTACACTTCCATCCCCAGTACACTTTTAATAAAAACGAATTCTATTGTGCTGGTAGGTTTTTAGGCAGGCTGACATTTGGTTGGGAAGCTGGACTTCTGAGTTAGACCCAAGTGAAAATCATCACTCTGCCGCTCATATATGATAGTTCCTCTTGCCTACCTCTTGCACAACATCTCTAAAATGGGCACATTGATAGTGTCCATGTCACAGAGTTGCAAGGACATGAAATGGGGTCTTGTATGCATACCCTCTGCGTGTGCTATCATTGTTCCTATGGGGGGGCAGGTATAATGGACCAGTCCTAGACTCTCCACACCCTGTTCAGCCTTTCCGTGGCCAGTGTGAGGAAGTCACCATTTCAACCCATTTTGGAGAGAGGTAAGCTGAGGACTCCCAAGGCAGGCAGCTTGCCCAGCTTCACACTATTAAGTGACCACCCATGACTTCCGTATAGACAATTGGCTTCAAAGTCCCTGCTCCATCCACCACTTGGTACTAGGGAAAGAGCTGGGAAAGCCAGGGTGTCACTTGAGGGGAAGTAACAGAGGCTGCAATCCCCTCATCCTTTCCACTCAAGCCCCGTTTGCAGGATCTCTGGACTGAGCCATGAACACAGCTGGGGGCAGACCCATCCTACCTCTGGAAGTTCCTGTTGCCATGTTCAGAAGATGAACTGTTTTCATCTTCCTGCAAAATATAATTTCCCTGTTGTGAGAGGTCCTATTGCTTGAGGTTTGCTGGGTTCTCACTCTTCATTAGACGGGGCTGCCCATGGGTCATTGTGTGCTCTGGGCTGCGCTCAACCCGAATGTTGACCAAGTTCATGCTTTTCTGCATCGTGAGGGCCTTGATCAGTGTCCTGGCTGGCCGGGCAGCTGGAGCATTTTTCAGCTCCTGGGTTTCCACATATGCAGTGATGTACCCTCCCTGAATGAATTTCTCATGTGTATTGTGCATAACATCTGGCTTCATTGCAAGCACAGGCCACCGCAGGACAGAAGCATTTATCCAAAGGCCATATGAGGCCGAGGTTAGGATGGAGGCCTTCAGCACCAAGTGCCAGAGTCCAATCTGGCTCAATCCCATGGGTGAGATTCTTTTACCCCCATTTATTAGGTGAGGCAACAAAGGTTCAGAGAGAAACATCTTGCCCAAGGACACTCAGCTCATGAGAGGCAGAAGCAAGACTGGAACCCTGATGGGGTGTGTCTAGAGCTACTGCCCAAATCCACAGAGAAGGGGGGGTCCAGCTCTCCAAGGCTGCAGAGAGAGGCCTTTTACTTTCCAGGGGTGTGTGGCGGCAGACAGGGAGATCACTTTGGGGGCAACAAGTAATTCCCGAGCGTCAGACAAGCCAGACCTCAGGTGGCCTCCTGTGACCTGGCTGGGCTTGTCACTTCTCCTTCTCAGCTGTGGAACAGTTAGGACGGGATCTGAAGCTCTGGTGGAAGGTGGGGCTTTGTGCCAGAAATGAGGAAGGGCGTGCAAGGTCTGTGGGTGTGCACCCGCGGCTCTGTTCCACTGTGCAGGGCACAAGCTGGGGTTAGGATGGAGAGAAGAGATGAGCCCTGCCCACTGGCATGTACAACAGGGCACATGCCTGTGACAGGCACTCGGTGCTAACTGGTGGAGGGAAAGGCAGGGGAAAGCCTTTTGAGGAAGCAGCATGCAGCCATTGGGCTTTGAAGCATGGGTAGGAGTTCACTAAAGGGAGGAGGGCTGAGAAGGTACACGAAGGCAATACATGTGCAGCATACAGCAGGCACTCCTGAGCATATCACTCAGTGAGCCATGTGTCCTTGAGAAACTGAGGCAACCTCTCTGGGCCTTAGTTTCCTCATCCCCAAAATGAAGCCCTAGCAGCACCTTCAGCAGGCTGTGGTGAGGCCCATCGGCAGATCCGTGCACAGGACAGAGGACCGAGTCCCGCACATAGCCAGTGGGGAGGGAGTGGAATTGCCAGGAGTTGTTCCCCACCGCTGCCCACACTGCCTCCTGGGGGCCAAGAGAAATGGGGCTGGTCGTGGCACACCTGGAGGTGTCTCAGAGGCAGCGGGCACACATGGGGGTGCTGGAGAGTGCCGAGGGCTTTGGGGAGGATTTGGGGAAGTCTGACCTGGGAGGCAGGTATCTGCTGCACTGGGAACAGCATTCCCAGCAAGGGAACAGCAGCCATGAGAGTGTGGGTGCCTGGGGCAGGAAGAGGAGGGCCAAGGCCATGGGCAAACTGTGGTTAGGTCCTAGAGGGCCTGCGTACCTGCTGTCATCGTGTGGGTGAGGGGCTTATTCATCCAGAAGGCAGAATGACCACATTGCTGTTAGAAAGACCAGAGTGGACTGGAAGCCACGACTGGAGGCCAGGGACAGAGGGGGTTGTAGTGTCCAGGGGTGCAGCCATGGTCTTGGGCAGGGAGCAGGAGGATGCCAGTGAGTAGGACTCAGTCAGTTGTTCCAGAGGCAGAAGCATTGGTCACTAGCTGGAGAGAAGTGGAGGTGGGCGAGGCTGCAGGAGGCCAGCCCAGGTGGTGCGGCTTTCTGCCTGCTCATGGGGAGGCCCAGGTATGGGCACAAGGAGTGTCAGGGTCCTCGGGCTCGTCTGGACTTCACTCTCACTAAATGTGGACCTTTGAAGTCACTCCATATCTCAGAACCATGGCTTTCCCATCAGCAAAATGGATGTAACGATGGTACTTCCTGTGTTTGTGCTGCTGGTGACACTGGTGACAGCAACCCAGGCAGCCAGCTCCTACTCTTCTCCCTCCTGCTAGGCCACCTCCCTGACCACCGTTCTTCTTCCATGGAGCTGTGGCTTGTGGACTTCAGTCTCGGAACATCTCTGCCAGCATCGCCAACTCCAGAGTCCACTGCAAGATCTTCCTCTAGTCTCTCTCTCACCCCAAAATTTGAAGAGGAATCCCGGGCTGCCTGGTGCAGTCTGTCAACCTGAGTTCTGCTTCTTTCCAGGTGAAGGGCCTTTGAGTGCATGTATGGTTGCTGGTGGACGGGACTGAGAGACGGGATAGAAGGCACAGTGTGCTTTCAACCAGGTTGCACTTGCATCTGCCTGTGTCCCACCCCCTCTGTGTGTGTGTGTGTGTGTGTGTGTGTGTGTGTGTGTGTGGTATTACTGCAATTTGACACTGCAGTTCAGGATCTTCTGTGCCCAGCACAGAGAAGGAGGGCACTTGCTGGCACTTAAGGCTCAGGCCTTCCCAGCAGGAGGGTCTCAGGGACACGGTGGTGAGGATGAGCCTGAGCCAGCTGGGCTCCAGGGAAGGGGTGGGGCAGGGGCGGGGCAGGGGCCAGGCTGGCAGGGAGGCTGAGGAGACCTTCTCGCTGGCCCTCCAGCAGAGGCACCAGGAGGAGAACCAGGCAGGCCAGAGACACTCAGGCGTGGGCTGGGACTGAGAAGGGCAGTGAGCCAGGGATTGACCGACATGAGACTAGAGGGTGCAGCAGGGGCCAGGCAAAGTGGGGCTGTGCTGAAAGCCCTGGGACCAGCTGGCTCGCCAGCAGGATGAGGCTGGATGGGCCTGCAAAATTTCCAATGGCTGGTCCCTGTCCCCTGCTGCACCTCCTGTCACAGCCATTCTGCTCCTCCCAGGTCCTATGGAACACTGTACTCCTCTCCTGTGAGGGTCTTTGGGATGCCCTAGAATGTCCCATCCTGGGTCACCTCTGCCTGGCTCTGCTGCTTGGACTGCCCTCTCCTCCACACCCTCTGTTCCAGGTCCCATTCTGTTCTTGTTTTCTCATGATTTGGTTACTTGTGCGTCCAATGCCTACTCTGCCTGGTGCAGCTCCTTGGGGCAGTGACCGTGGGCAGTGCCTGGCTCACCTTGGACCCTGTAATTCACCCACTCTGCGTGAGTGAAGAGCCAGTGAGTGGGAAGATGGGGAACAGAGAGGAGGCATCAAGTAGCCAGGATAACGTCTGATGGACCAGTCACCTCTAGCATCGGAAAGCTAACGAGCTATTTATTGCTGGTCCCAGGTTGTTAAATTCAGGAGGTGAGACTAAGGGCTTTAGAATGTCCCCAAGGAATGAGGTTTTATAAACCCAGTTAATAAATATTGATGTGGAGCCAGGCTTTCATGTGCAGAGGTCTCTGTGGGGAAGCAGGCTTCTCTCGGGACCCTGAAGCCCCACCCTCCCCACAGGAGCTTTGCTGCAGGGATCAGGCACCAGTGGCTCTGAATTCCACAAATCTGCCATAAAGGCTGAGGCTGGCTTAGGGCGGCCAGCTCTGTAGGATGCGCCAGCACCATGGCCTGCAGGAAATCCAGCCTGGAGTCAGCCAAGATTCCAGCCTCTCCCCCACTTGGAAAACCAAGGAAGACTGTTCTCAGGAATTCAGACCCAGCTCTAGTGTCCATCTTACTCCTCTCACTGGTCTCCTTGAGCCACTGACTCCACTCTGTGGCCCAAGTCTGGCCTCAGCACTTGGGACCTGCATTGGTCACAGTGCCACCCCATGTGCTGCAACTGCCTGTGTCCATCTGTCTACCTCTCCCTCACCTGAAGACTGTGAGGTCTTGAGGGGTAGTGAGACCTGATTCACTGCCACTGCCCAGCCTCCCAAGTCTCTTCAGGAATGACAGACCTAAGTCGCAGGAGTTACCAAACCTCAGAACAGGGAGGCAGACTCTGGCTAGAGCCACCCTGGGCATCCTCCCCCTGGTGCTATGGAACGTGTGGCCCAACCTGATGTGGGATGGTCTTGGTTGGGCAGAATCCCAGGAACTGGGTGGGCTGTGTCCTGGCACCTGCTTAGCACTCACACCGATGGTGCCGGTTGGTCATCAGGGCCAGCTGTTCCCCATCTACACAGCACTCCTCCACCTGCACTAGGGAGGGACCTGGGGCTTCAAAACATCCTGAGGCCTGAACTCCTCCCCCAAGAGTTTCTGATGTCATTGGTCCTGGGTGGGACCAGAGAACCTGGATTGTCTCCAATGCTGCCTGGGTGATGCTAACAATGTGTGGCCAGCCAGCACTACACAGAGGAGAGGCACTTCCCTGGCTGCCCCACACAGTCATCACCTGGAGACTTCACAGCAGTGCCCATGGCCCTGACCTGTGAAACTAGACTCCTTGCAGTTTCAGCTACCCAGGCGTCAGCTTTGAAAGGCCCTCAGCTGCCTCTGGTGCAGTGGGGGCTGAAACCACCACCCTGGAGGGTCCGGTCCCTCCCTGCCTCATGTCTCTTTTTTCCAGCAACATTTGGTGAAGGCCTCTCTGCTCACATTTCAAGCTCTGGTGACACTTCTGTGAATCAGACCCTGCTCCTCCTGGGTGGAGGTTGTGAACACAGGGACCATCGGGAGGGGCCCCTTCACCCACCTGCTGTGGCCATGGGAGTGTCCAGCCCTGCCTGGGGCCACCTGCTTATGTTTGGGCCTCTGGTCCAATGCCCGAGTTGGCTGAGAGGTCCAGGGCTCTTTTAGTGGTCACTGGGGTGGGAGGTGTTCCCAGGGACACCTGGTCCCTCCTCAGGCTGCTGGAGGTGGCAGGTGGGTGCTGTGCTTCTGTACTCCCTCTCTGCCTGCAGGGGGTCTGAGTCCCATGCCACAGACATGGCTGTGCCTATGCCTACTGCTGTTGTTGGGAGCAGCACCCTGGGCTGGGCACAGGCAGCATGCTCCATGAGGTCAAGGGCTGTTAGCACATTTTTAAGCCCTTAACAGGTGGCTCTGTGGCCATCACTGAGGAAGATGGCTCCCCACTCCTGGGCAGAGCTGTGGGTGCCAGGATGCTGCCAGGCCATGAACATATATTTTTAAAAACATTGAGGTTGAAGTCACAAAAATGAAATCAATCACGTTACAGTGAACAATTGGGTGGCATTTAGAACATTCATAATGTTGCACAAACATCGCCTCTATCTGGCTCCCGAACATTTCATCATGACCAAAAGGAAACCCCGGGTCCATCAGCCACTGCTCCTCTGCCCCCACAGCCCCTGGTGGCCACCGATCTGCTTTTGTCTCCATAGATTCTGGATAATTCATACAAATGGAGTCACATACGACCTGACCCTCTGCATCTGATTTCTTTCATTTAGCGTATGGTTTTGAGGTATCTCTGCATTTGTAATGTACTTTGTTCTCTTTTGTGACTGAATAATGTTCCATTGTGTAGATACACAGTCATCCCTCAAGAGTCATGGTCACTGGATCCGGGAACCACTGTAAATGCCCAAATCCTCAGATGCTCAGCTCCCTTATATAAAATGTATAGTATTTGCATGGTACCTATCTACATCCTTCTTTGTACTTTAACTCTCTAGATTCCTCATAATCCCTAGCACAAAGTAAATGCTGTGTAAATAATTGTTACATTATATTGTTTAGGAAATAGCGACAAGAAAAATATCTATACATTTTCAGAAAGAAAGCAATTTACTTTTTCCAGTTATTTTGATCCCCATAGTTGATGACATTCATGGATGTGGAATCCGTGGATACGGAGGTTGATGTGCCACAATCTGACAATCAA
Source organism: Sciurus carolinensis (assembly GCF_902686445.1). Taxonomy (NCBI): domain Eukaryota; kingdom Metazoa; phylum Chordata; class Mammalia; order Rodentia; family Sciuridae; genus Sciurus; species Sciurus carolinensis. Next base: position 303,241 of record NW_025920216.1, read on the forward strand.
CTCATCAGTTGATGGGCATTGGGACTGTTTCTGCCTTTTGGTTTTTGGAAAATCTGGGCATTTTTAGCTTCTTTACAAACGTCTACTGACCAGTGTTCCTAGGTCCTCAGCATCGGTGTGCAAGGTAGGGGTCCTGGGTGACACCCTTTCCTGTACTGTTCCAGTGCCATATTTGGGAGGTCTGAAGGTGGATGAGTGACATGGGGACATCTGATGTGCCAGATTCAGCCTCCATGAACTGTTCCATTCAGCTCCACATGGCTCTGGTCTGGTCTTGTCTCCACTTGAACTCACTCTACACTGTCTCCACCCCAGTCCCTGGCTGGAGCTGATTCCTGTCCAACACTTCAGCAGGGGAACTGGGGAGTGGAGGGGTGGGAAGCACACTGCTCCAACTGTACTTTAAAACTGAACAGCACACCTCTCTGTCTGAAACCTACACACACGTGCATGGGGATTTCTCTTCCAGTCTCCACCCAGAGGATTCTGACTGACTCCCTCCTTCCTCCCTGTTCCCCTCTGCCTTCCCACACCTCTCCCATCTGGCCTTAAAGTTGCCAAAAAGCAGCTCTGCTTGCTTGGAGCCTCATGGCCTCCTGTCCTCTCCCATCCACAAACAAGCTTTGGGGTGGGGAGAGATAGGAGCAAGGTTCCCAAAGCTGCTTTCATTTTTCTTCTAAATCAAGAGGACCCCTTTCTCCAGGAGAGGAGTTCTGTAACATTTCTAGACTAACAGACTCAAAGACTCTTAAAAATAATACACACGAATATTCCACCCAGAATACCAGAAGCCCTAATATCTACCTTGCACAGGGGCTGCGATGAGGCCAGTGTAAACCTGGAGCTGCCTCTGAAATTATTCACCTACTCCCTCCTGATAAATCCTGATGGTGTTCCTCAAGCTTGCTGGTAGATAGCGGCTAGGAGCAAGGCTGGAAGTGATGGAAGTGGTAAGAAGTGCTGGATTCTGGATGATCCCAGAAGGTTGGAAGTACAGTGTGGGAAAGAGGCAAAGAGCACATCAGGATTGAGGCCTGATGACTGCAGAGTGGGTTGGCACTGCTTGCCAGTGGGTAAGACTTTAGTGGAGCAGGTGTGGGCTGGGAGGAGAGCCTTGGGGGTGGTTTAGGCACTAGGTGTCCACGCAGAGGCCAGAGAGGCAGTGGATGTCTGAGATGGAATTCAGCAGTGATGGGGTGGTCACAGCAGAGGTTGGAGGCTCTGGAAAGGAGTGCCTGCTGATCAATAGCCCCTTGCCACTCAGCCCACAGGAAAGTTAGTTGGTGTGGGTTCAAGGAAGAGCCTCAAGATGATTTTGCATAAGAGGAAACTGAGGCCTGAGTGCACACTGTGAGTCAGTGACAAAGCCCAGGCAGAGCAGTGTGCTAGGTCCCTTCCCTCACTTCTAGCATGCCACCTGCCTGCTGCACACGTGTGGGCTAGAGCTGGCATGATCTGTGGGTGACCCTCAGTCTTGTCGTCCTGCAGGTCACCATCCTCGTCAGCCTGGCCCTAGTGTTCCTTGCCTACATCATGTTCCTGGTGGTTTACAAAGCCTTCACCTGTGACCACAACTGCCCAGAGGGATTTGTCTTCAAGTTAAGGGACTCCAGTGGGTAGGTGGTCCCCGGTCACTGTCAGCTACAGTTGGGGGTTGACCACTGTCTTCAATTCATTGGTGCCCAAATTCTGAGCCTGACAACCACTCTGCAGACTGTTTGAAACCCAGTGTGTGTCCAGCAAGGAATTTCTGGGTTTCCTGAGGCCGCAGCCTCAAGCAGAGGGTTGGGTTCCTCTCCCAATTGGCCCTGTCCAGGGTCAGGAGGTGTCCAGCCGTGAGCAGAGCTCGCCAGCACTGGCCCTTACTTTTCCTCTTGGCACAGTCTTCCTGGTAGGTGGGCAGGGTCCTTACCTCACAGTGCCCCACAGAGCTGTGAAGATGGGCACTTCTAAGGTTTCCCGCCTGGTCTCGTGGTGGGCCCCTCCCCTGGCCACTGCTCCAGCTGCAAACCTTCCTTCAAAGAACTGAGCCACCTGTGTAACCTGAAAGAACCTTCCTACCCCTGTGAACCTCAGTTTTCTCACCTGAAACATGGGCTGTTGATGCCCATAAAGTGGGGCTGGTAATGCCCCAAAGATCTTTGGGAGGTTTTAAGGATAGGATTCAGTTGGATCAGCTGGAGAAAGGCCTGCCAGATGCTGGGTTCTTGACACCTTAGTTACAGTAGAAACAGAATCTGATTTATAATGTTTATAATCACCATTTACTAGGCGTTCATTGCATCTCAGGCTCTTGGCTGCACATTTTCATAAGCATTCTATCAGGCCACACAACAATTCTGAAAAATAGGTTTGAGCATCCCCATCTCAAACCTCACCCCACAGGTGAGGAAAGAGGTGAAGCCTTCCATGCTTCCACGAGGAGGGCTCCCCAAAGTTGGGGTGGTGATCAATCACATTCCAACATGAACAGGTCCTTGGGTTCTGCCCTATGACTTCCCCAGACCACCCTCCTCATGGCTAAAGGCCAGGACCTAACAGTTGGGAATAGCTGGAGCTGGGGACACCTGTGTGAACTACGGTAGATGCACAGGGTGGAGTTCCATGGCACTGTGAGGACAGATGAGAATGGCCCAGTTCAGCAGGTAGAACAGCTTCTAGCTAAAGGAAAAAAGAGACCATCCGCCCTTGTGTGAGGAAAGGGAAGTGAAAGCTGTAGCTTACTTTTTAAGAAAGAAAGTCCAGAAGGATAAATTAAAACACAGCCACATCAATGTTTATAGCAGCTTAATTCACAATAGTTGGATTGTGGAACCAACCAAGATGCTCTTCAATTGACAAATGGATAAAGAAATGTGTATATATACACACAATGGAATAGTATTCAGCCATAAAGAATAATAATATTATGGCATTTGCAGATAAATGGATGGAATTGGAGAATATCATGCTAAGTGAAATAAGCCAATCTCGAAAAACCAAAGGCTGAATTTTTTCTCTGATAAGTGGATGATGATAAATAGTGGGGGTGTGGGGTGAGAGAAGAATGGAGGGACTTCAGATTACATAGAGGGAAATGAGAGGAAGGAGCAGGGGTATGAAAAATGGTGGAATGAGACAGACATCATGACCCTATGTACATGTATGATTATGCAAATGGTATGAATCTACATTGTGCACAACCATAGAAACAAAAAGATGTACCCCACTTGTGTGCAATGAATCAAAATGCAGTCTGCAAAAATAAAAAAAGAATTAAAAACCCTTTAGACTTACCTCCCAAATTATTCAATTAAATTGAGACCTATAATAAAAAAAATTACTAAAAATGGTTACTCAGGGACAGAGAGGAAACAGAGTGGAGGGACAGGGACAGGAGTCAGGCTCCTCTGGTGTGTTTGCTTAGACATTTGTCCACGAGACTTTAAGTGACTGATGTATTTGAAAAATTTTTAAAATAAGAAGAAAGAAAACCCTGACAATTAGAAACAAGCTAAACCAAGAACCTGGCCCTAAATCAAGTTGAGAACATAAACTTAGAAAGAAAATAAATACTTCAAGTGACTGAGGCATATGGCATGCTGACGTCCACCCTCAGTGGAAGGTAGAGATGCCCATGACTTCGGAGGGGTTGTGACATGACAGGCCCACCATAAGATGAAAATGACACAAGCAAAATTGGCATGGACTCACCAGCACAGCAAGGCTTACCTGAGCCTGCATCAGGAGTCACCTCCCACCGAGCCTGTTTTACAACAAGGTGTCTGCTGTCTCGGGTAATTGATTGAATATCACATTGAAAGGAGAGACACTGTCACCTGGTGTACCATCGCATGGTCAGAAAATGACAACCCTTCTAAGCTGGGGACTCTATGGGCCCAGAGAGCCATGGAGCCAAGTCCAAGTTCATTCAGTGGTCTGACTCTGAGGAGGAAGACTGGTATTACTTTGCGACTGTTCTTCATATGTTAAAAGATAATGCAAATGCACAATTATATTAATATTGTTAGGAACAAAGACTTCAAAAATAAGAGAAAAGAGATACAAATGTTAAATGGAGAACATAGAATAAGCAGCCACAGTCTGTGGGCAGCAGCCCAGGGCAACCCCTGGGGCCAGCAGAGGGGAGCTGGGGTCAGTGGTGCCTGCACAGCCCCACCATCCACAAGCAAGGGAGGCTGGCCTTGGGTGGGTCAGCCCCAGGTTCATTTCCTCTGGCTCCTTCCAAGCAATGGTGATGGTGACGGACAGGGGAGGGGCAGGATTGGCTGGGGGTGTTGCCCTCTGTGCACTGAGCCGGGCTCCTGTGGGATGCTGTGTGGTGGGGTGGGTGGGCTGGCCGTGCTGCTGTGCACCCCTGATGGTGTCTCCTTCTTCCCCAACACAAGCGTTGCATCCCAGCTTCCCTGGATGCCTACTACTCATCCCAGGACCCTAAATCCAGGAGCTGCTTCTACATGGTCATCAACCACTACAGCATGGCCAAGCAGAGCACTGCCCAGGCCATCAGGCCCTGGCTGTCAGTCACCACCGGTCATTCACAAGCCCAAGTCGCCCAAGACCCAGGGCCATTAAGGGCCCACCCGAGCCAGAGTGGGGATGGGGATGGACAGGGGGCCCCCAGGCTCAGCCAAGCTTGAGTGGGCAGACAGCACTGTACTCCTGGGATGTGGGGTGGGGGATGGGGGCGGGGCAGCACTCTCCAAAAATGTGGTGCACTGGAGTTGTCTGAACTGATGTTCCTTTGTCCCTTGGTATAGTTGATTCAGCCCCAAGTCAGGCTCACGTACAAAGGCATGTTTCCTATTGATTGTTCCCATGTAAGATATTCTCAAAGCCACTGCTTCTTCTTTGTTAGGAACAGTTAAAAAACAGAAAAGGAGAGAAACAGAAAAGGAACAGAGAGCATGGGAAGGCTCCACTTGGGAGGCGGTGAGGTGAGAAGCCGAGTCCCTGGGCATCTCAGAAGAGCCTCAGCCCCAGTGCAGGCTCAGCTGAGTGAGTGATGGACAGGAGCTGCCTGGTTGCCCCTGTTCTGTCACTGGGGCAGGAGCATGGAAAGCTAGGAGTGGCCTGGGTGGAATGAAGGATCGGGTTTGGCATTTTGAAGCCCAGGATGCGCACAGTCCAGAGTGAAGCACACTGACCTCTGGTTCATTTGCAAGATGGGCATGAACTGGGGGTGGGCACTGGTGCCAGGGCTAGGCAGCCCCCTGGGGCTCTGAGAGCTGGCCCTGTGGCTCTGTGACTTGCAGTGGCAGGCACTGAAACGTGGACAGATTTGTCTTTGCCTTTTTCTGGCTTTTCTAGATCTACTCCTGGGTGCTCACGTGTCTGTGAGCTGGCAGGGCAGAGAGGAAGAGGAGGAAGGGGTGGCTGCAGGAAGAAGGCCTAACCAGCATGAGGGGCTCAGCCTTGTGGTACAGTGTGGAAATATCCAGACCTGTATGGTGACTAGGGGCCGCGAACGGCAGTCAGGAAAAGACTAAGATGGGGTGCAACAAAGCCTGGCCGTTTCTACAATGAGCTGACAATGGGGACTTCCTTTTGCTACTTGGTTGTGTTAAAAGACCACATTTGTCCAAAGCCTGCAAGCGAGTTCTAGAAGCTCCTGATGAAGGGTCACGTCTGGCATCACCCTGGCCTCCTGCTCCCAGGCCCTCACATGCTTCAGGGAGGCCCGTCCCAGGCCTGTGTTGGCTCCATGGTCAGCAGGCCTGGGACCGGCTGGGAGAATTGGTTATGTGAGATGTGTCACTCTTCCCCATTAGTCTCTGACAGGCCAGTCAAAGGGTATTTTTTGTGGCTTGCTGTGTTGTTGAAATCATTATATAGAACAGCTGGGTAATAAGGCTACTATTGCTCAAACTGCCCTGCCAAACACTTTCATCTGTTCTTCCTCCTCCCCATCCTCTCATCACCAGAGTCACCTGTAAATTCATTTGTCATCTGAAGCAGAATAACAAATTGTCCCTAGCAAAACCACTGAGCGCTTTATAATTTTGTGGTGTATTTTTGTCAGTAGATAGCAGAGGCTTAAGTATTTTTTGGTGTAATTCTCAAAATTTTCTGACAGGAAAAAAATAAAGATAGATCCTAACCCAGGTGTTTTGCCACCAGTGTCCTAACAGCTCCACCAGCCACGTGACCATGGGTCTCTACATTTGGCCTGGACTGTCCCTCACAGCTTCGTCTACCTTCTTCTTAGTGAGACTGATGGCAATGCTGGGCAGGGTCCCCAAGTCACGGGCCAGCCCCGGTGGCTGGAATGGGGCCTGACCTGACCTGAGGTCCTAAGTGAGGACTGGAAGATGCACCTGGACACCTGCAGCTCAGAGTTCATTCCACAAGCCCCTGCTGGTCAGCTTCTGGGACTGGGCTCCCAGCCTCTGGCCCTTGCAATGTGGATTCCTCCATTCCTGAGGTTGGAGGCCCTGTAACCAAAACGCCTCCCCCAGGCCCCACCTCCTGACACTCTGCCTTGGGTGGTTTTTCTGGCACCTGGCTTTCGGGACAGACCATGCTGTACAGTCACCACCCTGAAGTCTGCAGCCAGCCTTGGATGTGGATATGTGGCCTAGGAAGGGTCTGCCGGTGGCTTCAACATAACACACCTGGTGGCTCCCCACAGCTTGAGGAGGAACAGGATGGGCCCGGGGAGGGGGGTGGAGACCTTCCTCTAATCAGCTTGTTTAGACTTGTGTGACCTTGGAGGGAGGGGCTATTGACCCTGCTAGGCATATGAAGAGGTTGCGGCTCAGAGGGACAAAGAGCCTGCCCTCAGGCCTCCCTAGAGGAACTGGGATTTAAACCCAGGTTTGTGTAACCCTTTTGCCCCCAGAACTGCTTCTGTTCTGTAAAGGACCCTGAGCAACACTGCGAGGTTACAGCTGATCCCTAGGAAGTCAGGTTCAGCTGCCATCAAGCAGCACACTTGTCCTCAGTTGGGACTCGGGCTCCATGGTCAATGCCAAGAGCAGCATGTGCCTAGAAACCCCTGCTCTGTGCCAAGTGTCAGTGCTGTGTGCCACTTAATTCCTATAACCCTCCTGCCAGTCCCTGGGGGTGGGTGCCCTGCCCCAGTACCACATCCATCAGCCTCATCTCAAGATGGAGACACAGAGGCAGAGTAGAGACAGCTTGTCCAAGGCCACATGAGCTACGATCCTAACCAAGGTGTTTTGCCACCAGTGTCCTAACAGTGTCCTAACAGCTCCACCAGCCGTGTGACCACGGGTCTCTGCATCTCGCCCTTTAGTTTGCAATCATGCCATGTGTTTCCTCTATCTTAGATGGCAGGCCACTTGAGGTGGAGCTCGGTGGACGGTGGGTAGAGTTAGAAGTGGAGGCCCTGAGCTGATCGCTGTGCTGGGGATGGTGGCCTGATGCCCAATGGGTGGGGAGAGGAGGGATTCTGCCCTTCCCATGGTGCAGGCTGTTGGGCACAGGGTATCAGACAGTTCTTCCTTGTGCCCTCAGCCTGCCTTCAGGGACCAGTGCTGGCATGGCCTGGTGGCCTCAGAGCTGGCCTTCCACTCCAGTGGCCAGCTGATCCACATGGCCAGCACATCAACACCCAGTGCATTTTTCAATTACACAGAGTCAACTGAAAACTTAATGAACACATGTTCAAACATCCTGTTATAAATAGATTTGTCACTCCATTGCCTCAAGAAGCAAACCAAAGCTATCTTTTCTGTGTAATGAGTCAGCCGTGGGTGTGCAATAGGAAATAATGGTGCTGGAGGGTCAGCCGTGATGGCAGCTGTTCTCTCTGAGGACTGACCCTGAAGGGGTGCTGTTCCCAGTGGAGTTAGGAGTTTCCCATCAGAGGAGGCCTCAGTCCCACCATGGACATCCCTGGAGTGGCAGATTCCTTGCAAGGGCCTAACCAAGGAGGTTTGGTCAGGAGCAAGCTCCTGAGTTTGGAGGGTGGGTCTCACAGAGCCCTTCTGGGTGTTGGGGGCTCCAGGGGGAGCCAGGCAATGATCACATTAAGAACACCCCCTCTGCAGCTTTTGTACACTTAAAAATCTGTTTATCCATTATGGGAACCTTCTTGAGAGGCTGCCAGGTAAGATGGGATCAAGGTTGGGTAGCAGAGCCGAAGGGGAGAGGGCCTGATTGTTCCAGAAGTTCTGGGACCAGAGGGGCAGCCAGTGTGGGTGTCCACCAGGAGTTCTTGGAAAAACTGGCCTCACCACTGGTCCTGCAGGATGGGTGACTGGGATAGCTCAGGGAGGCATGCTGCCCAGGGCCACCCTCCCAGGCAATAGAGGTGTCTTCAAGGAACAGAGCCTCTCCCTGTGCCAGCGCTGGATGTGGAGAGCACAGCTGTGCACACAAGGTTGCCCTGCCACCACTAGCCCAGGGGTCACTGACCAGGCTCGGAGAGAAGAGCTGGAGGTGAATGAACAGGTAGTGGCCAGGTGTTGGAGGAGCAGTGCTGGCTCCTGGGCAAGCCCAGCCATTGGTCAGGTCAGGAGATACCAAGGGAGGCTACATTTTTTCCCTTGATCATATTCCCAAGAAGCACACAGCACCATCTCCTTAAAAACCAGCGCTCTGAGCAGTGCAGGGAAAGGGGCTGGTTTCCATGGTAACCTCAGTGCACCTTCCCACAGATCCTGCTCTGTCTGGCACAGTGAGTCTTCCTCTGACGCCTTCCTTTTTTTTTTTTTTTTTTTTTTGCAGTACTGGGGATCGAACTCAGGGCCTTGTGCTTGTGAGGCAAGCACTCTACCAGCTGAGCTATCTTTCCAGCCACTCACTGATGGCTTCCTTTGGTCAGAAGCGACTTGTCTCTGAGAACACAGACCCAGCATCCAGGATGCCAAAATCACCTCCGACGTGGCCACCCTGTCTCTGGACACCTCTCCCTGCTCTGTCCAGATGTCTTTTCTTGCTCTGCCTTTGGCTTCCTCCATCTCCTTAGGAGGGAATGTTACCAAGAGGACATGCAGGGACTTGGTGAATCTGCATATCAATTTGAGATCCTGCTCAGTGACTGCATGTGGGGTGGGCATATGGAGGAAGGGGAGGAGAGCCAGCCCTGTTTCTGGCCTTGGCCAGTTCCCCTGTCCTCCTATGCTTCTGCTTCCTCATCTTTAAAACCGGGTGCTATGTTTTCCTGTTTTGCTTTGGAGAATTCCATGAAATAATGTTTGAAGATTTACCTGTAGTTGACCCTCAACAAACAGTAGCCACTGTGGCAAGCCTCATCCAGCCTGAGGAATCATTTGTGAACTGGAATTACTTAACGCTCCACCCTCCGATAGGGTTGCCTGGGTTAAAAGGAGGCAGGGCCTGTTCTGCCCAGTGTGAAGTTGCTGCCCTCTCGTCTGCATTCCAGAAACTTGCAGGCCCCACCAGCCTCTCCTGACATCTGTGAGTGGATCCTCCGTTAAGCCACAGTCTGCCATTTCTCCAAGTCTACTAACAGCATTTAGTTGTTAAATTTAGATACACAAGTCTATCATTTCTTCAGAGGTGTAGATGGGCTTATTTAGGGAAGCAGTCACCTTCACCAGAGAGCGTGGACTAGCTGCATTTTGAATGATGAAACTGAAGTACTGCTTTGGAATCTGCCATAGACCCCTGCCGATCCTGATCAAATGCTACATGTACGTTAAAAACATACCTACAGACTTCCTTCAGCTCTCTCACCCATTTTCCTCAGCAGGATCATTTTCCTGGTCCAGGAAGTGACTGGAGATCCCTCCATGTGCTCAAGGGGCTCCTTGGTGCTCATGGCCTGGACCCCTGTGGAGTGGGCAGGTCCCTCAGAGGTTTCCCCGGGGTCACACTGAGCATGTGGTTTGGGGGAAGAGTCACACAGAAGGGGCATGATCTTCCCAGAGTGTCCCATCAGTGCATGCCACGGGGATCTGGGGACCTGGAACCCTGGGCCTCTGCTGGCCAAGCTCGCCTAGCGGGGTCTCACGATTCATCAGGGGGTAGCACATTTCCCCTTGGTAACTAGAGGACTTCGGGGCATGTACTTTGAGGAAGATGGGAGTGGCTGTTCCTTCCTAAACTCGCATGCTCCCCACCAGCTGCTGTCAGCAGCCCACCTGCAGCAAAGGCCAGGTGCACTGGTGTCTGAGCAGTACCGTTCTAATCCCTGCAACCCTCAATGTTTGTTACTTAAGGAGCAGGTTTCCCTTCTCCATAGTTACTACCCAGCAACCTATCTGTGTTAGCATATACTCATGGATCTTCTTATTCCCTGGGCTGAACTCAACACTCAATTATGGCATTGCTGAAATTCTTCCAGCTTTGGTCATTGGGAGATCTCTCATGTTGTCTCCTGTGTCTTTTCTTTTGATAAAACCCATTTTTGAAAAGAACTTTGTTATTTTCTGTCATCACAAGATACTCCAGGTTCCATGGGTCTTTCTCTTTCCCAGTCCTGGTGTCAACTCTGTCTCTGGGGAAATGGGTTCCCATCATGGGGTAGAGATTTAGAAGCCAAGATCTGGACATTACCTGTGCTCATTGCCACAGAGAGTCCTTGTTGGCAGGCTCTATTGACATCCACATCCAAGAAATAATGGATGCCCACTAGCTTGCTTATCTATCCATCCATTCATCCATGTATCATGATCTGTCTGTCATCTATATATCTAGCATCTATCATCCATCCACCTGTGACCTATCTATCATCTGTCTACTTCCTACCTATCATCCATCCATCCATCACCTGTCACCCGTGTCAAACACGCCTGGGTTGATTCTGACCCCCCTTACACCAGTGCAACACCAGAGGGTTTACCCAGCATTCCCTCTTTGTTTGCATATCACTTCTTTCTCTGACGATGTGAAATTTGATTCTGTATCTCCAGGATGCTTATTCATTCATCTCCAGCATACACTTACAGTTCTGTCAGGTAGATGAACTTTTTGGACATTTAGAATTCCTGACATCCCTAGAGACACTTTTTTGCGTCATCTTACACCATTCTTATTGCTTTTTGTTGTATTGAGGATGGAACCCAGGGGGACCCCAGCCCTTTTTATCTTTTTAGTTTTCATACAGGAACTTGCTATATCTGGCTGGACTTGAATGTGAGATCCTACTGCTCAGCCTCCGAGTGCTGGGACCACAGGCCTGTGGCCTGTGCTGGCTAACACTGTGCTTCTTGGTGTGCCATCTTTCTTTATGTTTGTTTGTAAAGACTCACATGTAGAGCCAAAGTCACCTATTACTTCCTGAAGGCCAGCACTGTTTAGAGGAGGGTACTGCATGGTGGCCTAAGTAAGGACACTTCACACCACTGCCCATGATTATGGGATCTAATGTGACACTATCCTGTGTGTCATGGACACAGACCCCATCTGCTCTTGCAAGGATCCTGGCCCCCCATAAAGAGCTCACCCCCAGCTTACTCCAGGTATTTCTGGGAGCCCCCAGGTGGGATCTCATGTGTGTTCAAGAACAAGGGTACACCTGCTGAGTGCTGTTGAGCTCCCTGGATGCCAAAGGGTGGCTCCACAGAAGCCCAGTGTCCTTCAAGCTCCCTGCAGACTCCAGCCTAGTGGCTTGAGCAGACACGGGTTCTCTTTCACTTGGATCTCACTCTGATATGAGGGGCTACTGTAGCCTCTGCTGCTCACACGTTGGGGTCCTACAGCTTTAACCAAAAGCATTCTCTTTTCCTTCGTGTTTTGCCCACACCTCTGCCCCGTTCAAGATAGGACCCATTGAGGAAGGCAGGCTGCACTGAAGGACAAGTGTGAGTGACATGTCATGCTTGGGTTGTGGGTGAGTCACACATCCTGACCATTCCTATCTGCACTCACGAGGCTCAGCAAATGGTGACCTCACACTTCCCCATGCCGCCCAGTGGTGGCCAGGAAATCCTTACCTACAGAGTTCTCCTGCTGCTGCTAAATGTGATGCCGATGGTGTCAGAGATTACAGGCTCTCTAGAAAGTGTCATGGCTCCCTTCCATAATATGGGGCTGTCACCAGCACTACCACACTGGCCTTGAGTGATCTTTCCCAGCCCCTCTTGAGTCTAAGCTCTTTTAAGTACTAGTAATCACCACTCGAATGAGGGTGAAAGTGAAGTGGAGGATTGGGATAGTATGTTTAAGTAAATTAGGGGACTGCACTCTTTTCCTCACCAAACCTCCCACTGTAACACCTGGAGGCCAAGGACTGTTCAGCCTTAGGAGACGGTGGACTCACACATTGGAAGGAGGCTAGATCCTGAATCTTCAAGGGGAGGACAGTTAGCTTCCCACACTGGGATTCACCTCTGTCACCTGAGTGAAAAACAGCTTTCACAGTCTTAGTGAAGTTTGGGGTTTTATTTTCTATAGTCAAAAGTGCACGGTGTGGTGGAAAATGCCTCTAATCTCAGCAGCTCAGGAGGCCAAGGCAAGAGAATTAGGGGTTTAGGCCAGTCAATTGAGTGAGGCCCTAAGCAACTTAGCAGAACCCTGACTCAAAATATGATATAAAAATTTAAAGGAGCTGGGGATGTGACCTAGAATTTATGTGCTGCTGGGTTCCATCCCCAGTACTAGAAAATAGAAGGTGTATTCAAATACTGCATAAGATTTCATCAGAGGCTGGGGATGAAACTCAGTGGCACAGTGCTTGCCTAGCATGTGCAAGGTTCTCAGTTCAAGACTCGCAACTGCAGAAAACAAAACAATAAAGGAAGAAAAAGAATGCACCCCATTCTAAATATCAAGCAACATGTTTCAGAAATATAAATGTTTCATGTTGTGAAGTGACTACCCTTAAGCAAGCTATCTCATTGTATATATGCAAATATTTGGAAATCTCAAACACTTCTAGTCCCAAATATTTTGCATAAGGGGTACACAACCTAGAGCACAAGTTAGCGTTACACATCATTCAGATGGAAAGAGTGGAAGCACTCATGTTACAACAGCATAAAAACCTTGACGGGAAAGACCTTAAAACATCCTGGGACTTGTGCAATAATCCTCATATGGGTCTATATGCTACCAAGTAAGCCAGTGCTAAAAGACTGGTTCCATGAGACTATGTAGTACCAAATGGTAGGATAAACCATCCCACTCTACTTCTTTCTCCCAATCAAAAGAAATCAAGGGAGACTATATTGATTTTCCAAAGTGAACAATACTTATTGGAGAAGGGCTCAAAGCCAACACACTCTACTGCCTTTGTTATGTCCATAATGGAGGTAAAACATCATGCAACATTAACTAATTATGTCCCTACCAAACCAAAGTCAAGGGCTCTTCTAATCCAATGATACTAACACTATATGTTAATGGTTAGCAGAAGGATTAAATTCTATTTTTAAGTAAACTTTAGACAGAAATGAAGAGTCTCAATTATACCTCAATTATAGCCAGTCATAAATTGTACCCCTAAGTTTGTTTCATCAGGTCAAGGGTCAGAGCTGCATTAGGGATGTGGACTGCCAACCCAGGTGTGATTGCTCTGCAGACCTGATTTGGTAGCACACCCTTGTGCAAAAGTACTTTGCTTTTACTTTTCTGGGCTATGTCTGAGAACAAGTCAGATTCCTCATGACACCTGGCATGTCAAACATTCTCAGATCTGAAAAGTTGGGTGTTGTAATTCATGTCATTCTTTTTCTGATGACTGTGAATACAAAACCACACCTCCTAAACTTTGATGAGCTGAATGTGGGTGTGCTGACCAGAAGTGAGCAACAGAGAACAGGCAGAGCTCCCCTTCCTCATCTTCTGTGTGGTCACGCCCTGGCTCGGGCCCAGGCAGCCTGCAGGAACCTGAGGTCCACTGGAAAACCTCTGGATCAATGGCAAACACTGCAGCAGCAGCCACCTCTTTCTTCCCTTGCCTTCTTCACAGGTCCTAAAATGAAAAATAGATATTCATCAGTCACTGTAAATGAGAGCACACCTGGACCACAGAGTGAGAGACTAAGGCATTTCCAGGACCTGCCTGCAGCCTGCAGGTAGCACTCTGAGTGAGAGGGGGAAGTCAAGGGATGTTCGAGCAGAGTAACCCCATCTATTCTTAAAAGGAACATTCTGGCTACTGATAAAGATGGGAGTAACTGAAGACTGACAAGGGGCCAAGTCAGGACCACTGGCACAACCTACTGGGAGGTTGAGCCAGCCTTCCTTAGGAGATGGGCTTTCAATCTGAGCTGGTCATAAATGAAGCAAGTTGTCTCAGGTGGTGGTAAGCAAGTCCCTGAGTCAATGGAACCATGGGGGATGGGTTACTGAGAAGGAAAGTTGTGCCATCAGTACTCAAGCGTATGAGAGGACTTGGGTTAGACAATTCTCCAAGTCTCTTCCAACCGGAGGTAATGAGGTTGAGGGAAATCAGCTGAAGGGACTGTTTTCCCAGAGTAGGGATAGCTGACCACCTGGGACGATAAGGAGGTGTTCAGTGGTGGAAATGTGGGAGAGGCACTGCTGAGTGAATGAACAGCTTGAGCCAAGCTCCAGAGGTGAATCAACAGGGTCTTTGGGGAATCTAGCGCACCAAGAGGGAAATGGTATATGGAGGACCGAGATGAGATGAAGTTAGGAAGAGCTGCAGGACCTCATAGGGGAGAGCTCCCACGTGGCCTGGTGATAGTGAGAGAAAACTTCGCCAGCCCTTGTTGAGGAGGCAAAAGAGAGACTGTAGGAGCCAAAGAAGGTGGATCTGACTGCTTGGTTCCCCTGAACAGCTTTCTTTTTTTTCCCTCACACCTTGGTCACCAACTTTTGAGGGCTCGCCTGCCCAATATTCACTGTGCTCACTGCCCAACTTTCCACTGGAAAATATATCCAGAAATGGCTTCCTAACAAGCAACAACATAAATATAAGCCCATGAGTGTGTGAGGCCCCGAATCTGGGGGCTGTTTTGTGACTTCACCGTAAGAAGTTGGGAACAGACAATTGTGGGGAGGACCACGATTTGATGGAAGAGAACTATGCTCATGAGATGCCACAAGATGGAGTCCCTTCCTTCCGTCAGCTCAGAGCCCCTCCACAAGCACCAGCCCTGGAACGCCCAGTGCTCAGAACCCGGTGAAATCATCTTTAGGCAACAATGGGACTTGGGCCTTCCGAAGGCTCCCATTGGTGGACAGATTCTTGGGGCAGTTGATTCTTTGCCGAGCCATGGGCCTGGTAACAAGTCTCAACGGTATGGATCCTCAAATGGCAAACCTGGGCCTTGCTGGCAGTAAGTATCCCTTCAGTCCTTTGAGTGTGGGGACAAACTTTCAGGGAAGATGCTTTGTATTCATGGGGTGGTGGCTGCCTGCGTGGAGTGCTAAATAGTTAAGAGACAGACTCCTCTAGGATACTAAGGAGGTTTAGAAGGCAGAAACCATGTTGTAACCAACCAGAAAAGATACACTGGTGCCCTTGTCAAGTGGTTCCTTGAGGGCCTTGCCCTTAAGTTCAGTTGATCAGTCTGAGGGATGGTGTGGGTCCTGGACTGGGAGCCAGAAGGCCTGACTGAGTCTCAGCAGGTCATGTTTCCTCTAGACCTAGTCTCCCTTATCTCTGAAAGGTGAACATGGACTCTTAGGCTCCCTGCAGACCTAGCTTTAACTAATAATAAAATGATGAGCTAGGTATGTAAGGAGGGAGGGAGGGAATGGATTGATGAATGAGCCAAATCAAGGAGAGGAATGAGAAACAGTTCAGGTCCCAGCCAGAGTTGTCAGTCAGCTGCCTCTTTTCTTTCTTTTACTGCCTCAGCCTGGGTCTCGCTATACTTTGGACTCATGGGACTGTGTTGTGTAGTAACCGGCGGCTGCATTATATTAATTCACTGGAGGAAGAAGCTGCGGCGGGAGAAGCGTGCCCAGCAGTGGGTGGAAGTGATGAACGCTTCCACCTTCATTTACAGTCCACTCTTGTACTGGATCAATATGCAGAAACGCCATGGTATCGATGCAACTATTCAAATAGGCCCTCCCACAGCTGTTACCATCAGTGAGATGAAAGACCATATTCCACATTGTCTGTGGGAGTCAACCACCCCTGAAGCCAGGGGTTATGGCCTCAGAGGCAGCATGCGCAGGGCAGAGACCCCTGGAGCTATGAAAGCTGCTCTGGCGGTCTCAGGGCAGCCCGCGTCTAATCGGATACCACAGCGCCACACCACACCCCCATTCCCGATTCCCATCTTTCAAGAGATACCCTTTGCCCCACCCCTCCACAAAATGCCTCCCATGTTGGAACGCACTGTCTCCTACCCGTTGGACATCTTTCCTGAAAGGAATGTCCACTACCATTCCCTTCCCACACTGGCCCTGGAATGAACTCTTTCAATGCCAAGTTTGGCTTCATATCTGTAGCCTCCACTCACTGAAGGTGGGAGCTTTATGTAAGAAGCGTATGATTAGAAAGTGGAGCTAACCACCCTGCAGCCATGTTGACGCAGAGGGCCCACTTGGATGTCACGTTATTAAAGATTTTTGGAAAAGTCAGTCTGTTGTGTCTCATTTGCCGGTAGGAGGGCAATGTTCTTGTCCTGTTTGTTGGTGGCACAAGTCTAACCAATACAATGAGAACTGGAGGTTGGCATTGAAGGGACACATGGTATCAATACTTGTGGACGAGCTCAGGTCCCTCCTTCCAGGATTTAAGCTCAAACGTGTGCAAGACCCTGTGCTAGGTCCACAAAGGCAGTGCTGTTCTGCAGGATGGTAAGTTCAATTGCCCCAAGATTGACAGTTGCTGAGGGCACACAGGAATGGCAGTCCACAATGGCTATGGCACCGGTCAAACAAGTCATCATGAGGCCCATGAACCACACCACACTATGGGCTGAATGGCGGATATCTATGATGTATTGAATCTTCGGTGGTCATCTCTGTATTGTTTCTTATACAAGAACACTGCAAC